>NC_056525.1:247017846-247026529 GCF_019175285.1 Sceloporus undulatus
CTAATTAGCAAGTAAGCTAATTAGCTTACTTGCTGTTCACCGCTATGATCTTTGGAATAGCAGTATATAAATAAAACAAATTATTATTATTATTATTATTATTATTATTATTATTATTATTGCTACACTGCTGGGATATAGTGTAGATCTCTGCAGGCGTAATTTTGCATTGATAGTACTATCCAATGTTGGGGTTGAACTTTGTGTCACTGAATGCACAATTGAATACACAACTGGAATCACATTTGAATGTGCAACTGGATAGACAACCAAATGCACAATCAAATTCATAACTTAATGCAGAACCAAATGTGCAACTGAAATTTTAAAAATTGCACAATGGAATGTGCAACTGAATGCACAAAGAAATATGAAACTGAATATATAACGAGACACTCAACTGAATGCACCAGCCAATTCACAAGCAAATGCACACTCTAATGTCCCTGCCTTCATAATAAAGGATCCCGTTCTTTTATTTCTGTAGTGTGGCAGAAGCAAAAGTTGCATATGCAGTGCCACTGCACAACATTGCGCATTAGAGATGTAAGTCTTCACTAAATTTCTTCTTGAAGGAAGCAATGAGTACATTTAGCAATTTTCCTCCTACTGCAAGAAAGTCTCGGAAAACCACAATTTTCTAAATCTATTACCAATTTGAGGCTTATTCTGTACAAAATTTGTACATTTTTTATTTTTGTGGCGGAGCATCTTTGCTGCGGTTTCAATCCAAACCTTCAAGGAAATATGATTTCTATTATATATATATATATATATAATTTTCTGCCCAGAAAATGCTGTTTTCTGCATAAAACTACCACATGTGAATTTTGCGCAGAATCAATCCTAAATTGCGACGTTAATCAGTTCAAGATTTGGGTTCCGCAACACTTGAAAAACATGCAAAGGGATTTTGTAGCACCTTTGCATATTGATATTTCAAACTAACATGGCTATATATCTGAATTCTACCCCCACTTGAAAAACATGTTTTTTTGACATTTTTTTTTAAATAATAGTCTTTCCATCCCTAATGCTCACTGAACATTGCACATGGATCTGTATATGCATTTGATTATGCATTTGCTTGCATGTATGGTGCTTTGTCTCAGTTGTGCAATGTGGGATTCAACACAAAGGTTGTTTACTGTTACTGGCATTAATGATATACATGAGTGTAGTGGTTTGGGGCATCTGGGTGTTTGTGTTGTTTGTTTGCTTGCTTGCTTTTTTGTCATTCCACATTTGGTATTTCATTCCTCCCTCTATAACAACCAAAGCCTCCCCAGTCTGTCCAGTTCTGGGCACCACAATTCAAAAAGGATGTGGACAAATTGGAGCGTGTCCAAAGTAGGTCCACCAAAATGGTGAAGGGCCTGGAAACCATGCCTTATGAGGAAAGACTTAGGGAACTGGGAATGTTTATCCTGGAGAAGAGAAGGTAAAGAGGGGATATGATAGCCCTGTTTAAGTATTTGAAGGGGTGTCACATTGAGGATGGAGTAAGCTTGTTTTCTGCTGATCCAGAGACTAGAACAATGGATGCAAACGACAGGAAAAAAGATTCCACCTCAACCTTAGGAGGAATGTCCTGACAGTAAGGGCTGTTTGACAGTGGGACAAACTCCCTCGGAGTGTAGTGGAATCTCCTTCTTTGGAGGTCTTTAAGCAGAGACTGGATGGCCATCTGTCAGGGATGCTTTGATTTAGATTTCCTGCATGGCAGAATGAGGTTGGACTGGATGGTCCTTGGGGTCTCTTCCAACTCTATGATTCTAGGACTCACAGATCAGAGGTCAATCTGGTTATGTCTCCATAGCCAGATGCAAACTGATGGCATCATCTGCAGAGACCTCCGGAGGAACCCAGAGGATCTCAATGAAAGAAGTCCTCAGGCTGCATCTTGCCATGTTCACATAGCCAGATGCTTCTCCAGTTCTCTGAGACATGGTAAGTCTTGAGTCTAGTGACACCAAAACCAAAACCAGAGTGGAATTCTGCATGCACAATTTGGAACACCAATGTGGGCCATAATCTGAATAATGAAGATAAACTTTTGTCTTCATTTTAATCCCCTTTCCGATATTCTCCCTCAATTCAAAAGAATTCCTAACTGTGGTAATTTAGCACACGTGCAAACATTTTCCTCCAGCTCAACGTATTTTGAAATGGTCTAGGAAAGCAAAATGAAAAACTTTGTCATTTTTTTTCCTTTGGCTTGTTATCGCAGATGTTTCAGCAGGATGTTAAATCACTTCAAACTACCTAGAAATCACCTCCAGGCACATTTTTTCCTGTTGTTTTCCTCAAGCACAGCAATCTTGTCATCTTTAGTGTAATTATGTAACAGAGACTCCTCATTTCCATTTCTTAAACATGCAGTTTTGTTGCTTGTTATTTTATCAAACTGACTCAAACGCTGTATCTTTCTCTCATCATCTCTAATTGCTTTAAGTAGCTCAGAAGGAGTCATGACTTTCAAGAAGCAGCCATTGACTATCTAGATAACTTACAAGTTTTGTAATACTGGAAAGATGTCCCAGAAGGCAAATATTTAACAGTTTACTAGTGCATGTGAAAACAAATTGTATGTCAGAGATGATTTTTTGAAAGCGTTTAGTTTGAAGTGTTATGTTAGAAGTCTCTGAATCTGTAGTTTAACATTCTCCACCATCAGCAAGTTTTGAACTTGATAAGTTTAGTGGATTTTACTTCTGGTAAAACAAGAGCAGAGGCTATGTATTAGGTTTCTACTGGAGTTGTGTTTTATTGTCCCTTTGCACCTTCAAGGAAACTCTGACTTATAGTGACCTCTTCCTATAAGTGTAACAATTTCACACACAGTTGAACATTCTTGCATGGTTCCTAACTACTCAGCAATGCTTCCACGTACCGTGAGGCTCACTGAGACTGCAAATTTCTTTTTTTAAAACTAAACATTGCAGAAGCCCCATTCCACTAGGACACAGTAAGCAAGTACATTTGCAGGTTTACTTTGCTTGCACAATGCCAGCATTCAGCAGAATGGCTTGGCATCCATGCAACTATCACTTAACCACATGAGTGGAGATTTACACTGTTGTGTGTGTGTGCCTTCAAGTCATTTCTGACTTATGGCACCCCTAAGTCAAAACTATCATGGGATTTTCAATATTTGTTCAGAGGAGATTTACCATTGCCTTCCCATATGACTGAGGGCATGTGACATGCCCAAGGTCTGCCAGTGGCTTTCATGATCAAGCTGGGAATTGAACCCTGGCCTCCAGCGTCGTAGTCTGACACACTATGCCACGCTACACAAGCACAATGCAGGATCCCAGACCTTTTGTGTGTAACTATGTCCCAACTTTATTCTGGAAGGGGCAAGTAAGCATACAAGTCCAGGAGACATGATGGATCCCAAGACATTCTACCCTGGATGTCAGTCTCGGCCCATCGCTGGAGGAAATGGGCTTTCTTTTCTGTAGAACACCTGCTACCACCATGGAATATAAACATTTATGACATTGGCTTATCTCAACTTCATCCCCCTAAAGTCTGTTCTCAAGCAATGGTTTTCATCACACCCTGAAACAACCCACACATACACACTCATCCTCAGTGGAAAATACATGGTTGTTTTATGACATATCCCTTCAGATAGTTAAACATGGCTATCATGTCACCCGTTAACCTTCTCTTCTCCAGGCTAAACCTACCTCCTCCTCCTCATAGGGCTTGGTGTGGTGGTTTCCAGACTTTTCATCCTCCTCTGAACACGCTCCAGCTTGGCAACATCCTTCTTGAATTGTGGTGCCCAGAACTGGACACAGTATTCCAGCTGAAAACTGAATCCATTCCCCGTTCTTTAATACTTGCTTAATATTGAAGGTTTTTGGACAGAGTGCAAGAGCAAGGGAACAGCCCCTCTACACCCCATGAAAAATGGGACTTACACATGCCTAGGCTACACTTCTGCATGTGCGAGTCAATAAGACAACGTAGCCTACAAAGAGATATGCATACCCCAAAACCGTGCTAGGCCCATGCCATTCAGGAGAATGCACAAACGTGGTAAGGTTGCCCACACTGTTCATTCTGCTGCATTTTTGGAAGGAAAGAAAGCAGCGGTGTAACAGACTCGCCCCACATGGAGTAATTTAGTGAAATAGTACCTGAAAAAACAGGGTGCACATTTTAAAAGACCATTTCCCTGCAATTTTAGAAATGCTTCTTTCTTTCAGCCTTAAAATGGCTGCTGAATGGTCCAATTCACTGAGTGAATCCATCTATATATTATGAGAGATTAATTATGCTCTTTCTTCCCATTCATAGCATAGCAAACCCAACTGTGTGATGAATAGTAATAGGTAAGAATTTTATACCTGTTCATTTTTTATTAGATTATACCTCAGTTGAAAGAATTTTTATTTAAACAGGTATTTGATGTTTTAAGCATGCAGAGGAGTCTGCTGCATTTTTATCATTTTTATGTTAGTAAATGAAGTTACAATTTTTTTAAAAAAAATAATAATGTTTTAATATGATAGATTATTTAATTTTGCTTTAACTTTTTTATCATCAGATATTTAACTGTGTCTTGTTTTAACCTTGTTGTAAGCTGTTATAGGCCCCATGTTGGAAGAAACGTATGTAAATATATTTAAAATAAAAATATTTTTAAATGATTAAAATAAGTAGTAAGGAAAGCAAAACTGAAAGATTTGCTCATCCCCAAGGATGAGTGAGAATTTAAGTTCAGATTGGATTTGAACAGCATTTGCAAAAAGTATGCAAAATAAGGACTTGAGTGCAGCTTTGGTGTGGCTTTTGGGCTCTTAGGACTCATGCATCATTGAAATACCATACCTCCAAAGTGACTCGAAGCAGCTTTATTTTGGCCTGTCTGTAACAGGCCTTTGCAACTGACTTTGCAAAAGAGGTTGTAGCATTAGATTTCATAGGCTTACAAAATCTCTGTTTCTACTAATGCATCTAAAGAAGTAGATTTTAAGTTCATGAGAGCTACAACTTCCTTTGCCTTGTTTGTCTCAAAGGTGCTGAAAGATCCCTTTGCATACTGATATTCTGGAGTAACATTGCTATGGAGATTATCAGACCAGGAAAAGGACACCCCTGTCCCATCCTTTCCCTTTCTTTGTCCCATTTTTTCCACACAATTGCAGGAAGGACTTTCACATGACGTTGCTCCGATCCTGCCATTGTCCCATCCGGGAAACACAAATGACAGTGATCACGCAAAAGTCTTCCATATGATGTTGTGTTGATCCTGTCATTGTCGCGTGAGTGACATGAGATTCTCCCTCATTTTCCCTCATTTTGTATTAATGGAAGAACCCATTAATACAATTCTGCTTCACTGATGGAACAAGGACCAGATCAACGTGACATGTGTGCATTTCTTTCATGCAATCATGGTCATGGACGGTATAAGGACAAGAGTGTGACCTGCTCCCATCCTGTCCTGTCCCCATCCCCATTGGATAATCTCCACTGTCTCTGAATTCATGTCCTTGCAAATTGTATTGGGAAGTTCGGTGGGTGGGGAGAAATGAGCTTACACTGAATTTTTCAACCAGAGGCAACTTCCACAACCATTGCTTGCATTCAGCTTTGGATACAGTATGTGCAAAATGTTCCTTCTGCATCTTTGGCAGAAGACACGTGAGTGATGTAGAGACCTCTTAACCACAGATAATTCACCTCTACCCACATGAGCTGCTGCATCCTGAAACTTGAAAACATATGACTCACCTGGCAGCCAGACTGGCTGGCTTCAGACACCTTGTTTGCCACCTGCCACAACGGCTCTGCAGCCTCCTGCACTTAGCCCCACACATCCTTATCTCCTGTACCTCTTCTCCTCCTTTCCAGGGGAGGAATCTGTCTGATATAACCCCACTCAGGGATGGAAAAAGTGGGACTCTGTTGCAACAGAATGGTGCAGCAGGGACTCATGTTGTCCAAGATCCTAATCATGCTTTCTGTCCCATGCTTCTGAGGTTGCCTCCTTCCTGCTTCTGCTGAGCAGGATGGGACCTCCAGAGAGCATCTATCTTAATAAACTGCCACCACCCATTGATTTGAATTTCCCCTCTATAGCAATGCAATGAGACATTGCTGGGATCCCACTTGCATTTCCCATCTCTAATGCTGCAGAGATGGTGAGTAGAAGAAACCAGGCAAAGGCACGGGAAAGAGAAGTATGTTTGAGAGAAGTACTCTTAAAGGAAAAAGCTTTATTCTAAGAAAGCTCCTTTACAAAAGCACCACACTTCCTTCAGGTACACTTAAGAGTTACAAATTACAGACAGATTAGATTATTTCCACTAAGCCAGGAAAGTAATAAAAGCACCTAAGATGTCTAGCTAATACATCCTCATGGTCACTTGAGGGTTTTAATAACGTGTGCTGAGAAGCATCTCAAAGGTTTGTGCTTCTGCCCAACTGGTCGTCTCAACAGGCAGTTGCTCTCTTGCCATCTCTGAGATGCTGAGCCCATTAAAATGCATCTTAACCTTTTTTATCTAGGTAGAAGGCTACCTGTGCTGCCCAGATAATGGAGAAACCCCATTATCACACTGGCTTTGGAAGAACTTTCATTCATAGGTTCACTATAAGCTGAGATGTCCTCAATTGCAAATAACAACCATCACAAATGGAGTTGTTCTGTTGAAAACTCCACCCAAGCAATCCTGCCATCTGCCAGGATTCCCCATCTTATTTATAATAATAAAAATAAAATTTATTTTGATACCACTTTTCTTTAGTGATCAAAGCGGTGTACATAGTAAAATTATTAAAACAACATAAAATTAAAACCACATTACATTAATTACAATAGACAATTAAAATCCAATTCATAGGTGTATGTAAGTGAGAGGGAGAAGGGGATCAAACATAGCTTCAGTGAACATGGGGGAATGCTTGGTTAAAGAGAAAGGGTTTAAGTCTCTTTTTAAACAGTTCAAGGGAGGTAATGAGATGGAGCTCCTCAGGAAGACTATTCCAATGCTTGGGGGGCGTTAATGAAAAGGCCCTCTGAGAAGTAGTAACATATCTTGAAGTAGGGACTTCAAGCAAGTTCTTCTCGGTTCCCTGAGAGTGCGGGGCAGATTATATGGGGCCCTTCAAATAACTCGGGCCCAAGCCATGTAGGGCTTTATAGGTAATTACCAACACCTTGTATTGTGCTTGGAAGCGAATAGGCAGCCAGTGAAGATCTTTTAAGATTGGTGTTATGTGGTCAAACCTGGAACGACCGGTGACCAATCTGGCGGCCATGTTTTGTACTAATTGAAGCTTCTGAGTTTGGTACAAGGGTTGCCCCATGTAGAGCGCATTACAGAAATCCAAACAAGAGGTTACCAGAGCATGTACCACTGTTTCAAGGTCTCTTTGGCCCAAGTAGGGTCGCAGTTGGCGTATCAACCGAAGTTGATAACAAGTGCTCCTGACCGTCGCATCAACTTGGGATGACAATTGCAGGGACAAGTCCAGAAGCACTCCCAAACTGCAAATTGAGTCCTTCAGGGGAAGTGTGACCCCCTTCAGGACAGGTGGACAAATTTCCTTCCCCGGTCCTGGGGAACCTATCACTAGTACTTCCGTTTTCTCTGGATTCAAGCTGAGTTTGTTTTTCCTCATCCAGCCCATTACTGACTCCAAGCAGGCATTTAGAGGAGAGACACCATTCTTAGACACTGCAGCAGTCGGCGACACAGAGAAACATATCTGGGTGTCATCAGCGTACCCCATGTCTCCGGATGATCTCTCCCAGAGGTTTCATGTAGATGTTAAATAGGGGGACAAAATAGCTCCCTGAGGGACACTGGATGTCAGTTCCCTCTTATTGGAGCAGACGTTCCCCCAGCTGCACCATCTGGAATCTACCCAAGAGGTAGGAACGGAACCACAGGAACACAGTGCCCCCAATACCCAACTCCCTCAGGCGTTCCAGAAGGATACCATGGTCAATGGTATTGAAAGCCGCTGAGATATCCAAGAGCACCACCAAGGACACACTTCCCCTGTCAATGCCCAGACGGAGATCATCGACTAAGGCGACCATGGCGGTCTCAACTCCATAGCCCGCCCTAAAGCCAGTTTGAAATGGGTCCAGATAATCGATTTCATCCCAGACTGCTTGGAGCTGGAAGGCAACCGCTCTCTCGATCACCTTACCCAAAAATGGCAGCAATGACACTGGCCTATAATTATTTCTTATCAGGGGGACTAGAAAGGTTTTTTTTTTAGCAGTGGTCTGACTATTGCCAATTTCAGACTCGATGGAAACTGCCCCTCCCTGAAGGATGTGTTAATTATGCAGTGTAGCATAGATGTTACCGCAATACCACCCTGGTCCGTCAGCCATGAGGGACAGGGATTGAGAGAGCATGTCGTCTTCCTAACACTTCCAAGAATCTTGTCCACTTCATCGGTACATACAAACTCAAAATGATCCAGTTTAAATAAGTCCTTGGGCGATCTGGACACCTCTCCCATAAATTCTGAAGAAGTTGTTAAATTCGTCACAGCAGGCCTTAGTTGGTTCTAAGATAGGGTTCAGGGCGGGGGGTAGCTGTGTTAACTCGCTCACTACCCTGAACAGCTCTGCAGGACGCGACTCAGCAGAAACAATACGTGCAGCACAAAAAGAATTTTTAGCTGCACCTATTGCCAT
>NC_056525.1:247029334-247049273 GCF_019175285.1 Sceloporus undulatus
GACATACAAAACTCAAAATGATCCAGTTTAAATAAGTCTTGGGCGATCTGGACACTCTCCCATAAATTCTGAAGAAGTTGTTAAAATTCGTCACAGCAGGCCTTAGTTGGTTCTAAGATAGGGTTCAGGGCGGGGGTAGCTGTGTTAACTCGTCACTACCCTGAACAGCTCTGCAGGACGCGACTCAGCAGAAACACAATACGTGCAGCACAAAAAGAATTTTTAGCTGCACCTATTGCCATTCCATAAGACTCCAAAAGAGCGTCAAGGAGTGTCTTGTCAGACAAGTGCTGATGTTTCCGCCAGCTGCCCTCTAGTCGTTGTGCAGCCCGCTTCATTTTCCTAAGATCTTCCGTATACCATAGTTGTTTATTGGAAGCGGGCCGAAAAGGACGCTTAGGAGCGATACTGTGTATAGCCCTGGAGAGATCATTGTCCCAGATGTTAGTCAGGGGATCAACAGAATCGCTGTCAGATCCAACCATAAACCCCTCTAGGGCTTTTTGGAACCTTTTGGGTTCCATTAGCCTTCAAGGGTGGACCATCCTAATAGGTCCTCCACCCCCGGGGGGGGGGGATTTGGGTAGAAGCCTTGAGTCGAACCTTGACCAGGAAGTGATCCGTCCATGATAGGGCAGAGGTATTACAGATCTCTGCCCACGGATTGTCCATTGCTTCTATTTTCATGGGAGTCCTTTTCAAAATGCTGACAGGAAGTGACATGATGTCAGTTCCAGCCATTATTTTGGGATGGACCTATGGATACATGTACTGTATTTGGGGACATTGTCGGGGGGTGCAGACTCCTAGGGGCAGAGGGGGGATTGACTCTTACCCCCCTTGCAGTTCCCACCACTGTTTCAAATGAACTAAAACAGATCTTCACTTCTGGAGCTACAAGACAGATCATAGCATGTTTCCAAACTGATTTCCACATTGTTCTAGGTCACAGTAGTCTCCAAATACTACAGTATGTGCACAAAACCGGAGAACTGTGTACAATTTTGATTTGAATTTTTGTAGTAAATATCTTTAGCCAGGGGGATGAGTTGCTTTAAAAAACAAAAGGAAGGAATGGACTTGTGATGGAACACAGGAAAAGCCCACCACTGAAAGAGCTTCTTATGGTTAGCCTGGAGAAGAGAAGACTGATGTCCAGCTATCAATCCAAATGATGGGTCTACAAGTAAATTCCTTTTGTAGACATGCTGTACATTTCCATGTACCTCTCTGTCAGGTTAGAAGCTTAATTGCATTGCTTCCCAACTGGCAAAAAGTTACATCAAGTTGGCAGAATGAGGGCTTTGAGTAGATGGATCATGAGCTTTTGTACAATTTCTCATTCTTAGCATGTAAATTCACAGGAATGATGCACAAGTACATAAACACTGTTTCCTAAGGACGTCACTCACTGCCCACATTTGGTGTAGGTGGACAGTTGCTTTGGAACATAACTCATGGCCCAGCATTGCTAATTTGCTTCTGGCATTTCTCTCTTTTGCAGTAATTGGCAATAGGTTCATCCCTTTGCTTACTTCTTTTACTCACTGCCCATGCCAGAAGCGTGCTTCACATGAAGCTGAGAGGATAAACTTCATATGAGACCTAAGGGGAAGGGAGGGCATGTATTCAGCAGTGAGTATCAACAGCTGAGTTGAAGCTAAATATGAGCCAAATAGCACTTGTTGAATGTCTTGGGCTTGTAAAGAAGTTTGGGAGATGGTCCTGCATCTTCCTCCTTTCAACCATTGTGTGATTCTGGAGATAGCAGTGATGTTCATATTCTTTAGTAAAGGTGGCAGCTGCCCATTTTCTCCTATGCAGCTTCTAAACCCCATATACACTGGGCTGATGCCAGAACATAACAAGAAAGAATGAGGTATTGAGATTAAACCCAGTCGGAAGGAGAGAAGGAAACATCACCATTAACCCTCCCTATCCATGGATTCTTTATCCACAGATTCAACCATCCATGGCTTGAAAATATTCCAAAAATATATACATTCCAGAAAGCAAACCTTGATTCTGCCATTTTATATAAGGGACACCATTTTACCATGTCATTGTATTTAATGGGACTTGAGCATCCACGGATTTTTGATATTCACAGGGGATCCTGGAAGCAAACCCCAGTAGATACCAAAGGACTTTTCCTCACAGTCCCTGTCTTTGGTATGGCATCTACTGGCTAGAAATCTGGAATTATACATAAAATGTGAAAAATGGGCAGGTGACTCCTTGACTATTTAATCCTTGAATGTGAGGGGGGGGACTGTGGTAGTTTTCTCCCCAGTGCAGAAGAAAGTGAATATTCCTCTGCGATGCTGTCCCCATATTTGAGTATCCTGAAGTGTTGTGGAAGAATTATTATGTTGAGAAATATATATATATTGTGCAATACCTGCCCCCATTGTAACAGAAAATAGGTTTTCTGTGCAAAAAAATGGGACAGGAAGGTGAGGAAATAAGCTAAATGTTTTTTCTCTGTAACATCTCCAGACAATTGAAATGGGAGGTTATTCCACAAAATTCTATCTGGTTTACTATTCTTTCTGATACAGTTTCCCAACCCACAGAAGCCTGTTTAACAACCTGGGAATAAATGATTACTAATATTCTTTCCATCGTTAGCCAAGAACAACATGCAAGCATCTCAGTGTGGTATGTGCCTTGATGTACAATATGCATGCAATGCAAAACTGCATACAGTGGTGCCAGATGTATAATTCCACTTGCACTGCTTTGAACTGAATGAAGCTGTTCTGTGTCAGACAAAAATATCCAACTGCTTCCATAAAGAAACTTATGCAAGAGCCTTTCCCCCACTCTGTTCCCAAACAGTGGGGGGGGGGGGGGGGGCAATATGAAGTTGGAGGACATGAGAGAGGGTCTTCTTAGGTGTGTCACCCTGAATGTGGAATGCCTTCCTCTTGGACAAACTGGACCCTGTCTAAAGGAGGGCCACCAAAATGGTGAAGGGTCTGGAAACCATGCCCTATGAGGAACAACTTAGGGAGCTGGGGATGTTTAGCCTCGAGAAGAGAAGGTTAAGGGGTGATATGATAGCCTTGTTTAAATACTTGACGGGATGTCATACTGAGGAGGGAGCTGACTTGTTCTCTGCTGCTCCAGAGACTAGGACCCAGAGCAATGGATGCAAGCTCCAGGAAAAGAGATTCCATGTCAACATTAAGAGGAACCTCCTGACAGTAAGGGCTGTCCAACAGTGGAACATACTTCTTTGGAGAGTGGTGGAGTCTCCTTCCTTAGAGGTCTTTAAGCAGAGGCTGGATGGCCATCTGTTGGGGATGCTTTGATTGAGAGTTCCTGCATGGCAGAATGGGGTTGGACTGGATGGCCCTTGTGGTCTCTTCCAACTCTACGGTTCTACGGTTCTATGAAATGTAGTGGGAACTTTGTTTCGGTATTGCATTATCGAATCTCCTCTGATCTACTCAGCCCAAAAATGCTTGTGTGAATGCAGCCTTGAACATAGTGTTTTATTAAATCCTTCGGGGACTAATGTCTTTCAAGTGAAAAAAAATATCGCTTTAAACTGATGCAGTTTTTTAAATGGTTTTAGCTGTTGCTATGTGCCAGTGTGGTGTAGTGGTTTAGTGTTGGACTATGACTCTGGAGGACAGGGTTCGAATCCAGGTTTGGCCACAGAAACCCACTGGGTGACCTTGAGCATGTCGCTTTTCTGAAGTAACTTGCCAAGAAAACTCTATGATAGGTTCACTGCCTTTGGCTTGCCAAAAGACAAAAATGACTTGAAGGTACACAACAACATGTTTAATATGTTATTACCTTGTTCAAATTAAGACTGGAGTTCAATTAGAGACATCCACACATGTAATTGTATTTTATGTGTGCAGATATATTGGGAGGGCACTGCAAAGGTTGGTGTTATATATTTATTCATTAATAATAGTGTTTATTTATACCTCCCGCCTCTCCCATGGATCAAGGCGAGATTATCAAACCTAAAAGACACTTAGTACAATTTACAATCAATACAACAATAAAATACTAACACTGAATTTACCAAGAATTCCTATTAGTTCTCTAAAAATTACAATTCATTCATTTGTATCCCACCTTTCCCCCAATAAAGGACACTCGAGATCGGTCACAACGTATTTAAAATGATAAAAATTAAAAACACACACACAAAAGCATTAATAAAAGTCTAAAAAGCTGACAGCACGAAAATGTTTTGACCCTCTGACTGAAGGAGAGCAAGAATGGGGCTCATAAAGGGAGATACAGTCCCTAACCTGAACCCAGCCATATTCCCTTCTGCTCTGTGCAGCCTCTAAACTTCTGTCCTGACTTACTGGGAAGCCATCTTTCACAGCTATTTAGCACTTCTTGGTGAGAATCTGGCTAGAATATAGCAAAATATATGGGGACTATTACTTCTCTTGTTTTGAGGGTATGCTTCTATTAATGCAGGCTAAAATAGCATTCACCATATTTGCTGCAGTATCACACTGCTGTCTCATGTTCAATTTATGGTCAACAATAATCCCAAAGTCCTTTTCACAGGTAGTACTGCTGAACCATGCCCCTGTGCATTTGGTTTTTCCATGGTATGGTTGAAGACAAAAGATTTTTATAGAGTGGCTCAGAAAATTAGACAGAGGAACCCCACATCTGTAGATGTGAGCTTCTTCTCTCACTTTCATAACAGGGTTTCCTAGCCAGGGTTCCCTAGAACCCTAGCTGCCAAAGGACATTACTAGGAGTTCCATTAGAGACTGTGATCTCTATTTTAAAAAGAATCAGCTATACTAATTCTTATGCAAGGGGTTCCCTGAAATTCAAAAACTATTTCAAGGGTTCATCCATAATAGAAACTTTGACTAAGCTCTAAAAGCCTGGAGAACAGAAAAGACAAAGCCAAAGTAAAATATGAACCTTTCCCAGCTCAGCCAAAATCTTATTTCAGGAAAGCAGGTGTGTAGTTCATCCTCTTATCATCTCAAATGCTCTGCCAGGATGAACAATGGGACCTAACCCAACCAAGTATGCAATAACCCTTTGCATGACAATGTAAAGCTGTACATAAATTAGGAATGGAAAGAATATTCCCCATTATTCATTTTTTGGTTGAAAAATGGGTTTCCTGACCGTTGAGAAACCCTGTTGGGAAGAATAACAGAGCAGCCAGACTTATGCACAGTAAAAGGGAAGAAGAAGTAGAAGTAGAGGAAGCAGATGAAGAAGAAGTGGTAGTAATGGTGGTGGTGATGCATTTCATTGCAGAATAATCTCCTAATCTCCCTGGAATAAATATTCAGATATAGAGAGAACACTGTGCACAAATGTGGGGAGAAAACAATGGTATTTATTTGTCCTTTCATGCAAGAACAAAATAGTCAAGAATGTTCACTGCCAGTATTTATCTTGAAACCTAGACACGTATTCCAAAAGTATATTCTTTTGTGGAAAATGCAGAACTCACTATAACACAAGAGAGGAACCATATGGCTCACAGGCCAGATGTGGTCTTCGGGAAGATCCAATATGGCCCTTAGGGGAGGAAAACCTCTACCCCAAATCAGTCCAAACACCACACTTTAAAGGTGACAAAAAACATTTGTGGGGTTATTCAAGACTATTTCTAGCCCTCTAGACCCCAGAAGAGCTGGAGAGGTGACCACAAGTGATGTGATTTTCTAAGTATCTCAGGGCAATGAAGAGCTTGGGTAGATGACTAGAGTGATAGAAAAGAGAGACTCAGAATGAATCCAACTGAGCACAGGTTAAGGCCCATTTTAGATCCTACTTTGCAGCAGTGAGGGCAGCATAGAAAAAATTCTTTGCTGCCTCTATTACACCAGTTCAGTCTCATCCAGCGCAGTTATTCTGAGTATTTAAAGGGCTATTACATCCTAGACCTCAGGATATAGAGGAGGTGCCCTCAGAAAATTGCTGTGACAAATCTGCTCAATACTTGGCAGAGAAAATTGCCTGGATTTGTTCAGACTTAGACTCCCCATTGACATTAGAGTCTGGGGAGGTAACTGAGGCATGTACCTGTCTGGTTTTGATATATGATTTTCAGCTTATTCAACATTTTGATCTAGACAAGTTGCTTGGAGAGGTGCCCATCCTCGCTAAGTAAAGCTGCCAAAGGAGGACTGGCCAGTTGTATGGTGGGTGTTATAAATGCTTCTTTCAAAGAGGGCTATATTCCAACCTCACTGAAGACAGCAATTGTAAGACCTTTGTTGGGGGAAAAACATCATTGGACTCCACATCCCTAGATAATCTAGTTTCTAATCCCTCCCTTTCTGAGTAAGGTCTTAGAGTCAATGGTGGCAACACATCTCCAGGCTTTCTTGGATGAAACAGATTACCTGGACCCCTTCCAGTCTGGGCTCAGACCTGATTATGGAACAAGAAACAGCCTTGTTAACCTTGGTGGATGACCTACAGCAGAGGTTGGACAGAGGGAGTGAGTCCTTATTGGTCCTCCTGGATCTTACAGTGGCATTTGATACCATCAGCCATGGGGTCCTTCTGGGTCATTTGGCGGATATGGGATTTGGGGGCACTGCTTTGCAGTGGTTCCAATCTTTCTTGGCTGAATGTTCCCAAAAGATGGTGCTGGGGAAATGTTCAGCCTTTTGCCATTCGTCTGTTGGGTTCCACAGGAGTCAATTACTGCCCCCTATGCTTTTCAACATCTACATGAAGCTGCTGGGAGAGGTCATCTGGAGCTTTGTGGCTTGGAGGTCATGAGTTTGTTGATAATATCCAGTTCTATTTCTTCTTTGCAAGTGATGCCAAGGAGACTGAGGTAGTACTGAATCATTGTCTGGATGCTGTAAAGGACTGGATGTGGGTGAATAGACCAAGGCTTAAGCCAGATAAAATGGAAGTGCTGCTAGGCACAGCCTCTTCTGAAAGGGGTTTCTCTCCCTCTGAAAAATCAGGTTCATAACTTGGGGTGCTCTTAGACCCAGCACTGCTCCTGGAAAGCCAGGTTGTTCCAGTGGCCAGGAACACCTCTGCCCACTTGTGGCTGGTGCACCAGCTTCACCCTCTTAGAACTGTCAGATCTGGCTGCAATGGTTCATGCTTTTGTTAATTCTAGATTAGATTGCTGAAATGTATTTTACATGGGACTACCCTTTAAAAGTGTTTGGAAGCTGCAGCTAGTGCAAAATGCAACAGCCAGACTGGTGTCACGTGTGCATTTTAAAGACCATATAACACTGATCTTGAACAACTGCATTGACTTCCAATCTGCTTCTGAGTTCAAGTCAAGATGCTGCTGTTGATCTCCAAAGTCCTAAATGACTTCAGGCCAAGATAGCTGAAAGACCACCTCCTCCCATATGAGCCTGCCAGAAATGTAAGGCCTTCAGAGGGGTCCCTGTTGTGTGCCCCAGCAAATCATGAAGTTAGGCTGGTAAACTTTCTCTGCAGGGGAACTCCCTCCCCAAGAAAGTTAGGCTGGGCCTATCTCTTTTAAGTTCTGGCAGGTAACCCAAATAGTGTTTTTCTGCATAGTATTCATGGTTAAAAGCTGCTTTTTAACCATTTCAAAACTGGATTCTACGACTGGTTTTATATAGCCTTTTAGAGATTTTAAAGGGTATTTTAACACATTTTAGAAATGTTTTATTCTTTGAGTTGTTTTAATTAGTTTTTATTTGTTCATTGCCTCAGGAACCCTTATGGGCTGGGAGGCAATATATTGTTGTCGTCATCATCATCATCATCATCATCATCATCAATAATAATAATAATAATAATAATAATACCATTATGTGCCTTCCATTCACAAGAATGGCAGCTGCATCAATGGTAAGCTGCATCAATAAGAGTATAGTATTTCTGGGTACCATAATTCAAGAAGGATATTGACAAGCTGTAGTGTGTCCACAGGAGGATGACCAAAATGGTGAAAAGTCTGAAAACTACCAGGCCCAATGAGAAGCAGTTTAGGGAGCTGGGTATGTTTAGCCTGGGGAAGAGAAGATTAAGGGGTGACATGATAGCCTTGTTTAAATATTTGAAAAAAATGTCATATTAAGTGTGGAACAAGTTTGTTTTCTGCAGCTCCGGAGACTAGGACCCAGAGCAATGGATTCAAACTAGAGGATAAAAGATTCCACTCCAATATTAGGAACTTCCTGATGGTAAAGGCTTTTCAAGAGTGGAACAAGCTACCTCAATGTATGGTGGAGCCTCCTTCTTTGGAGATATTGAAACAGAAGCTGGATGGACATCAGTTGGGAGTGCTTTGGTTGCATCTTCCTGCATGGCACAATGAGGTTGATGGCCCTTGGGGTCTCTTCCAACTCTAGGATTCTATGTTTCTAAATGATGGCTGCATAAAAAAATGTTCAACAGCTTTTTAGGTTAACCACCTAGATATTTCCAAGCTCTGATCCTGCCATGGGTTCAATGATCCTACCAGGTCCCACTCAATATATCTAATGATATAGCTTCTGTTTAACAGAAAGATGGTTTTCCCCAAAGTGGACCAGTTTTTTTCAGGTCTAGGAATTTGGGGGTTGGCTCCCTGATCCTGGGGAAATTTTGACTCTACTTTCTGTTTAACTGGACAAACCAGCATAATGCTTGCCTGTTAAATAGTGATTGAAGAAGCAAGCAGTTCCTTAGACCACGTAAAAATGACATCCACCGAGCTGTTCTATTGCTCTTGTCTTCTCGTTATTTCTCTGCTTAAGCATCTCAATAAACATGTGATTTTCTGCTCCTCTGCTTAGAACATAAGCCAAGAGACAGAACAAAGGCTATAAAGTGCATGCAAGCTATAAACAACTCCTGCAGCACAGTAAGCCATAAACAACATCACCTAGACAGCTGGCATTATTTTGCAGAGTTGGTGGGCAGTAAATGGGGACACCCAAAAGGCACACATCTTTCATACATTTTGCCAACAGAAGGGTTGCATAGTGGAAAGGTAAACTGGCATGGTTATGCCAGGGGTATACTATGCCATCTGTTTAGTGTATGGTATGTCATTGTTGCTTAATCAGCTGTGGAACCCACATCATGTTGAGACCTGCTCCCGAAGTGCAACATTTGGTAGGACCCAAGTGAAAGTGTGGCTTTTTCATTTCATTCCAGTTCATTTTATCTAGGGCTTTAAAGCTCCTAACAAACACTTTGAATTCTGTCCAGCATAGTTACTGGAACAGTTTCAAAAAGGGAATTATCTACTCTCTATAACCAACCCCAGTCAGTAGTCTGACCACAAAATAGTTGGCTGACACCATAAGACTAGCAAAGAACCCCACAGACCTGGAACAACTGCTAAGGAAGATCAAAGTAGAAAGTGTAAAGACAGGCTTACCGTTGAACATAAAGAAAACAAAAATAATGACCACAGAGAACTTACATACATTCAAACTAGACAATGAGGAAATAGAAATAGTAAAAGAGTTCTCACATCTAGATCAATCATTGATCGGAATGGGGACTGCAGTCAGGAAATCAGAAGAAGATTAAGAATGGGGAGGGCAGCTATGAAAGAACTGGAAACAATCCTAAACTGCAAAGACATACTACTCAGCACAAAAGTCAGAATCATACAAGCCATTGTATTCCCTATTACCATGTATGAATGTGAGAGCTGGACAGTCAAGAAAGAAGATAGGAAGAAAATCCATTCATTGGAGATGTGAGGCTGGGGAAGAGTGCTGAGGATTCTGTGGATGGCCAAAAGGACAAACAAATGGGTCCTTGAACAGATCAAGCCAGAAATAGCCCTAGAAACCAAGATGACAAGACTTAGACTGTTATACTTTGGACACATCATGAGAAGACCTGACAATAATGTTAAGAAAGGTGGAGAGAAGTAGAAAGAAAGGCCACATGCTAAAAGGATGGACTTTATTAAAGCGATCACAAATATGAGTTTGCAGGAGCTGAGCAGAGCAGTAGAAGACAAGGGGGCCTAGAGATGGCTCATCCATAAGGTCGCCATGGGTCGAGATCGACACAAAGGCAGTTAACAACAACAACAACAAAGATTACCTGCCAGCTGCCTTGGATCCCTTTTTGGAAGAAAGGAAGAATGATGATGATGATGATGATGATGATGATGATGATGATGATGAATTACTACCAGCAGCCTGCCTGCTCCCAAAAAACTTCCCTGCTTTTAGGCTTCAGTCACATACCAACACACCTATGCTTAAGTAAATGTGTCCTTCCACCTCTCTGATTTAACTGCCTTGGAGACTACTCCATAAATCTTTGCTGGGATTTCCCCCCCTTTTTTCTGGTGCACGCAGCACAGCCTGAATTATGCACATATTGATGACCTATCTTCAAAATTGGAGTGACATGGGTTTTCATTTTTAAAGGGGGGAAAAACAACCCCCTCTGCTGTACTTTCTTGACTTCCCATCATATTTTCTGGAGCTTTCATGTCACGCTTGCTGACCAGACAATTTATTAGGAGCTGTGTGGGAAATGCTGAAATGAAGGAGGAGAAGCCCTGCATGTTGATGCAGTCGCCCAACCAACCCTGCTGCTTTCTGTCGCAACTGACTTCCAAATAATTGTAATGGCACCAAACTTTTTCTGTGAGCAAGCAGGTGACATGGCTTTTGGTTCAAAAAGCAGTGTTCACCCTTTCTCTTTCCCTCTGCCTTAATTTATAAGGATGTATAGTCAATTTGAAGGTTCAGGTGAGCAGCCAGAAGTGAACAGATTAAGCATTCCTGGCATATCTTAAATCACAGCTCCTAATTCTGAAGGCAGGAATTCAGGTTCAGAATATCTATTGCCATCATTTCTCTGCCCAAATCAAATATGAATTTCAGGGTTGACATCTCATGCCTCAGATCAATGCGTTGGTGTCCAAGAAATGCTTGACACATTTGAATCCACCTCCCCCACCAAAACTATTTGACCTTCAAAAATCCCATTTCCTTTCTCTGGTTCTATTATTCTTGAACATTTCTTCCTGGCCTTGCAGTCTACTTTGCTTTCTTTGTGATTTAACATGAAGAATTGGACATAGCGAAAACCAGTCACAACTCCAGTGGTTTTAAATTGCGTTCCTGCAATGAGGAGATGAAATCATTTCCTCACAGAATGAAGAGATAACTTGATGGTATTCAAGGCAGGGATGGGAAATGTGCAGCTCTCCCTGTTGATCATCCGCTCCCATGAAACCTCACTATTGACTTCTCTGGCTCAGGTAGATGGGAGTTGCCATCCAGCAACATTTGGAGGGTGAGACAATTGGTGCTCCATCTTAAGATGCAGCCATGGCTCCAATCCAAAGCAGTGGTGCACTTTGGTAACTTTTGAGCCCTTGCAAACAGGCCAAAATACAGCTGCTTCAGGTCACTTTGGAGGTATACTATTTAAATGATGCATACCTCCTATGAGGCAGAAGCCGTGCAAAGCCATGCTTTAGTTCTAAGGACTGGAGCGCAGCTTTGGAACAGCTTCTGGCCTCTTAAGATGGGTGTGTCATTTAAACAGCATTCTTTCAAAGTGACCCAAAGCAGCCTTAATTTGGCCTGTCTGTATGGGCCCTTTTGATTCTGAAAATAAAGGTCTTGAGGGAAACTCTTGCACCTCATATAGATGGTAATGACCAGAATCCTATTAGTGTCTTAGGGCTCATTCCCACTGGAGGAATAACCCACGTCCTGATTCAGTTCTGCCTCTCCAAACAAATTGATTCCAAAAGGCCCCTCGTTCCCACTATGAAAAGGGGGCTTGTTTGGAATTGTCATTCCCATTGGGAAGATGGAGAAGCCCTTCAGCCATTCCCCACCCCCACTCCTTCGAAAGGTCCCGACTGGACCCTCTTTTGCTCTCTTCTTTCTCTCCTTCATCCTCTTTCTCTAATGCTGCTGCCGCACTTCCTCCGCTTGCCCGGTGCTGCACCGAAGCCCCGCAAGCACCACTGGCCCTGGGAGAAGCAGTGGAAGCCTGGCAGCAGTGCCAGAAGCCGACCTCCATGGCTTCTCCAGCGCTCCTACTGGGCCTCCGCCTCTACTCCTGGGACCAACAGTGCTTGCGGGGCTTCTGGTGCAGCACCAGGCAAGCAGAGGCAGTGCGGCAGCAATGCCAGAAGCCCCTGCAAGTGCCGCCGGCCCCAGGAGAAGCGTCGGAGGCCCAGCAGCAGGAAGGAAAGCAGGAAGCTAGGAAGGAAGAGAGCTGGAGGAGGACAAGGAGGAGAAGGAGGGTGGGGGATTCTTTTTTTTAACAAACCAAAAGAAAACTAATCGCAAAATCGGTAGAATGGTCTACCAACCTATCAATTTTGCGATTAGTTTTATTTTATTTTGTTTTTTAAAAAGGGACCCAAAATGGAAGCACTGGGTGTGTGTGTAACATCTCTGGGGATGGCTGGCACACACCCCTCTGCCATTTGCCCCTCCCATCCCCTCTGAAAGAATCGATCCGAACTGCCATTCCCATTTACTGGACACAGGTCGGGATCAATTCTTAACAAAAGAACTGCAAAAGAACCGCTACTTAAATACCCCTGGTTTTAGGCATTTGTCCCTGGTTTTTCCCCCTGGAATTGATCAAATGAAAATGAGGGTCCGAATTGATTTCCAGTGGGAACGAGAAGCCTAAAGCTCAAATCAGGATTTAATTTTGTCACTAGTATTTACAGTAAGCTGTCCAAACAATGTACAGGGTGTCACCTGGGGGCTACAAGGAGTGCGGACCACACCAGGTGACTCCCTAAGTAGGAATGACACCCCTGTTCCCCAAACATCAGCCTTTTGGCAGAAATGGGCCATGGCGTTCACCTTCATCCCTTTAAAATGTTGGAGCCCACCAGAAAAGATTGTGTGAGTGCAATGAGGCTCCGTGGGAAGAAAAAAGGGAGGTGCCTGGTTTTAATTTTTTTAATTTTTAAAAGAATTTTTATGCTTTAACATTTCCTTTAAAAACCATATCTTGCCAAATTTTCACTTTAGCCACAATACATTTTATATACATGTAGGTACATTTAGTCTGTGTGTATGCCATTGCAATTAAAGGTATAATTTTAATTTTGTCACTTTTTATGTCCCAACTATTGCCATTACATTCAGTGATACATGGGGAATACGATTTATGAGTGGCATAAGTACAAAAAATGTCACTAAGTATGAAATGCCAAAAAGGCATTTTAACACATTTAAAGTTATCAGAAAAATGTAGTTCAATACATAATAAAATAACAGCAGATGTAATATACAGTAGAAGTCAATGAACCATATGAAGTGAATTATATTCATAGTGTTTTTAGCCGGGATGGCCAGATGTCCTAAATGCAAAGAGAACAAGGCACTTCAACATGTAGGACATTCAAGAAAAATGGAACACATTCCCAAATAAAAAAGCCAAAAACAGTCAAAGAATATCAGTTCATGTTTCTTAGTCATGTTCAAAATGGAGGAAGTTTTGATTCCTCCTGGACAAAAGATTGAAATATAGGACATGGTCACCTTGCCCTGACTGCTTCATACTCAATATGACATCCCTTCAAATATTTAAACATGGCTATAATGTCACCTCCTACCTTCTCTTTCCCAGGCTAAACATACCCAGCTCCCTAAACCACTTCTCATAGGGTATGGTTTCCACTGAAATCACTACAGCTGAGATCTTACATCAGCAGAGCATAAATCTCCACTGGTGCATTGCGTTTATGCTGTCCCTATATTGAAAACCAATGTTGCACACTAGGAATCCTAGTAGACCACAAGTTGAACATGAGTGAACAGTGCGATGCAGCAGCTAAAAACACCAATGCAATTCTAGGCTGCAACTATAGTGTCTACATCAAGGGAAATATAGTGCCACTCTATCTGCTTTGGTCAGGCCTCACCTGAAATACTGTGTCCATTCTGGGCACCACAATTCAAGAAGGAAGTTGAGAAGCTGGAGCCTGTGTCCAGAGGAGGGTGACTAAAATGGTGAAGGTCCAAGAAACTGCCTTATGAGGAGAGACTTAGGAAGCTGGGTATGTTTAGCCTGGAGAAGAGATGGTACGAAGTGATATGATAAACCCTGTTAAGTATTTGAAGAGATGTCATACTGAGGATGGAGCAAGCTTGTTTTCAGTTGCTCCAGCGACAAAGATCCAGAGCAATGGATGCAAGCACAGGAAAAAGAGATGCTACCTAAATATTAGGAGGAACTTCCTGACAGTAAAAGCTGTTCAACAGTGGATCGCACTCCTCTGTGTGGGTGCTTGACTGTGCGTTCCTGTATGGCAGAATGGGGTGGATTGGATGGCCTTGGGGTTCTAATGATTCTGTGCAGATGTGCAAGGCTGACAACCGACACTTAACACAAAAAAAGGCAATGCATAGAGGTTGTAAAAAGGTCATTCTAATAATATAATAATAATAATAATAATAATAATAATAATAATAATAATAATAAGATTATTATTATTATCATCATCATCACTAGCTGTCACCATGCACTGATTTTAATCTCCCCTGCCCCCAACAAGTAACCTTTGAAAACTCCTGGAAACAGGAGAGATCCCAGCAGACTGGCGGAGGGCAAACGTTGTCCCCATCTTCAAAAGGGAAAAAAGAGGATCCCAAACAATTATCGTCCAGTTAGTCTGACATCAGTACTAGGAAAGATTCTGGAGCAGATCATTAACAGAGAGTCTGTGAACATCTAGAAGGCAATGCCATAATCACAAAAAGTCAACATGGGTTTCAGAGAAAACAAGTCATGCCAGACAAACCTGATCTCTTTCTTTGATAAAATTACCAGCTTGGTAGATGAAGGAATGCTGTGGATATAGTATATCTTGATTTCAGTAAGGCTTTGACAAAGTTCCCCATGAAATTCTTGCAAACAAGCTTGAAAATGTGGGCTAGACAAAGGAACTGTTACATGGATTTGTAACTGGTTGACCGGCCGAACCCAAAGGGTGCTCAACAATGGCTCCTTTCATCCTGGAGAGAAGTGACCAGTGGGGTCCCACAGGGCTCTGTCCTGGGCCCAGTGCTATTCAACATCTTTATCAATGACCTGGAGGACAGAATTGGGAGCATACTTATCAAATTTGCAGATGACACCAAATTCGGGTGAATAGCTAATACCCCAGGGACAGGATCAAGATTCAAAATGACCTGAATAGACTAGAAAAGCTGGGCCAAAGCTAACAAAATGAAATTCAACACGGAGAAATGTAAGGTATTGCACTTAGGGCGGAAAAATAAAATGCACAGATATAGGATGGGTGACACCTGGCTGAGAAACTCGTGTGAAAGGGATCTAGGAGTCCAAGTAGACCACAAGTTGAACATGAGTGAACAGTGTGATGCGGCAGCTAAAAGGCCAATGCTATTTTAGGCTGCATCAATAGAAGTATAGGTCTAGATCAAGAGAAGTAATAGTGCCACTGTATTCTGTCTGGTCAGGCCCCACCTAGAATTTGTGTCCAGTTCTGGGCGCCACAATTCAAAAAAGGACATTGAGAAACTGGAGCGTGTCCAAGGAGGGCGACAAAAATGGTGAAAGGTCTGGAAACCATGCCCTATGAGGAACGACTTAGGGAGCTGGGGATGTTTAGCCTGGAGAAAAGAAGGTTAAGAGGTGATATTGATCGCCCTGTTTAAATATTGAAGGGATGTCATATTGAAGAGGGAGCAAGCTTGTTTTCTGCTGCTCCAGAGAACAGGACCCGGAACAATGGATGCAAGCTGCAGGAAAAGGGATTCCACCTGAACATTAGGAGGAACTTCCTGACAGTAAGGGCTGTTCGACAATGGAATGCACTCCCTCGGAGGGTGATAGAGTCTCTTCCTTGGAGTCTTTAAACAGAGGCTGGATGGCCATCTGTCAGGATGCTTTGACTTGGATTTTCCTGCATGGCAGGGGGTTGGACTGGATGGCCCTAGTGGTCTCTTCCAACTCTATGATTCTATGATTCTATGATTCTATGATTCTAAGTTACTGGGGAATTTCACTTGAACTTCCCATCTTTCTCTGCCCCCTCCTCTGGGAGATGGAAATCCTATACAATCATGCACAAACTCAGGTGTTATTGTTGTGTGCCTTCAAGTTGTTTTCTGATTTTGGTGATCCTCGGGCTAATGTATCATGGAGTTTTCATGGCAAGATTTGTTGATAGGAGGTTTGCCATTGCCTTCCCTTCAGCTGGGAGCATGTGGTTGCCCAAGGTCACTCAATGAATGCCATAGTCCAAGCTGGGAATTGAACCCGGGTCTCTAGAGTCATAGTCTAACTCTCAAACCACTAGCACAGTCGTTCTCTACACACCAAGCAGGCATGTGGGAAAAGTGTGGGAAGAAGAGATTTTAAGGACAACTTTGTCTAAGCAAGCAATCTATGTAAGGAAAAAGAGTGTATCACACATGAAGGGACCTCTCTTCAGGCATTACTTAAGAGTTACACTTACAACAGCCTGAGTCATATTTAGCTAAGATTAAAAGAAACATAGGGGCTTGACAGACTGCCCTGAAGGGCCGGTCCCTTTCCTAGCCACATGCCAGCCATTAGAGGGCGCAAATAGGAATCGCAAAAAGCGCACCTTTTTGTGCCCTCAAATGGACACCATAGCTGTGGCAGCATGGCTATATGGCACTACTTTGATGCTGAATAGTAATGGACACAGCACCAGAGGAGTGTCATGATGCCACACGCCGTACGGAGCAGTACGCAGCATCATGGGAGAACATGGAAGAGCTATTCTTTTGGAATACAACTACAGTTTGAAGTCGAAGGCTTTCATGGCCAGCATTCATGTTTTTTGTGGGTTTTTCAGGCTATGTGCCATGTTCGAGAAGAGTTATATTTTATCCCCTTCTTTCCAGACTACATCCCAGTACTCACTCATAAGGTTATCTACTCTACTTGGCTTTAGGCAATATCCTCCTCCTGTCTTTGCCCTAAATGACCCTCTTTAAAACAGAACTGTCTCTTCATCTCCATAGTCCCAAAGTTTTGAATTTGAATGGACATCCTCATACAAACTGACTTATACAGGTCTGTCTCTGGACTCTCCACTCGAAACATGCATCTCAGGAAGTAGGCTCAAGTCTACAAAAGCTGATGCGACCAGATTTTTTCTTTAGTAGCCCGAAGTAGAGCAAAGCAGAAATCCTTGGCACACTGATTTTCCAGAAATGTAGCTATGTCTTTGCATTGTCCTTGTGTAAAATGTCGTAAGCTTCACACACCCCCTGGTTGATACACCACTCTCAGCCTCCACACACCGCTCCGCAAACACACCCCTGTGGTACTTAACTTTCCCATTGTTCTAACTGCAAAGGATTACTCACCTAGTGACAAATAGGATTGCTCATTACAATTACACAACTCCTGTACTATAAGCTGGAAGGGAGGGGGGTATAAAAATAGGTGATGGCAAGCTGGAAAGTTAAATATCTACTCATGATGATTTAACTGAAAGGAATAATTTAACTCCAAGTCATCAGTCTCCCTCCTCCCACCCAATCTTCCAAGGAGGATCTCTTTAAAGATTGACAAGAGTCTTATTTTTATAACAACAAAAAGTGCCACCCAAAGCAGCTGATTAGCATAAATTTGTACTAGGGGTAAAAAAAAATCCATTGAATAGGCAATGAAAATGAAATGGTTATGATATTTATTTAAATTATTTATTTAAAATATTTCGTATTGCCCCGCTGCCCATAAGGGCTTCCAAGGCAATAAACAAATAAAAAACAATTAAAAAACAATACAAAGAAAAAGACGCACTTTAAAACATTTAAAAACACTTTTAAAACACCTAAAAGCTCTTAAAGCAAAACTAAAACCCAGTTTTGAAACAGAAAAAAAAAAAAATTAAAAATAAGCAGTTTCAAACACTGAATGCCATGTTTGGACAGCACTATTTTGGCTTCCACCGGAAGCTTAAAGAGCTTGCTTCTTGGGGAGGAGTTCCCACAGATGAAGTGCTGCTATAGAAAAAGTCCTGTTATGTGTACTCACTAACCTAACTTCCAGATATTAAGGCCGGACAACAAGCCCTCTCTGAAGTTCTCAAATTTTCTGGCAGGTTTATGGGAGGGTGAGGTCTTTCAGCTATCTTGGCCCTGAGATCATTGGGGCTTCTTAAATCAACAAACCAACACCTTGAATTGAGCTCAGGGCAATGAGAAGTGTAGTTCTCAACAGGAGTGGTGTTCTCTTGTCTCAAAGGGCCCAAACAGACAGGCCAAAATAAAGCTCCTTCGGCTCACTTTGGAGGTAATGCTCTTATAAATGACTGCATGTGTCCTAGAGAGTCCAGTAGCCATGCCAAAGTCACACTCCAGTCCTCAGGACGTGAGCATAGCTTTGGTGTGGCTTCTGGCCTCTTAAGATGCATGCATCATTTAAACAGCATACCCCAAAGGACATGAAGCAGCTTATTTTGGCCTGTCTGTTTGGGCCCTAAAATGGCACACCTGACACCAGCCGGCTGCTTCATTTTGCACGTGAAGCTTTCCAATTACTTTCAAGGGCAGCCTAGGTAATGTGCATTTACAGAAGTCTATTCAGGAAAATACTGAGTATGTACCACTGTGGCCAAATTTGCCTCTTCACAAGAAAGGGCCTGGTTGACACACCAACTGATGCTAGGAAAGGTATTCCGGGCCAACCACAGAAATCTGACTTTCTAGAGCAGCTCTTGAGTTCAAGAGCATCCCGAAGCTAATAAATCTGATCTTTCAAAGGGAAGAACAATCTCATCCAGAACAGGCTGCAATCTCAGTCTCAGGTTGATTTACCTATTGACCAACTGGCACTTCAGTCTTGTCTCAATAAAGGCTTGGTCTATTCACCCACATCCAATCCTTTACTGCCTCCAGACAATGATTCAGTACAGTACTATCTCAGTCTCCTTGCATCAGTTGTAAAGGAGAGACAGATTGAATATCATTGTCAGATAACCTCCAAGACCCAGTGCTCTGAGTGATCTCTCCCAGTAGCTTCATGTAGATGTTGAAAAGCATAGAGGGATTAAGTGATCCTGTGGAACCACACAAGTTAATGATGAAAAGCTGAAGCAGTCCCCCAGCAGCACCCTCTGGAACATTCAACCAAGATAAGACCAGAACCACGGCAAAAGCAATGCCCCCAGGTCCCATCAGAGATAATATTTGAAATAAGTATAGATTGGATTTTTCAACAGGGAGAAAAATGTAAGGTCCTGCACCTAGGCAAAAAAAAAAAAAATGATATGGACCAAGTGTAGGATAGGAGAGACATGTGGCTAGATAAACAGTTCTGTGAAAGGGGATTCTAGGAGTCCTTAGTGAGACCACAAGCTGAAAATGAGTCAACAGTGTGATGCGGTAGCCAAGAAAGCCAGAGTGAATTCTTGGCTGCATAAATAGGGTGTATATGTTTATAGGGTAAATAAGATCAGTCATGCCCCAAACTTTGGTCCTTCAGATGTTTTGGACTTCAGCTCCAGAATTCCCCGATTTGTTGCCAAGATGGCTGGGGCTTTCTGAAAGCTGAAGTCCAAACATTTGGGAGAACCAAGATTTGGGAACATTGGATTCGCTAGATCAATGGTGAATAATAGTATCATTGTAAATTCTGCTTGGCCAGGGCCGCGCTTGGAATCCTATGTCCAGTTTCTGGAACTACCATTCAAAAAGGATGTTGACAAGCTGTAATGTGGTTCGAGAGAGGGCAACCAAAACGGTGAAGGTCCTGGAAGCAATGGGGGGGGCACTATGAGGAAGTGGCTTAAGGAGGCTGGAAACGTGTTACACTGGTGAAAAGAAGGCTAAGAGGGAAACAGATTGCCATCTGTCAAGGGTGCTTGATTGGTGTTCCTGCATGGCAGGGGGTTGGACGGACTGGATGGCCCGTGAGGTCCTCTTCCTACCTCCCTAGGATTCTAATGATCCGTGTGTGGATTCCCATCTCATTACGAAGAAGCAGTTGTGGCTGCTCTTACTGCAATCCA
>NC_056525.1:247049298-247071141 GCF_019175285.1 Sceloporus undulatus
TCAGATTACATCAGCCACTGGACCTGCTAGGAGGCTTTTATTAATGGTCAAATCTGTTCATATCTCAACGTGAACAGAAATGGAGACATTTTCATCTCTTTGTTCACCTTTGAGTCGACCTCGACTCGTGGCAACCCTGTGGATGAGACATCGCCAAGACTCCCTGTCTTTAGTGACTCTGCTCAGGGCCTGAAGGTTCAGGGATATGGCCTCCTTGATTGAATCTATCCATCTAGTATGTGGTCTTCCTCTCTTCTTACTGCCATCCATCTTTCCTGTTGTCTTTTCTGGGAGTCATGCAATCTCATGATGTGTCTGAAGTATGACAGCCTAAACCCAAGGCCAAAACAGACAGCCCAAAAACACTGTACTGGGGCCGCTGTGGAGCCACATGCCACAGTGCTGCAGCAACCCCACACCATGTCCCCAACCCAGCATTTTCCTGGCACAAAAAGAAGCAGCAGAAAGCTGCTCCTTTTTGCACCAGGAGGAAGGTGACTTTGCTGCCACTGCGGTGGCTTTTCTGTTTTTCTGCAGCATGGCATGTGTAAACGCCATGCCAAAGAAATGGTGTGACGCCGCCTGCTGTGTGGTCAGTGGGGCAGCATGACACCAGCTTGGGGATGTTATTGGGGCATGTGGCATACTTACGCCACACCCCCACGCAACCCTGAAGCCAGGTTTTTTTTTGGCTGGTCATTTTGGTTTCTAGGAAGAGTTTATGCCTGATCTGTTCTAGGCCCCATTTGTTTGTCATTTTCGCCAGCCACCGTATCCTCAGCAGTCTCCTTCAGCACCACATCTCAAATGAGTTGATTTTATTTCTGTCAGCATTCTTCATTGCCCAGCTCTGACATCCATAATGGGAAATACAGTGGTTTGGATGATATAGGATGGGGGACACCTGGCTTGACAACAGTACATGCAAAATGAATCTGGGAGTCCTAGTAGACCACAAGCTGTACAAGAGTCAATCGTGTGATGCAGCAGCTTAAAAACCCCCCAATATGATCCTAAGCTGCATCAACAGGTGTCTAGATTGAGGTGAGTAATAGTACTATTCTATTCTGCTTTGGTCAGACCTTACCTGGAATATTGTGTCCAGTTCTGATCACCACAGTTCATGAAGGATGTTGAGAAGCTGGAGCATGTCCAGAGGAGGGTGGTTAAAATGGTGAAAATAGTGAAACCATGGCCTATGAGGAGAGGCTTAGGAGCTGGGTATGTTTAACCTGGGAAAGAGAAGGCCATGTTTAAATATTGAAAAGGATGTAATATTGACAGTGGACTGAGCTTGTTTTCTGCTACTCCAGAGACTAGGACACAGACCAATGAATTCAAGCTCCAGGAAAAGAGATTCCATCTAAACATTAGTAAAACCTTCCTGATGTTAAGAGCTGTTCAACGGTGGAATAGGTTCCCTTGGAGTGTGGTGAAGTCTCCTTCTTTGGAGTTTTTAAAGCAGAGGTGGCTATCTGTCAGGAGTGTATTGTGTATTGATTGTGTCTTTCTGCATGGCAGGGGTTGGACTGAATGGCCCTTGAGGTCTCTTCCAACTCTATGGTTCTGTGGTGAAGGCACAAACACAGTTGGCTGCACAATACTGTTGTGAAGCAAAAAGTCTTAAATACATTAGAACAGATTTGTGCTTTGCAAGCACAATGTAGGGCCTTGGGTCTTGTTTTCTTTCTTTTCCAGACAAAACCATCACAGCAGTCACAGGCAGTTGGAAGCCTGGCTGTCTGAGAACCTGATTGGAGACAGAGAGCAGAGTTTCAGGGAGAATCACAGCAACTTCTGATTTGAGTTTGTGCCCTGGGAGACTTTGAAGTGACAAGGGAGGAAGTTGGCCCTTTCAGCAGTTTCCGTGACAGCTGTTGGTTTTCTTTCACACTCCATTTTCAGGTGTAATAACAGGACCACTTAACAGATATTGCAGTATTGTAAAGGAAGATTTGTCCCAGAGGTAATTGTGTTCTCATTGATGGCTGCCTGGAATTCATTTCTGACTCTCAAGTGGTAGGAGACTCTCCCCCCAAAACAAGCACAACATTCTAAACAGCATTAATTATCTTTGTGATGCTTTAGAGAACGTCAGAATTGTTTGGCTACAGACAGATGTTTCTCTTCCTTGGTCCTTGGAGCCACAAACAGAAAGATATTATGGGAAAGGAGAGATCAAACCAGACCAGGAGGACAACTATGCAGCTGCCAGGTAGAAGAGTAAATTCCTCTTGTTCAACTCAACTACTTTCTGGTTTCTGTGGCATTCCATTCCACTTTGCACACTTTCCTCCTCCTCCCTTTTGGAGTATCTTTTGCATACCCACATGTACAGCCATGGTGAAAGGTAAGGCAATCTTGGTAGATGAAGGGAATGCTGTGGATATAGTATTTCTTGATTTCAGTGAAGCCTTTGACAAGGTGTGCCATGATATTCTTGCAAACAAGCTGGTAAAAGGCAGGCTAGACAATGCTACTCTTAGGTGGATTGGTTGACCAGATGAATCCAAATGGTGCTCATGAATTGTTCCTCTTCATCCTGAACAGAAGTGACCAATGGTGTGCCCAGGGTTCTGTCCTGGGCCCAGGGCTAGTCAACATCTTTATCAATGATAAGGATGAAGGAATAGCAGGCATCCTTATCAAATTTGCAGACACCAAATTAGGAGGAGTAGCTAATACCCCAGAGGAGAGGATCAAAATTTAAAATGACCTGAATAGATTAGAAAACTGAGCCAAGCTAACAAAATGAAGTTCAACACAGAGAAATGTAAGGTACTGCATTGTGAAGTCGAAGGCTTTCATGGCTGGCATCCATAGTTTTTTGTGGGTTTTTGGGGCTATGTGGCCATGTTCTAGAAGAGTTTCTTCCTAATGTTTTGCTAGCATCTGTCGCTGGCATCTTCAGAGAATGCTTGCCGGGAAAAGTCTCGGCTATATATATTGTGTGACCTGGAAAAGCAGGAGTGATTTGCCTGTGTATTGTTCTGTTGCTAATGGCAGGCCTCAGAGTGGGAGAGGCTGCAAAAGCAGACACTAATCCTCTTTTGCAGCCCCTCTGATCTTATCCCATTAACAAATAAACCAGTTTACCTCTTCTTGCTTGAATTCAGAATCCAGGATACCCCTAATAAATAAATAAAATAAAATATTTATTTATAGCCCGCCTTGCCACAGATCAAGGTGGGTTACAGAAAATGCCATTAAAAAATAAAACCACCATAAAACAGCAAATATACACTAAAACAGCAAAACACAAATTACCCCTGGATGTTATTATACCTAAATAGCCTCCTATCTAGCAGCGATGCCATGGCCGGATGCATCCCGGGGTGAAGGCTTGCTTGGCCAGCATGTTTTTGAAGTCAGGGAGCTTCCAACTTCAACAACTGGCTGGCTGAGTGAGGCTTCAACCCGGGATGCATCCAGGTGATGGCATCCTGGCTAGATCCCGGTTTCAAATGGGAATAACAGTCATATAACCTGATCAGAGAGTCATTTTAAATCATAGTGGAAATGAGCCCTAAGTGGTCTCAAAGTGGATTATTTCTGCAGTGTGCTTTAGATGGAAGTCTACAAAAACCTACGGCCCAAATTCCTTTGTTCAATTAGTCTCAAAGGTGCTACAAGATCCCTTTGCATACTGATATTCCAGGCTAGCATGGATGTGTTTCTGAAAGATTCAGGCTTGTGACTTTGACTCCACCAGTTTTCTTTTCTGGCATGATTTTTAACAACCTTCCCTGATGAAGTAGCCAGTGAGTTTCAGAAGCTTGCATAATGTATCGTGAGTCTTTTGTTGTTGTTGTTGTTGTTGTTGTTGTTGTTGTGTGCCCTCAAATCATTTCCAATTTATGGCAACCCTAAGGTGAACCTATCATGGGGTTTTCTTGGCAAGTTTCTCCAGAGGGGGTTTGCCATTATCATTCTCTGAGGCTGAATGTGTGACCTGTTCAAGGTTACCCAGTGGGTTTACATGGCTGAGCCAGGATTGGAATCCTGGTCTCCAGAGTCATAGTCCAACACTCAAACCACCATGCTAACCTAATGATGAATGGGCTGCCAATGAAAGCAAATGCTCTTGAGAACTGGCCTTCCTTGCTGGGAGAAGGAGGTTTTCCTTTGTGATAATGATAAAGATATCATTACAATATGTACTTTGGGTTTTATTGTATTTTGCTTCCTGACCAAAAGAGCAATCCCTGGATATATTTTTTGTGGGTCTCCAGGCTCTCTCTGCACAATGCCACATGTGTGCCAGCGTTGTGTGATGAATGGCTTTGTCTTAACCTCCAATTGCCAAGCATTGCTTTCCTTTGTCTTTTCATTAGGGAGCCTTGTAATCAGGCTGAGCACCGAATAGCCCTTCCTCATCAACTGAACCACAAAGGCAGGCTCTTGTTTGCCACAGTTATTAGAGGGACAGTGATGAATGGGCTGCCAATGAAAGCAAATGCTCTGGAGAACTGGCCTCCCTCTGTGGAGAAGGAGGCTTTCCTTTGTGATTCTTTCCTCCTTTCTCCTGTAAAGCCAAACGAGCTCAGGCAGAAACAGGGGACCCTAGGGAAAGCGACAGAGAAATGAAGTCCAACACCCTGTTGATGTCTTGTGCATGCATTAAATTCCCTTGTGAAAGTAGTTACACATTTTTTGACTGATGAGGAAGGACTGCAACCAGCTCAAGGTCACAGAAGCAGAGTTGCACATTTGTTATGGTTGTTAACTGCCTGGGAGTCATCCCTGACCCATAGCAATCCTGTGGATGAAACACTTCTAAGGCCCCATACACTCTATGAAAATAATCTGGGATGAATCTGGGTTATTCCTTGGTGTTCACACTCACCCCGATTGCACTTGGTGCACTTTGGGGTGAGGGGGCTACCAAAAAACCCACTTAACCCAGGATATTTGATACCACTCCCCCCGAACTTTCTTGAAAGATCTGCATTGATCTGCATCTTCAGCACTATGAACAGGGACGTAGACAAGGGGGGGAATCTTGGGGTCCGGACCCCCTCTTCCATTAGAGAAATGAATGGTGTGTGCTGCTGCGTCGCTGCACCCAAGCCCCATTATAATGGTGGCACTTAGTCTGGACCCCCCCTTCCTAAAATCCTGGCTACGTCCCTGCTATGAATACTCTTCCAAATCATTTTGGATCACTCTGTATTGTTCAAGGGAGTGGAGGCGGTCCCATTTTATCCTGAAATTATGTTATGTGTGAATAACCAAAATAATAAAATGACTCGGAGAGAATCGAGTCTTTCCATCCAGTGGTCTTCCTTTCTTTCTACTGCCTTCCACCTTTCCTAGCATTATTGTCTTTTCCAAAGAGTAATAGCTTCTTATGATATGGCCAAAGTACAATAACCTAAGTTTAATCATCTTGACTTAATAATTGTTCCAAGCCTGTGATGTTTTCTGCTAGTAATATGGTGTCATCTGCATATTTTAGATTATTGATATTCCTTCTTCCTATCTTTATTCTTCCTTTTTCCGAGTCTAAGCCTGTTCTTCTTATGATATTTCCTGCATATAAGTTGAAAAAAGAGTTGTACATTTGGTGATTTATCTATTTTAGACTTATGCTCTAAAGGCATCAGATCCTTTCTGGTTAGTACTTGAAGGGGAGACTGCCAACAAATACCAGGTGCTGTAGGCTATATATAGGGAGGAGCATTCCTTGTTTAAGTACACCTTATGAAATTTGTGGAGCTGCCATAGGTTGACAGGCACTTTGATAACACATGTACTTATACATACACAGAAAACAATATTTCTGTGGAGGAAGAGCATTTTTCTGTGCACAAAATAACATTCCTGCTCAGAAAAGGTTAGCATTTTGGATTTATACTGCACAAAATTCACATTTCTTTATGTGGAGAAGACAGCATTTTCTATCCAAGAAATAGCATTTTGTGCACGTATAAATGCTATTTCCCGAGCAAAAATGCAAAAATGAACAGAGTCTGAGTCCTGAACTGTGAAAATTCTTCAGAGATATAGTTGTGTTAGTCTGGAATATCAGTATGCAAAAGGAACTTGTAGCACCTGTGAGATTAACTGAGTGAACGATGTAGCAAAAACCTGCATCTGAGGAAGTACACCAAGTCTACAAAAGCTTACTGTATATACTCAACTATAAGTCGACCTCATCAAGATCAGGTTTTGAGGCCAAAAATTATGGATTTTGATATGATCCATGGATAAGTCGAGGGCAAAACTTAGCAGCATGTAACAAAGGATCTAAAGGATGAAGCAAAGGAAAACTATGCCAAAGAACTTACAACATTCTAGCAGGCACAACTGTTTGTGTTCACCCAAAATGCTGGATGGATGAGAAGCTAGAAGATCAGTACTTTCAGGACAGACTACCCTCTTGCCTTTCACCAGAGGATGGTTCCTTTTTAAAATTAAAGTTCAATACTTACATTGACCCGTAGATAAGTCGACTCAGGTTTTTGGGGTCAAATTTTTGACAAAAATTTCTAGACTTATACATGAGGATATACAGTAGGCTACAACTTCTTTCATTCTGCTAGTCTCAAAGATGCCACAAGATCCCCTTGCATGCTGTGAATATTCTTGTCAGTCCAGGATTCTTCTCATCAGGGCTTCCTGACACTCAAGAAACATGTTTTTGACCCCAAATATTTCCAAATATTCTTTCCGTTCCTTCTGCAAGGGTTTGTGCCACATCCTGAAGAGCTCATGCTGGTGTCACTGCAGCTTAGGAACTGTCAGCAGTTGTCCAGGTTAGCCATCTTTTCTTTTGTGTGCACAGCTCCCCCCATGTGCTGAGATCAGAAAGGCAGCTGGGGGACTATCTTTTGATCAATGAATTATGATCAGGCTCTTCCCTGGCCAAGCTGACCATTGGGTCCTCTGAAGGGCGGGGTATAAATACCATAAATAAATAAATAAATAAAATAATAAAATAAAGGTGGGGAGGATGGTGACCAGTGGGAGGAGAACAAGGGAGTGAGGATGAATGAATGAGGAAGAGGAAGGAGACAGGAGAATCATAGAATCATCTGTGAAGTCAAAGGCTTTCATGGCTGGCATCCATAGTTTTTTGTGGGTTTTTTGGGCTATGTAGCCATGTTCTAGAAAAGTTTGTTTCTGACATTTTGCCAGCATCTGTGGCTGGCATCTTCAGAGAATGCTGGCATGGAAATGAGTGGGGTATACATATACTGTGTGACCCTGGGTTGGGAGGAGTGATTTTCATTTTCATCTGTGTTTTGTTCTGTTGTTGAGGCCTTACTATTCAACAACAGAACAATACACAGATGAACATGGAAATCACCCCTCCCAACCCAGTGTCACATAGAAATAGATGCGTGAGTACCAGCTTGAGTTGAAGCTAAATATGAGCCAAAAGCACTTGTTGAGGTCTGGGGCTGTAAAGAAGTTGGGAGATGGTCCGGCATCTCCTCCTTCAACCATTGTGTGATTCGGAGATAGCCAGTGATTTCAATTCTTTAGTAAAAGGTGGCAGCTGCCCATTTTCTCCTATGCAGCTCTAAACCCCTATACACTGGGGCTGATGCAGCATAACAAGAAAGATAGGGATTGAGATTAAACCCAGTCGGAAGGAGAGAAGGAAACATCACCATTAACCCTCCCTATCCTGGATTCGTTCCAAAGATTCAACCATCCATGGCTTGAAAATATTCCAACAATATAACATTCCAGAAAGCAAACCTTGATTCTGCCATTTTATATAAGGGACACCATTGTTAACCATGTCATTGGTATTTAAGGGACTTGAGGCACCACAGATTGGGTATCCACAGGGGATCCTGGAAGCAACCCCAGTAGAAACCAAGGACTTTCCCTCACAGTCCCTGTCTTGGGTATGAAATCTACTGGCTAGAATCTGGAATTAATACATAAATGTGAAAAATGGGCAGGTGACTCTTGACATTAATCCTGTGAGTGTGAGGGGGGAAACTGTGGTAGTTTTCTTTCTCTCCAGTTGCAAGAAAGTGAATATTGCTCTGCAATCGGTCCCCATATTGAGTATCCGGAGTGTTGTGGAAGAATTTATTATTCTGAAAAAATATAAATGTGTGCAATACCTGCCCCCAGTAACAGAAATGGTTTTTCTGTGCAAAAAATGGGACAGGAGGGTGAGGAAATAGCTAATGTTTTTTCTCTGTAACAATCTCCAGACATTGAAATGGGAGGTTATTCCACAAAATTCTAGCGGGTTACTATTTTCTGATACAGGTTTCCCAACCCACAGAGCCTGTTTAACAACCTGGGAAAATTAATACTAATATTCTTTCCATCTTGCCAAGAACAACAGTGCAATCTCTCAGTGTGGTATGTGCCTTGATGTACAATATGCATGCATGCAAACTGCATACAGTTGGTGCCAGAGGTTAATTCCACTTGCACTGCTTTGAAGAATGAAGTGTTCTGTGGCAGACAAAAATATCCAACTGCTTCCATAAAGAAAAAACTTATGCAAAGCACTTTCCCCCACTGTTGCCCAAACATGAGGGGGGGGAGGGCAATATAAAGTTGAGACATGAGAGAGGGCTTTCTTAGGTGTGTCACCCGAAGTGGAAGCCTTCCTCTTGGACAAACTGGGACCCTGTCTAAAGGAGGGCCACCAAAGGGTGAAGGGTCTGGAAAACCAGGCCCTATGAGGAACAACTAGGGAGCTGGGGATGTTTAAGCCTCGAGAAGAGAAGGTTAAGGGGGGATATGAGAGCCTTGTTAAATACTTGAACGGATGTCAACTGAGGAGGGAGCTGAACTTGTTCTCTGCTGCTCAGAGACTAGGGACCCAGGACATGGATGCGACTCCAGGAAAAGAGATTCCAGGTCAACATTAAGAGGAACCTCTGACGTAAGGGCTGTCCAACGTGGAACATACTGTCTGGAGAGTGGTGGAGTCTCCTTCCTGAGGTCTTTAAGCAGAGGCTGGAGGGCCATCTGTTGGGGATGCTTGATTGAGAGTTCCTGCATGGCAGAATGGGGTTGACTGGATGGCCCTTTGTGGCTCTTCAACTCTACGGTCTACGGTTCTATGAAATGTAGTGGGAACTTTGTTTCGGTATTGACTATCGAATCTCCTCTGACTACTCAGCCCAAAAATGCTTGTGTGAATGCAGCCTTGAAAGAGTGTTTTATTAAATCCTTCGGGGACTAATGTCTTTCAAGTGAAAAAAATATAGCTTTAAACTGTTGCAGTTTTGTTTAAATGGTTTAGCTGTTGCGTATGTGCCGTGTGGTGTAGTGGTTTAGTGTTGGACTATGAGCTCGGAGGGACAGGGTTCGAATCCAGTTTGGCCACAGAACCCACGGGGTGACCTTGAGCATGCGCTTTCTGAAGTAACTTGGCCAAGAAAACTCCATGAAAGGTGCACTGCCTTTGGCTTGCCAAAAAGACAAAAATGACTTGAAGGTACACAACAACAGGTTTATATATGTTATTACCTTGTCAAATTAAATGGAGTTCAATTAGAGACATCCACACATGTATTGTATTTATGTGTGCAAGATATTGGGAGGGCACTGCAAAGGTTGGTGTTATATATTTATCATTAATAATAGTGTTTTTATTATCCTCCCGCCTCTCCCATGGTCAAGGCGAGATTAACAACCTTAAAAGACACTTAGTACAATTTACAATCAATACAACAATAAAACTAACACTGAAATTTACCAAGAATTCCTATTAGTTCTCAAAAATTACAATTCATTCATTTGTATCCCACCTTTCCCCCAATAAAGGACACTTGAGATCGGTCACAACGTATTTAAAATGATAAAATTAAAAAAAAGCATTAATAAAAGTCTAAAAAGCTGACAGCACGAAAATGTTTTGACCCTCTGACTGAAGGAGAGCAAGAAGGGGCTCATAAAGGGGAGATACAGTCCTTCAAATAAGCTGAACCCAGCCATATTCCCTTCTGCTCTGTGCAGCCTCTAAACTCCGTCCTGACTACTGGGAAGCCATCTTTCACACTATTAGCACTCTGGTGAGAATCTGGCAGAATATAGCAAATATAATGGGGACTATTACTTCTCTTGTTTTGGAGGGTATGCTCTTTAATGCAGGCTTAAAATAGCATTCACCATATTTGCTGCAGTACCACCGCTGTCCCATGTTTCATTTATGGTCAACATAATCCAAAATCCTTTTCACAGGTAGTACTGCTGAACCATCCCCTGTGCATTTTGGTTTTTCCATGGTGATGGTTGAAGACAAAAGATTTTATAGAGTGGCTCAGAAAATTAGGACAGAGGAACCCCAAATGCTGGAGAGGGAGCTTCTTCTTCTCTCACTTTCCGAACAGGTTTCCTAGCCAGGGTTCCCTAGAACCCTAGCTGCAACAAGGACATTACTAGGATTTCCATTAGAGACTGTGATCTCTATTAAAAAGAATCAGCTATACTAATTCTCGTATGCAAGGGGTTCCCTGAAATTCAAAAACATTTCAAGGTTCATCCATAATAGAAACTTTGACTAAGCTCTAAAAGCCTGGAGAACGAAAAGACAAACCAAAGTAAAATATGAACCTTCTCCACAGCTCAGCCAAAATCTTATTTCAGGAAAGCAGGTTTAGTTATCCTCTTAATCATCCAAATGCTCTGCCAGTGATAACAATGGGACTAACCCAACCAAGAATGCAATAACCCTTTGCATGACAATGTAAAGCGGTACATAAATAGGAATGGAAAGAATATTCCCCTATTCATTTTTTGTTGAAAAATGGGTTTCCTGACCGTTGAAGAACCCTGGTGGGAAGAATAACAGAGCAGCCAGACTTATGCAAAGTAAAAGGGAAGAAGATAGAATAGAGGAAGCAGATGAAGAAGAAGGTGGTGTAGGGTGCGGTGGTGGTGATGCATTTCATTGCAGAATAATCCTAATCTCCTGGAATAAATATTCAGATATAGAGAGAACACTGTGCACAAATGGTGGGAGAAAACAATGGTATTTATTGTCCTTTCATGCAAGAACAAAATAGTCAAGAATGTTCACTGCCGGTATTTATCGTGAAACCTAGACACGTATTCTCAAAAGTATATTCTTTGTGGAAAATGCAGAAAATCACTATAACAACAAGAGAGGAACCATATGGCTCACAGGCCAGATGTGGTCTTCTGGAAGATCCAATATGGCCCTTAGGGGAGGAAACCTCTACCCCAAATCAGTCCAAACAACCACACTTTAAAGGTAAAAAAACATTTGTGGGGTTATCAAGACATTTCCTAGCCCTCTAGACCCCCAGAAGAGCTGGAGAGGTGACCACAAGTGAGGTGATTTTCTAAGTATCTCAGGACAATGAAGAGCTTGGGTGATGAACTAGAGTGATAGAAAGAGAGATCAGAATGAATCCAACGGAGCACAGGTTAAGCCATTTTAGATCCTACTTGGCAGCAGGGAGGGCAGCACAGGAAAAATTATTTGCGCCTCTATTACACCAGTTCAAGTCTCCATCCAGCGCAGCTATTCTGAGTATTTAAAGGGCTATTACATCTCCTAGACCCAAGGATATAGAGGAGGTCCCTCAGAAAACTGCTGTGACAAATCTGCTCAATATTGGCAGAGAAATGCTTGGATTTGTTCAGACTTAAACTCCAAATTGACATTAGAGCGGGGGAGGTAACTGAGGCATGTACCTGCCTGTTTTGATATAGGATTTTCAGCTTATCAACATGGTGAATCTAGACAAGTTGCGTGAGAGGTGCCCATCCTCGCTAAGTAAAGCGGCCAGAGGAGAACTGGCCAGTTGTATGGGGGGTGTTAAAAATACTTCTCAAAGAGGGCTATGTTCCAACCTCACTGAAAAGCAATTGTAAGACCTTTGTTGGGAAAAACATCATTGGACTCCACATCCCTAGATAAATCTAGTTTCTAATCCCTCCCTTTCTGAGTAAGTCTTAGAGTCAGGGTGGCAACACATCTCCAGGCTGGCTGGATGAAACAGATTACCCTGGATCCCTTCCAGTCTGGGCTCAGACCTGATATGGAACAAGAAACAAGCCGTGTTAACCTGGTGGAGGATGACCTACACGCAGAGGTGGACAGGGGGAGTGAGGTCCTTATGGGTCCTCCTGGATCTGTACATGGCATTTGATACCATAGCCATGGGGTCCTTCTGGGTCATTTGGCTGATATGGGATTGGGGGGCACTGCTTTGCGTGGTTCCAATCTTTCTTGCCTGAATGTTCCCAAAAGATGGTGCGTGGTTCAGCCCTTTTGCCATTCGTCTGTTGGGTTCCAAGGATGCATTAACTGCCCCCTATGCTTTTTCAACATCTACAATGAAAGCTGCGGGAGAGGTCATCTGGAGCTTTGGTGGCTTGGAGGTCATGAGTAGGTTGATAATATACAGTTCTATTCTTCTTGCAGTGATGCCAAGGAGACTGAGGTAGTACGGAATCATTGTCTGGATGCCGTAAAGGACTGGAGGTGGGTGAATAGACCAAGGCTTTAAGCCAGATAAAATGGAAGTGCGGCTAGGCACAGCCTCTTCTGAAAGGGGTTTCTCCCCTCTGAAAAATCAGGTTCATAACTTGGGGGTGGCGCTTAGACCCAGCACGGCTCCTGGAAAGCCAGGTTGTTCCAGTGGCCAGGCACACCTCTCCACTTGTGGCTGGTGCACCAGCTTCACCCCTTAGAACTGTCAGATCTGGCTGCAATGTTCATGCTTTTGTAATTCTAATTCTAGATTAACTACGGAAATGTATTTTACATGGGACTACCCTAAAAGTGTTTGGAAGCTGCAGCAGTGCAAAATGCAACAGCCAGACTGGTGTCACGTGTGCATTTTTAAAGACCATATAACACTGATCTTGAACAACTGCATTGATTCCAATCTGCTTCTGAGTTCAAGTCAAGATGCTGCTGTTGATCTCCAAAGTCCTAAATGACTTCAGGCCAGATAGCTGAAAGACCCGCCTCCTCCCATATGACCTGCCAGAAATGTAAGGCTTCAGAGGGGTCCCTGTTGTGTGCCCCAGCAACCATGAAGTTAGGTTGGTAAACTTTCTCTGCAGGGGAACCCCTCCCCAAGAAAGTTAGGCTGGGCCTATCTCTTAAGTTCTGGCAGGTAACCCAAATATGTTGTTTTCGGCATGTTATTCATGGTTAAAAGCTCTGCTTTTACCATTTCAAAACTGGATTCTACGACTGGTTTATATAGCCTTTTAGAGATTTTAAAGGGTATTTTAACACATTTTAGAAATGTTTTATTCTTTGAGTGTGGTTAATTAGTTTTTATTTGTTCATGCCTCAGGAACCTTATGGGCTGGGAGGCAATATATTGTTGTTGTCGTCGTCGTCGTCATCACATCATCATCAATAATAATAAAAATAATAATAACAATAATAATAATACCTTAGTGCCGTCCATCACAAGAATGGGAGCTGCATCAATGGTAAGCTGCATCATAAGAGTATAGAATTTCTGGGTACCATAATTAAGAAGGATATTGAACAAGCTGTAGTTTGTCCACAGGAGATGACCAAAATGGTGAAAGGTTGAAAACTACCAGGCCCAATGAGAAGCGTTTAGGGAGCTGGGTATGTTTTAGCCTGGGGAAGAGAAGATTAGGGGTGACATAATAGCTTGTTTAAATATTTGAAAAAAATGTCATTTAAGGGTGGCAACGTTTGTTTTCTGCAGCTCCGGAGCCTAGGACCCAGCGCAATGGGATTCAACTAAGATAAGAGATTCCCCTCCAATATTAGGAGAACTTCCTGATGGTAAAGGCTTTTCAAGAGTGAACAAGCTGCCTCAAGTATGGTGGAGCCTCCTTCTTGGAGATATTGAAACAGAAGCTGGAATGGACATCATTTGGGAGTGCTTTGGTTGCATCTTCCTGCATGGCACAATGAGGTTGATGGCCCTGGGGTCTCTTCCAACTCTAGATTATAGTTTCTAAATGATGGCTGCATAAAAAATGCTCAACAGCTTTTTAGGTAAACACCTAGATATCCAACTCTGATCCTGCCCATGGGTCAATGACCTACCAGGTCCCACTCAATAATATCTAATGATATAGCTTCTTTTTTAACAGAAAAGATGGTTTTCCCCAAAGTGGACCAGTTTTTTTCAGGCGAGGAATTTGGGGGTTGCTCCCTGATCCTGGGGAAAATTTGACTCATTTTCTGTTTAACTGGACAAACCAGCATAATGCTTGCCTGTTAATAGTGATGAAGAAGCAAGCATTTCCTAGACACACGTAAAAATGACAGCCACCGAGCGGTCTATTGCTTCGTTGTCTTCTCGTTATTTCTCTGCTTAAGCATCTCATAAACTGTGATTTTCTGCTCCCTGCTTAGAACATAAGCCAAGAGACAGAACAAAGGCTATAAAGTGCATGCAGCTATAAACAACTCCTGCAGCACAGTAAGCCATAAACAACATCACCTGAACAGCTGGCATTACAGTGGTACCATCGGGATAAACGAACGACCCAGGTTTACGAAATTTTTCGGGATACGAAAAAATCCCATAGGGAATCATGTGTCCGGGTTACAATGTTTTTTTCGGTTACGAAAAAACTTTTGGTGCTGTTTTCGGCTTTTTCCGCACGGAATCGCGGCTTTTCCCATTAGCGCCTATGGCAATCGGCTTAGAAGGCTTTGTCGGGTTACGAAAGCGGCCGCGGAACGAATTAATTTCGAACCCGAGGCACCACTGTATTTTGCAGAGTTGGTGGCAAGTAAATGGGGACACCCAAAAGGCACACATCTTTTCTACATTTTGCCAACAAAGGGTGCATAGTGGAAAGGTAAACTGGCATGGTTATGCCAGGGGATACATGCCATCTGTTTGTGTATTGGTATGTCATTGTTGCTTAATCAGCTGTGGAACCCACATCAGTGGAGGCCTGCTCCGAAGTGCAACTTTGGTAGGACCCAAGTGAAGGTGTGGCTTTTTCATTTCATTCCAGTTTCATTTTAGCTAGGCTTTAAAGCTCAACAACAAACTTTGATCGTGTCCAGCATAGTGTACTGGAACAGTTCAAAAAGGGAATTACTACTCGATATAACCAACCCGTCAGTATCGGACCACAAAATAGTTGGCTGACAACCATAAGACTAGCAAAGAACCCCACAGACTGGAACACAACTGCTAAGTGAAGATCAAAGTAGAAAGTGTAAAGACAGGCTTTACCGTTGAACATAAAGAAACAAAAAAATGACCACAGAGAACTTACATACATTCAAACTAGACAATGAAAATAGAAATAGTAAAAGAGTTCTCACATCTATCAATCATTGATCGGAATGGGGACTGCAGTCAGGAAATCAGAAGAAGATGAAGGTGGGGAGGGCAGCTATGAAAGAACTGGAAACAATCCAAACTGCTCAAAGACAATACACTCTCAGCACAAATCAGAATCATACAATCCATTGTATTAACTATTACCATGTTGAATGTGAGAGCTGAACAGTCAAGAAAGAAGATAGGAAGAAAATCCATTCATGGAGATGTGAGGCGGGGAAAGTGCTGAGGATTCTGTGGATGGCCAAAATACAAACAAATGGGTCCTTGAACAGATCAAGCCAGAAATAGCCCTAGAAACAAGATACAAGACTGAGACGGTTATACTTGGACACATCATGAGAAGACCTGACATATAGTTAAGAAAGGTGGAGAGAAGTAGAAAGAAAGGAAGGCACATGCTAAGAAGGAGGGACTTTATAAAAACGATCAACAAATATGAGTTTGCAGGAGCTGAGCAGAGCAGTAGAAGACAAGGGGCCTAGAGATGGCTCATCCATAAGGTCGCCATGGGTCGAGATCGACGCAAAGGCAGTTAACAACAAACAACAACAACAAAGATTACCTGCCAGCTGCCTTGGATCCCTTTTTTGAAGAAAGGCAGAATGATGATGATGATGATGATGATATGATGATGATGATGATGATGATGATGATGAGATTACTACCAGCAGCCTGCCAGCTCCCCAAAAACTTCCCTGCTTTTAGGCTTCAGTCACATACCAACACACCTATGCTAAGTAAATGTGTCCTTCCACCTCTCTGATTAACTGCCTTGGAGACTTACCCATAAATCTTGCTGGGATTTCCCCCCTTTTTTTTTTGGTGCACGCAGCACAGCCTGAATTATGCACATATTGATGACCTATCTCAAAATTGGAGTGACAGGTTTTCATTTTTAAAGGGGGGAAAAACAACCCCTCTGCTAATTTCTTGACTCCCATCATATTTTCTGGGCTTTCATGTCGCTTGCTGACCAGACAATTATTAGGAGCTGTGTGGAATGCTGAAATGAAGGAGGAGAAGCCCTGCATGTTGATGGCAGTCGCCCAACCAACCCTGGCTGCTTTCTGTCGCAAACTGACTTCCAAATAATTGTAATGGCACCAAACTTTTTCTGTGAGCAGCAGGTGACATGGCTTTGGTTCAAAAAGCAGTGTTCACCCTTCCTTCTTTCCTCTGCCTTAATTTAAATGATGTATATTCAATTTGAAGGTTCAGGTGGCGCCAAAGTGAACAGATTAAGCATTCCTTCTGCATACGTAAATCACAGCTCCTAATTCTGAAGGCAGGAATCAGATCAGAATACTATTGCCATTATTTCTCTGCCCAAATCAAATATGAATTCAGGGTTTGACATCTCATGCCTCAGATCAATTGTTGGTGTCCAAGAAATGCTTTACACATTGGAATCCACCTCCCCACAAAAACTATTAACCTTCAAAATCCCATTTCCTTTCTCTGGTTCTATTATTCTTGAACATTTCTTCCTGCCTTGCAGTCTACTTTGGCTTTCTTTGTGATTAACAGAGAATGGGGACATAGCGAAAACCAGTCACAACTCCAGTGGTTTTTAAATTGCGTTCCTGCAATGATGAAGATGAAATCATTTCCTCCACAGAATGAAGAGATAACTTGATGGTATTCAAGGCAGGGATGGAAAATGTGCAGCTCCCCTGTTGACATCCGCCCCATGAAACCTCAGTATTGACTTCTCTGGCTCGGGTAGATGGGAGTTGCCATCCAGCAACATTTGGAGGGTGAGACAATGGTGCCCATCTTAAGATGCAGCCATGGCTCCAATCCAAAGCAGTGGTGCAGTTTGGTAACTTTGAGCCCTTGCAAACAGGCCAAAATACAGCTGCTTCAGGTCACTTTGGAGGTATACTATTTAAATGATGCATACCTCCTATGAGGCAAAGCCGTGCAAGCCATGCTTTAGTTCTAAGGACTGGAGCGCAGCTTTGGAACAGCTTCTGGCCTCTAATAAGGGGTGTGTCATTAAACAGCATTCTTTCAAAGGACCCAAAGCAGCTTTATTTGGCCTGTCTGTAGGGGCCCTTTTGATTCTGAAAAAAAGGTCTTGAGGGAAAACTCTTGCACCTCATATAGAGGGTAATGACCAGAATCATATTAGTGTCTTAGGGCTCATGCCCACTGGAGGAATAACCCACGTCCTGATTCAGTTCGCTCGCCTCTCAAACAAATTGATCCAAAAGGCCCCTCGTTCCCACTGAAAAGGGGGCTTGTTTGGAAGTTGTCCCAGTCCCTGGGAAGATGAGAAGCCCTTCACAGCCATTCCCACCCCCACTCTCCTTCGAAAGGTCCCGACTGGACCCTCTTTTGCTCTCTTCTTTCTCTCCTTCATCCTCTTTCTCTATGCTGCTGCCGCACTTCCTCCCGCTTGCCCGGTGCTGCACCGAAGCCCCACAAGCGCCACTGGCCCTGGGAGAAGCAGTGGAAGCCTGGCAGCAGTGCCAGAAGCCGACCTCCGTGGCTTCCCAGCGCTCCTACTGGGCCTCCGCCTCTACTCCTGACCAACAGTGCTTGCGGGCTTCCGGTGCAGCACCAGGCAAGCAGAGGCAGTGCGGCAGCATGCCAGAAGCCCTGCAACGTGCCGCCGGCCCCAGGAGAAGCGTTCGGAGGCCCAGCAGCAGGAAGGAGCAGGAAGCTAGAGGAAGAGAGCTGGAGGAGGACAAGGAGGAGAAGGAGGGTGGGGGATTCTTTTTTTTAACAAACCAAAAGAAAACTAATCGCAAAATCGGTAGAATGGTCTACCACCTATCAATTTGCGATTAGTTTTATTTTATTGTGTTTTTTAAAAAGGGACCCAAAATGGAAGCACTGGGTGGTGTGTGTAACATCTCTGGGGATGGCTGGCACACACCTCCTGCATTTGCCCCCCATCCTCCTGAAAAATCGATCCAATCTGCCGTTCCCATTTACTAAGCAGGTCGGGATCAATCTTAACAACAGAACTGCAAAAGAACGTATACTTAAATACCCCTGGTTTAGGCATTGTCCCTGGTTTTTCCCCCTGGAATTGATCAAATGAGGGTCAGATTGATTTCCATGGGAACGAGAAGCCTAAAGCTCAAATCAGGATTCTAATTTTGTCAACTAGTATTTAACAGTAAGCGTCCAAACAATGTACAGGGTGTCACCTGGGGCTACAAGGAGTGCGGGACCACACCAGGTGACTCCATAATAGGAATGACACCCCTGTTCCCCAAACATCAGCCTTTTGGCAGAATGGGCCATGGGCGTTCACTTCACCCTTTAAAATGTTGGAGCCCACCAGAAAAGAGTGTTTGAGTGCAATGAGGCTCCGTGGGAAGAAAAAGGGAGGTGCCGGGGTTTAATTTTTTTAATTTTTAAAAGAATTTATTTTATGCTTTTATACATCCTGTTAAAAACATATCTTGCAAATTTTCACTTTACCCACAATACATTTTATATACATGGTAGGTACATTTAGTCTGTGTGTATGCCATTGCAATTATAAGGTATAATTTTAATTGTCACTTTTTGTTGCCAACATTGCCATTACATTCAGTGATACATGGGGAATACGATTATGAGTGGCATAAGTACAAAAAGGTCACTAAGTAGAAATGCCAAAAGGCATTTTACAACACATTAAAGTTAGCAGAAAATGTAGTCCAATACATAATAAAATACAGCAGATGTAATATACAGTAGAAGTCAAGGAACCTATGAAGTGAATTATACATAGTGTTTTTAGCCGGGATGGCCAGATGTCCTAAAGGCAAAGAAGAAACAGGCACTTCAAACTGTAGGACATTCAAGAAAAATGGAACACATTCCCAAATAAAAGCCAAAAACAGTCAAAGAAATATCAGTTCATGTTTCTTAGCATGTTCAAAATGGAGGAAGTTTGAAATTCCCCGGGACAAAAGATTGAAATATAGGACATGGTCACCTTGCCCTGACTGTTCATACTCAATATGACTCCCTCAATATTTAAACATGGCTATAATGTCACCTCCACCTTCCTTTCCCAGGCTAAACAACCCAGCGCCCTAAACCACTCTCATAGGGTATGGTTTCCACTGAAATCACTACAGCTGAGATCTTACATCATCATCAGAGCATAAATCTCCAGGGTGCAGTTGCGTTATGCTGTCCCATATTGAAAACCAATGTTGCACACTAGGATCCTAGTAGACCAACAATTTTGAACATGAGTGAACAGTGCGATGCAGCAGCTAAAAACACCAAGGCAATCTAGGAGGCTGGCAACATAGTGTCTACATCAAGGGAAATAATAGTGCACTCTAATCTGCTTTGGTCAGGCCTAACCTAAATACTGTTTCCATTCGGGCACCACAATTCAGAAGGAAGTTGGAGAAGCTGAGAGCCAGTGTGTCCAGAGGAGGGTGACAAAAGGGTGAAGGTCCAGAAACATGCCTTATGAGGAGAGACTTAGGAAGCTGGGTATGTTTAGCCTGGAGAAGAGATGGTTACGAAGTGATATGATAACCCTGTTTAAGTATTTGAAGAGATGTCTACTGAGGATGGAGCAAGCTTGTTTCAGTTGCTCAGCGACAAAGATCCAGAGCAATGGATGCAAGCTACAGGAAAAAGAGATGCTACCTAAATATTGGAGGAACTTCCGGACAGTAAAAGCGTTTAACAGTGGATCGCACTCCCTCGTGGTGGGTGCTTTGACTGTGCTTTCCTGTATGGAGAATGGGGGTTGGATTGGATGGCCCTTGGGGTCTATGAGTCTGTGCAGATGTGCAAGGCTGACACCGACACTAACACAAAAAAAGGCATGCATAGAGGTTGTAAAAAGGTCATCTATAATAATCAAAATATAAAATAAAATAATAAAAAGAATAATAATAATAATAAGATTATTATTATATCATCATCATCATCTACGCTGTCACCATGCACTGATTTTTAATCTCCCCTGCCCCCACCAAGTACTTTGAAACTCCTGGAAAACAGGAGAGATCCAGCAGACGGGCGGAGGGCAAACGTTGTCCCCATCTTCAAAAGGGAAAAAAGAGATACCAAACATTATCGTCCAGTTAGTTCTGACATCAGTACTAGGAAAGATCGGGAGCAGACATAAACAGAGAGCTTGTGAACATCTAAAGGCAATGCCATAATCACAAAAAGTCAACATGGGTTTCAGAGAACAAGTCATGCAGACAAACCTGATCTCTTTCTTTGATAAATTACCAGCTTGGTAGATGAAGGGAATGCGGTGGATATAGTAATCTTTGATTTAGTAAGGCTTTGACAAAGTTCCCCATGACATCTTGCAACAAGCTTGTAAAATGGGGGCTAGACAAAGGAACTGTTACGGGATTTTGTAACTGGTTGACCGGCCGACCCCAAGGGTGCTCAACAATGGCTCCTTTTCATCCTGGAGAGAAGTGACCATGTGGGGTCCCACAGGGCTCTGTCCTGGGCCAGTGCATTCAACATCTTATCAATGACCTGGATGACAGAATTGGGGAGCAACTTACAAATTTGCAGATGACACCAAATTCGGGTGATAGCTAATACCCCAGAGGACAGGATAAAGTTCAAAATGACCTGAATAGACGTAGAAAGCTGGCAAAGCTACAAAAATGAAATTCAACACGGAGAATAGTAAGGATTGCACTAGGGCGGAAAAATAAAATGCACAGATATAGGATGGGTGACACCTGCTGAAGAAAACTACGTTTGAAAGGGATCTAGGAGTCCAAGAGTCACATAGTTGAACATGAGTGAACATTGTGATGCGAGCGTAAAAGGCCAATGCAAGTTTAGGCTGCATCAATAGAATTATAGTTCTAGATCAAGAGAAGTAATAGTGCCACTGTATTCGTGCTTGGTCAGGCCCCACCTGAGAATAGGTGTCCAGTTCTGGGCGCCCACAATTCAAAAAAGGACATTGAGAAACTGGAGCGTGTCCAAAGGAGGGGCACAAAAATGGTGAAAGGTTTGGAAACCATCCCTATGAGGAACGACCTAGGGAGCTGGGGATGTGTACCTGGAAAAAGAAGGTTAAAGAGGTGATATGATCGCCCGTGTTTAAATATTTGAAGGGATGTCATGTTGAGAGGGAGCAAGCGTTTTCTGCTGCTCAGAGAACAGGACCCGGAACAATGGATGCAAGCTGCAGGAAAAGAGATTCCACCAACATTAGGAGGAACTCCTGACAGTAAGGCCTGTTCGACAATGGAATGCACTCCCTCGGAGGGTGATAGAGTCTCCTCCTTGGAGTCTTTAAACAGAGGCTGGATGGCCATCTGTCAGGATGCTTTGCGTGATTTCCTTGCATGGCAGGGGGTTGGACGGGATGGCCCTAGTGGTCTCTTCCAACTCTATGATCTATGATTCTAGGATTCTATGATTCTAATGACTGGGGAATTTCACGTAACGTTCCCATCTTTCTCTGCCCTCCTCTGGGAGATGGAAATCCATATACAATCAGTGCACAAACTCAGTGTTATTGTTGTGTGCCTTCAAGTTGTTTCTGAATTTTGGTGATCCTCGGGCTAATGTAATCATGGATTTTCATGGCAATATTTGTTGATAGAGGTTTGCCATG
>NC_056525.1:247071166-247074942 GCF_019175285.1 Sceloporus undulatus
TTGCCATTGCCTTCCCTTCAGGCTGGGAGCATGTGAGTTGCCCAAGGTCACTCAATGAATGCCATAGTCAAGCTGGGAATTGAACCCGGGTCTCTAGAGTCATAGTCTAACTCTCAAACCACTATGCCACAGTCGTTCTCTACACACCAAGCAGGCATGTGGGAAAAAGTGTGGGAAGAAGAGATTTTAAGGACAACTTTTGTCTAAGCAAGCAATCTATGTAAGGAAAAGAGTGTATCACACATGAAGGGACCTCTCTTCAGGCATTACTTAAGAGTTACACTTACAACAGCCTGAGTCATATTTAGCTAAGATTAAAAAGAAACATAGGGGCTTGACAGACTGCCCTGAAGGGCCGGTCCCTTTCCTAGCCACATGCCAGCCATTAGAGGGCACAAATAGGAATCGCAAAAAGCGGCACCTTTTTGTGCCCTCAAATGGACACCATAGCTGTGGCGGCATGGCTATATGGCACTACTTTGATGCTGAATAGTATGGACACAGCACCAGAGGAGTGTCATGATGCCACACGCCGTACGGAGCAGTACGCAGCATCATGGGAGAACATGGAAGAGCTATTCTTTTGGAATACAACTACAGTTTGAAGTCGAAGGCTTTCATGGCCAGCATTCATAGTTTTTTGTGGGTTTTTCAGGCTATGTGCCCATGTTCGAGAAGAGTTTATTATTTATCCCCTTCTTTTCCAGACTACATCCCAGTACTCACTCATAAGGTTATCTACTCTACTTGGCTTTAGGCAATATCCTTCCTCCTGTCTTTGTCCCTAAATGACCCTCTTTAAAACAGAACTTGTCTCTTCATCTCCATAGTCACAAAGTTTTGAATTTGAATGGACATCCTCATACACAACTGACTTATACAGGTCTGTCTCTGGACTCTCCACTTGAAACATGCATCTCAGGAAGTAGGCTCAAGTCTACAAAAGCTGATGCTACCAGCTTCTTTCTTTTAGTTAGCCTCGAAGTAGAGCAAAGCAGAAGATCCCTTGGCACACTGATTTTCCAGACTAACGTAGCTATGTCTTTGCATTGTCCTTGTGTAAAATGTCGTAAGCTTCACACACACCCTGGGTTGATAACACCACTCTCAAGCCTCCACACACCGCTCCACAAACACACCCCTGTGGTACTTAACTTTCCCATTGTTCTAACTGCAAAGGATTACTCACCATAGTGACAAATAGGATTGCTCATTACAATTACACAACTCCTGTACTATTAAGCTGGGAAGGGAGGGGGGTATAAAAATAGGTGATGGCAAGCTGGAAAGTTAAAATATCTACTCATGATTGATTTAACTGAAAGGAATAATTTAACTCCAAGTCATCAGTCTCCCTCCCTCCCCAATCTTCCAAGGAGGATCTCTTTAAAGATTGACAAGAGTCTTATTTTTATAACACAAAAAGTGCCACATCAAAGCAGCTGATTAGCATAAATTTGTACTAGGGGTTAAAAAAATCCATTAATAGGCAATGAAAATGAAATGGGTTATGATTTTATTTATTAATTATTTGTTTAAAATATTTCTGTATTGCCCCTCTGCCCATAAGGGCTTCCAAGGCAATAAACAAATAAAAAACAATTAAAACAATACAAAGAAAAAGACCACTTTAAAACATATTAAAATACACTTTTAAAACACCTAAAAGCATTCTTAAAGCAAAACTAAAACCCAGTTTTGAAACAGTTAAAACAGCAGTTTCAAACACTGAATGCCATGTTGGACAGCACTATTTTGGCTTCCCACCGGAAGCTTAAAAGAGCTTGCTTTCTTGGGGAGGGAGTTCCACAGATGAAGTGCTGCTATAGAAAAAGTCCTGTTATGTGTACTCACTAACCTAACTTCACAAGATATTAAGGCAGACAACAAGCCCTCCTCTGAAGTTCTCAAATTTCTGGCAGGTTTATGGGAGGGTGAGGTCTTTCAGCTATCTTGACCCTGAGTCATTTGGGGCTTCTTAAATCAACACCAACACCTTGAATTGAGCTCAGGAGCAAATTAGAAGTGTAGTTCTCACAGGAGTGGTGTTCTCTTGTCTCAAAGGGCCCAAACAGACAGGCCAAAATAAAGCTCCTTCGGCTCACTTTGGAGGTATGCTCTTTAAATGCTGCATGTGTCCTAAGAGTCCAGTAGCCATGCCAAAGTCACACTCCAGTCCTCAGGACTGGAGCATAGCTTTGGCGTGGCTTCTGGCCTCTTAAGATGCATGCATCATTTAAACAGCATACCCCCAAAGTGACATGAAGCAGCTTTATTTTGGCCTGTCTGTTTGGGCCCTAAAATGCACACCTGACACCAGTCCGGCTGCTTCATTTTGCACTAGCTGCAGCTTCCAATTACTTTCAAGGGCAGCCCTAGGTAATGTGCATTACAGAAGTCTATTCAGGAAATAACTGAGTATGTACCACTGTGGCCAAATTTGCCTTCTCCAAGAAAGGGCCTGGTTGACACACCAACTGATGCTAGGCAAAGGTATTCCGGGTCACCACAGAAATCTGACTTTCTAGGAGCAGCTCTGAGTTCAAGAGCATCCCGAAGCTACAAATCTGATCTTTCAAAGGAAGAACAATCTCATCCAGAACAGGCTGCAATCTCAGTCTCAGGTTGATTTACCTATTGACCAACTGCACTTCAGTCTTGTCTCAATTAAGGCTTGGTCTATTCACCCACATCCAATCCTTTACTGCCTCCAGACAATGATTCAGTACAGTACTATCTCAGTCTCCTTGGCATCAGTTGTAAAGGAGAGACAGAATTGAATATCATTGTCAGATAACCTCCAAGCCCCAGTGCTCTGAGTGATCTCTCCCAGTAGCTTCATGTAGATGTTGAAAAGCATAGAGGGAAGTAAGTGACTCCTGTGGAACCACACAAGTTAATGATGAAAAGGCTGAACAGTCCCCCAGCAGCACCCTCTGGGAACATTCAACCAAGATAGACCAGAACCACTGCAAAGCAATGCCCCCAGGTCCCATCAGAGATAATATTTGAAATAAGGTATAGATGGATTTCAACAGGGAGAAATGTAAGGTCCTGCACCTAGGCAAAAAAAAAAAAAAATGAAATGGACCAATGTAGGATAGGAGACATGTGGCTAGATAACAGTTCATGTGAAAGGGATCTAGGAGTCTTAGTAGACCACAAGCTGAAAATGAGTCAACAGTGTGATGCGGCAGCCAAGAAAGCCAGAGTGATTCTTGGCTGCATCAATAGGGTATAGTTTATAGGGTATAGATCAGTCATTCCCAAACTTTGGTCCTTCAGATGTTTTGGACTTCAGCTCCCAGAATTCCCGATTTTGGCCAAGATGGCTGGGGCTTCTGAAAGCTGAAGTCCAAACATTTGGAGAACCAAATTTGGGAACCATTGGTCTAGATCAAGGGAATAATAGTATCATTGTATTCTGCTTTGGCCAGGCCTCGCTTGGAATCCTATGTCCAGTTCTGGGAACTACCATTCAAAAAGGATGTTGACAAGCTGTAATGTGTTCAGAGATTGCAGTAAGGCAGCCCAACTGCTCTTCGTAATGGATGAATCCACACAGGATCATAGAAATCCTAGAGTAGGAAGAGACCTCAAGGGCATCCAGGTCCAACCCCCTGCCATGCAGGAACACCAATCAAGCACCGTTGACAGATGGCATCTGTTTCCCGCTGAGCCGTCGTTTCACCAGGGTAAACGTGCCGCACTCCTTAAGCCACGCTCATAGGGCCCCCCCCATTGCTTCCAGACCTTGCACCGTTTTGGTTGCCCTC
>NC_056525.1:247074967-247101824 GCF_019175285.1 Sceloporus undulatus
GGAACTACCATTCAAAAAGGATGTTGACAAGCTGTAATGTGTTCAGAGGAGGGCAACCAAAACGGTGAAAGGTCTGGAAGCAATGCCCTATGAGGAGTGGCTTAAGGAGCTGGGAACGTTTACCCTGGTGAAAAGAAGGCTAAGAGGGAACAGATGCCATCTGTCAGGGGTGCTTTGATTGGTGTTCCTGCATGGCAGGGGGTTGGACTGGATGGCCCTTGAGGTCTCTTCCTACTCTAGGATTCTATGATCCTGTGTGGATTCCATCTCATTACGAAGAGCAGTTTGGCTGCTCTTACTGCAATCCAGTTCATACTAGTTGTCATTATGTGCAGTCAAGTCATTTCCAAATTTTGGCAATCCTAAGGTTAACCTATTGTGTGGTTTTCTGAGTAAGATTTGTTCCCAGGGGTTGGGAGAGTGTCATTGCCTATGACAGTGTAGTTGCCCAAGGTCACTCAGGAGGTTTCCATGTCTGAGTAGGGATTAGAGCCCTTATCACCTGGAGTCCTAGTCCAACCATCAAACCACAACACCACACTGGGTCATGTGCAAGCTTGTTCTTGTTGTTGTGTGCCTTCAATTCATTTCTGACTTATGGCGACTCTAAGCTGACCTAATCATGGGATTTTATTGACAAGATTTGTTCAGAGAAGGTTTGCCATTCCTTCCCCTGAGGCTGAGATCATGTGACATGCCCAAAATCTGCGACCAAGCAGGAAATCTAAACCCAGAGTCATAACACTCAAACCACTATACTATACTGGTTTACTAAGGAATATTTCTCACTGAGTGAAGCACACTTCATAGTACTGTAGAAACAAATGAACTTGGACCCTTTGGTCAGAATCCTCTTGGTATGTTATACATGTGTAAGTTTCCTTATAGAAGTGGTTGTTGTCTGATGTAAAATGGCTGCATTCAGTTCAAGGTAGTGGACATTTAGTTATGTACGCAGTACTGTTGTTCATGCCTGTACCCTCTGCACATGTTGCACTTGCATAGTGCATGGATTTGTACAATGCATGGTGCACATGTATATTTATGCATTTGGTACACAGTCAGTGTCTTGGTTTAGATGTCCAAACTGGGTTGAGGAAAGGAAGTACACTAGAGATCATATAGCAAACATGCACTGGATAATGGAGTGCAAAAAAATAATTTCTAAAGAAAATCAGCTCATGCTTCATAGATTATAGCAAAGCTTTCAGTTGCATAGGTTGTGAAAAGCTATGGACTGGTCTTAAAGGAATGGGTGTGCCACAACATTTGATTGTCTTGATATGTAAACTGTATTCAGGACAAGAGGCTACAGTTAGGCCAGAATACAGAGAAACAGAAGGGATTCCAATTGGAAAGAGGTCAAATAAGGCTCCACCTTATCATGCTATCAGTTTAACTTGGATGCTGAACAAATAATAGGTAAAGCAAAATTCAACTTGGAGGAAGGAGGCATAAAAATTGGAGGAAGGAACATTAGCCATTTAAGATATGCACATGACACTATACTACTAGCAGAAAATAGCAAAGACTAGGAATGATTACTGGATAAAGTTGAGGAAGAAAATGCAAAGGCAGGCCTACAGCTGAACATTAAGAAAACAAAAATACCACATATGAATTGCATAACTTTAAAGGAGATGATAAAGAGACTGAAATAGTGCAAGAGCTGACTAAATCATTAATCCAAAAGGGGACTTCAGCCATACTATCAGAAGAAGAACTAGGCCTTGGAAGGGCAGCAATGAAGGAATTAGACAAGATCCTGAGCTATATCAAGCTATATCATCGAATACTATAATCAGGATTATCCAAGCCATCATATTTGGTTGTGAAAGCTGTATGGTGAAGAAAGCCGATAGGAAGAAAATGAATTCATTTGAAATGTGGGTCTGGAGGAGAGTTCTAGGAATATCATGGAGTACAAAAAAAAAAGGCAATGGGTGGGTTCTGCAGCAAATCAAGTCTGAAAGCTCCCTAGAAGCCAAAATGACTAAACTGAGATGGTTGTACTTTGACCATATCATGAGAAGACTTGACTCACTAAAAAATACAATAAAGCTTTGAAAGGTGGAGCTCAGCATGAAAAGAGAAAGACCACACTCCAGATGGATAGACTCAATCAAGGAAACCATGGCCCTGAGTCTGCAAGACCTGAGCAGGATGATGGGTGATAGGGTAACTTGGAGGTCTCTTATTCATAGGGTCGCCATGGGCCAAAGTTGATTCAATGGCAGGTAACAACAAATAGTCCAAAGTCTGAGTCTCAGTAAAAAAAAAATCCCAAGGGACTAAACCCAAAGGGACAGTGAAATCCCCACACAAATAACAGGACTCAAGGAATTTCCTAATCTTCCATTTCTTCACTGAGGTATAACAGAGTCTGAACTGTTCCTTGGACATCTGCATTGCACCTGAACCAAAATAGCATCATTAAAGAAATAAAAATGTATTACCAGTAGCTTGTGGGGAGAATTTTGTTGTGTTTGCATATTCACACTACCTTACATAATTCACACTCCCCACACCAAAGCGTGTACCGGAATAGCGTTGCACGCTTTGCAAACATTGGCTTGAGCTTGTCAGATACCAAAGACGCACGATATTTGCATACCTTTCCAAAAGAGTGGAAATGCAAATATTAGGAAGAAGTCAACAAAACTGCTTGGGAGACCAAAAAAAAAAAATTCTCTCTCTCCCAAAAATGGGCTTTATAATATGTATCTTTGAGAAACTGCATATGTTTAGGGAAATGCACATGAAAACCCTACAGTTTTTCACACTGGCTTTTTACAAATTGGATTTTTAAGGATTGATTACAGGGAAAAGAAGAAAAAGCGAAGAGGGCGCACAAGGAATATGTGCATGGGCGAGACTTGTATATTCATATAAGATGACCATATTTCTATGGATACATTTTCTTCCAGCTGGCATGTGTAAAATGCACATTTATGCATAGTTAAAGCAATAAGATCTTTTGAAAACTGAACAATGGATGCTGAATGGTTCCAATACTGGAGGACATCTTTTGTTGTTATGGTGGTTGTGTCCCTTCAAGTAATTTCCAACTTATGGCAAACCTAAGATGAACCTATTGTGATGTTTTCTCAGCACAATTTTTTTTCAGAGATGGTTTACTACCATTGCCTACCACTTTGGCTGAAATGTTGTGTGATTTCCCCAAGGTCACACAATGGGCTTGCATGGCAGAGTAGCAATTCAATCCCAGTCTCCTACTCCAGTCTCAAACCTCTACACACACTTGCTCTCAGGATGTGTCTTAGCAACAGTAAAAGCACACAGGATACAACCAGATACATTTGAAATCACAGGATATGATTTAAAAGGACATGGGCACCTACTAATGCCAATGATTTTTCTAACACACATGCCAAAAAAAGTTGTGATACAGCCAACCTTTTTTGTGTGTATTAGAAAAATACATTGAATTAACAAACAGACAGACAGACACAATTATTTTAGTGTTTCATGCATGTATAATTTCCTTAATGGAACTGGTTGAATATTTTTATCTGACATGTTAACTTCAAAACTAACTTTCATCACCCAAATTGACTTTAAGATTGCAGAAACAGTGGAAATTCAATCTCTGGTCTCTAGAGTTCTCAGTCCAATGTGAAACAATTACACCATCCCCCCCCCCCCCCCCCCACCCTCTCCCCCTCTCCCCTTCCCCCTCTCTCTCTCTCTCTCTCTCTCTCTCTCTCTTGAGCTTTTTCCACTGTCATTTTTTCACTGTCTATCACATTTACTGTCTATCACAGTGATTCTCAAACTCCACTACTCCAGGTGTTTGGGAATTCAACTCCCAGAAGCCTCAGCCATCTCCGCCAAGGGTCTTCTGATGGTGTACAGTGCTGCTGCTGCTGTGCACATTCTTCTGGGTCTTTTGGGGTGGGGGGGTCTGCTGGCCAAGCAGGAAAAAGGTGGCCAGGTGACACTGGCAAACCAACTACACCAGCAGTCGCTGGTGAAAAGGGCCTGCCTTCTGGGTCTCAAGAGTTTTCGGGCCTTGAATTGCCAACCTTCCAATCTTCGATTGTCCGAATTGGCATCTTAACCACTAAGCCACTGCATCCCACGTGTCTCAGATCAGTAAATCTCAATCTCAATTTCACTGTAAGACTTTTTAAAGCAAGAGGTTGTTTTAAAAAAAAGCAGCGGCAGCAGCAATAGGTCTCTGACTGCATCCACACTGCAGAAATAATCCAGTTTGACACCACTTTAACTGCCTTAGTTCCATGCTATGGAATTCTGGAAATTGTGGTTTGTTATTCCACAGTTCCCAGAATTCCATAGCATGGAGCCATGGCTGTTAAAGTGGCGCCAAATGGTTATTTCTGCAGTGCGGAAGTAGCTTCTGTCTGCACTACAATTTTAAATCAATTTAAAATCGGTTTTGAACACTTATATACTTTACTTGGATTGAAGAAACTATGGAAATGTCTTCTTTTGTTCCTTCCCATGTTTTTAAATAATATACATGATTATGTACTGTGTTCTATGTTGTCTTTTTGATTGTGTTCTTCCTGTTCCTGTAAAATACTTTGAAAATTGTTTCTAAAGGATATTATATAAATGAATAGAATGGATTTAATGATGTTTTTAAAAGCTAAATGAAGATAATGTCTCCCAAGCGCATGGTCTAAAAATAACAAATGAAAAATTATATACTTTCACCAGCACTGGGTTTACTCTTGTTGATTATTAAAGATAAAAAGTCTTACTAATAAAAAAGTCTTACTAATAAAAAACTAACATCATTTTTTGTACATATGTACAAATGGAAAGGCCTACACTTTGAACTGTTGGTATGAGAAATTGTGGTCTCTTGTTATCATGGAAAAACTTACACAACAGTTCACAACTCAAGAAATGAACTCCATGGCGACTCCTCTATTATAGATTGGTTTCCATTTATTTCTTTGATTCAGAGAAATGATTTAGGTCCATCAGGTTCCCATCTTGGTCTTTGGAATGACATCTTAACTTGAAGGCTACAAAAAGAAAGGTTTGTGTGTGTATATTAGTATATGTGTGTGTATGTATTTATTACATGTTTTGTTAAGGAATGCTGGCTGGCTGTAAATTTTATTTTGTTATGCTGAATTTTGTTAAGTTATACATCTTTCAATTTAAAAAAATGATCTAAGTCTGTCTTCTAGGAGATTATTCAACCCAGCTTTGAAAGAATGCTAAATAAAAATAGAAATCTTGAATAGAGCAATTTGCTTTTCATGTGCTTTCCCCCCATGACCCTGGATGTTTATAAACTTGTGGAGGAAAACATCATCCATTTTCACACTTCTTTCAGTCAAGATGGCCTTCCAGAGGCAGTCTGACCCAAACCCAACTCCTTTAGGCCCACTCTTAACAAGCATTCTGCAAAGGAGGGATACTTCTTTTTTAAAAAATAAATTGCACTTTGAAACGACTTATTCTGTTCTTATCCTTTTGAAAGTCATGAAGGAGCAAAGCAAAGGCTTGTCTGACCCACCATTCTGTTCAGTCTGTGGCCAATCCATTGGGAAGTTCACCAGCAGCATATGAGTGCAAGCACATCCTCCATCTTGTGTTCCCAAGCTACTGATACAAAGAATCATACAGCCAGACCTTCGTATCTGTGGGGGATCCATTCAAGAACACACAAACACCCCTGAATATGAAAAAACACATTCCTGCTGTCCTAATGGTGGTGTGATGTGCTAGCATAATGGAGTGCACGCATTGCCATTTGCAATAATGGGGCTTACTATCTGCAGATGCTCAGATACATGGACAACAAGCCTGTGGATGGTGACGTCCCACTGAGCTCCCTCTGGAGGTGATACATAGTCATCTTTGCTTGTAGCCATGGATAGCCCCATCCTCCATGAATTTTTCCAAGTCCCTTGTAAAGCCATCCAGTTCAGGGTGACTAGGCATACTCCTTTTGCAAAGCATGCCCTACATTCCAACCTTCTGTCCAGGAGAATTCCAAAATGTCCTCCATTTTGAGCATGACTAAGAAGCCCATTGAGTAACATTACATTTGCCATTCCCCTTTGAAAAATTTGTCTACTTGGCTGCTTGTCATGACTGCAAATAGGGAGGCAGGATGGATTCTTCTAAAGTTCTTTTTTCCTAAGAGCAGCATCAGAAAGACTCATCCCCAGAGCTCAGGGTGCATTTATTTCTCTTTGGGGGGAAAGGACAGCAAACATGGTTGACAATGAGCTGCTTGAAGACAGAATGCAACATTTCCCCTTAATTTCAGCGCAATGGAGAAAAATGAAAGGAATAATTTAAATTAAACTCAGTCAAGGGTTTGTTGCTAGTAATATGCAATCTTCAGCATTTGTCTTGCTCAGAGTTCTAGAAATATATTGCAAGTCAAAAAGACATTTTCACAAAGATAAGTTGATCAGAAAAATACAGTTGGGTACATGATAAAATACATGTACCCAGCTGTAACTGGGCCCCTGTCCATCTTGGGGGGAATTTCAGAAGTAGAAACTGAAATTTTTATGCAGACTCCCTCCTCCTCATGTCAACAAAGAAATGGTCTCATTGATGTGTTCAGAGGAGCAATCTGGGTGTAACTGTTTTGTTAGGGATCTGCCAAACTAGCTCAGACTTATAGACACACACACTATTGTGAGTTATTGTGCAACTTCCCTATCTGGATTTGAAAAAGGGTAAGTGTCTATACTTAACTAGTTTTGTCTTGTGCACATAGCTCCATTGTTTTTTTACCACCAAGACTATCTATAAGTCATTATCCCTGCCTGAAAGGCACATTCACCTCTGTCCTTTGCAGGCACATACTTTTGTTTTTTGAACCCTCCATAGAACAACTTTGAGATGATGTTTCAGCCAGAATACCCAGAGGTGTTCTCTTCACTTTTAGGAGACAGCCCCCAAAGTAGGAAAAAGTTAAATACAGAGAAAGAAAGTGTGAGTCTGTCTCTGAAGCCTGCTTCCCTGCCTTCTGCTGCTCTGACCTCCAGTCATCTGGACCCCTCTTAACACCGGAGGGTGAGAAAATCTGTGTGCGGGTTTGGTTTGTAGTCCCTTTAAGCTTAGCTAGACTTCTCTTTGGCCAGTTACAGACAGGCCTTTAAGTACGGACTCAGTCCGTACTAGGGTTAAAAAGGGGCGTCACTTCCAGACGCCCCTAACCCTAGTACGGACTGAGTCCATACAAAATGGCGGCGCCCCTTCTACATGGGGGGCCGCCATGATGACGTCACGACCGCGCCGCCTCTATACGGGGTGGCGCGGACGTGACGTCATTGCTCCACGCCAGGGTGCTTAGTGCGCCCTTTCCACGGAGCAGGAAGGAGCTCCGTTTCGGAGCTCCTTCCTGGTTTGCGTCGCTGGGCGCAGCCTTTAGATGGCTGCGCCCAGCGACGCAAGGGAGAAAGGGGCCAAGTGGCCCCTTTCTTCTCCTCCCCGCAGCCTGGAAAGCGGCGGATCGGGGCCTCGGAGGCTGCCGGTCTGGCAGCTGAGGCCCCAATACACCGGGGAAAGCAGCACCTACAGGCCGCCTCAAAGGGGCGGTCTGTAACGCGCCCCCGATTGTTTAGGAGTAGAGTTTTAGCTCTTATTCCATTTTCCCCCTCTTTTGCTTTGAAAAACAGTTTGCATTGAGTGTAGACTGTTCTGTTGGTTTCTACTGCTATCTTTTTCTGCTATTTTAAATAATGAAATAATTGGTTTTGCTACAAAATCAGTTTGCTTTCTTTCCGTTTTCATCCTTTATACCTCAGTTTCACTTGGAGTCACTTTGGTGAATTATCCATTTTTAAAATGTTCAGCCTGTAAGGTTCTGCAGAGAGTTAGGAGCTTATTGTTTTGGTCAATAAGCCGGCTTACCTCTTCCGGCTTCAGTTCTGGATCTGGGATGCCCCCAAATGTTATCATAACTAAGTAGCCACTGATCTACATGGCATGCTGCCACCCGGATGCATCGTAGGTCAAGCTTCACTCAGCCGAAAGTTTTTCAAAGTCGGGGAGCTTGTAACTTTAAAAAGTTGGCCAGCTGAGTGAGGCTTCAACCTAAGATGCATCCAGGCAGTGGCACCCCACATAGATCGGTGGCGATTTAGTTATGGTAACATTTGGGGGCATCCCAGATCCAGAGTTGAAGCCGGAAGAGGTAAACTGGTTTATTTGCCTAAGAGATAAACTCCCATGTGCCTGGAAATGCTCCCGTGTCAAACCAGTAAACCCAGTGCACAGCTCTTAACACAGGCCATAGAGAAGCAACTAATCTCAGTTTAGTCATTGGTGGAAGAAATGAAGGTGCACCCTTTTCCTTCCTCCCGGAGTCCAGACCAAATGGATCCTCATGGTCTGAATTGCCTCCCCCCCCCCACTCCCCTTCCTTTTGGTAAGAAGGAGCAGCAATAGCCTCTCCTGAGGCTTCACAGATTCCAAGCAATGAGAGATTTTTGCAAAGAATGGATGAGGGAAAGGATAGCCTTCTGTGCCCTGTCCAAAAGGGACGTACATGCACATAAGTCACTAACATGATGCCAGTCACAGAGCACAGGTCTTAATAAGGTATGCATTTCTAAACCAGGCATATTACTGCATATCGCTGCTGACACTTTTTCGGAACATTTCCTGGTGATCTGTTTCCTGTATCTCAGCTTCTTCGCTCATTACAATATCATTCTCCCAACGGCTGTTAACACTTTGTCGGATCCAATGTTCAGAATCAATATGTGGAAGAAAAACTGCCTTGTTCACTTGTAAAGGGAGCAATCTACACTCCACCATCTGTGTTGGCTTAGCTATATCCTTGGACGGGCAAGTAGAATATAATCATGTAACCAGATGAACAGGCTTTCAGGTATAGCCTGCCTGAATTTCCTGCAATTTGCCCAGAAAACCCCTTTTCTCGTGTATTTTCTCAACTCGCTTTCAAATACTGAATAGACATTTAATGTGGCAATTGGAATATACCATAAGAGGTTTTTTTTCCAGAAAGAGAGCAGGATTAAATTATTCTGATGCAAAATGGGGATTATTCCCTTTCCTTGAACAGCCTCTTATGTCTGGCCAAGCTGAAAATGCACCAATTTGAACTTCATTCCAGTTAGCCAGATTCATAACCTGGATAGGGATCGGAAATCCAAAATTAATCTTCATGCTTCCCAGAACAATTAGTGGACTACAGTCATTGTCCCTCATTGCATTGTTGAACAAGCTGCTTTCTCCTCCAGTAACACAGAGCAGAAGTGGCTTCTGTACAGCTTCATAGATGATGGGCACTGGGAGTACATGGAAATGTGCAGGTGAAGAAGTAAGACCTCAGCTTCAGTACTCAACAATTCACTAACAAGGCAGTGTTGCACAACTGCTGCATAACTCCATGAGTGGAAATTTAAACCCCTAGGGTTGCCAGTTCAGTATCATCCCAGGCCCTGAAGTTTCCAGGCCAAAAACATGAGACCCTGGTCATGTCACTAAGCATTATGCATTAGGTAGCAACTACAGTTGCTCAAAGTTTGTCATTCAAACATGCACAACTATACAGGCAGAGAGACACATATATAAAGGACTAAGAGTCAGTGTGCCATAGTGGTTTGAGCATTGGACTATGACTCTGGAGACCAGGCTCAAATCCAGGTTCAGTCATGTAAGCCCAAAGGGTGACCTTGTGTGAGTCCCACTCTCTCAGCCTCTGAGGATGACAACGGCAAGCCCCCTCTGAAGAAAATTGCCAAGAGACCCCCATGATAGGTTTGCCTAAAGGTTGCCCTAAGTTGGAAATTACTTGAAAGCACACCACACCAACAAAAAAGAAGGGAGACAAGCGGCTGTTAGATAGTCAACCGTTTATTCTTTTTAAAAATGCCCTACACATTTCACCCAATATAGAAGCAGGGCTTCTATGGGGTCATTCGGCAAAGATCACTAGTATTGCTTGCTAATACCTGATGGTCCAGCCTTTTGGAGAGTGTTGTCCATAGTTCTAGTGATTTTTGTTCCTTTCTATATTCTTTCCTTTCTTTTCTATTTTCTACTTATATATATATATACACACACACTTTTCAGTACTCTTTCTACTGTGTTTGGAAACTGAGACACATCTTAGCTGAAGGGACCTTTTCTAGATCAAGGTGAAATGAGGGGACTCTTCCTTCTTCCTTACTTAGGGAGAAAAGAGAAGGAACATTTAATTTCGGCTACTTGCTCCAAGACAGAAGGTGGATATAGAGAAGAGTGGAGGGTGACTCCTGATACCACAACAAACAATGGGGAAAGAGGAAGATAACTAAGTAAAACCTCTGGAGAGACTTTGCAAGTTGCAGCAACCACTCCAATAAGCCTTACAGAGTGAGACATGAGCTGGAAATTTGCACACAACTCTTTGCTCTTGTCCAGAGCTGAGCTCAGCAAAACTAGAGAATCTGCATCCTCATTTCCATCTGTAGAAGAAACACTGGAGACTCTGGGAAAGTCCCTGATATCTGACAACCTAAAACGAACCTGCCAGTAAGCAAAGGTATTTTCGTTCAGGCAAGCTTTTAATCTGTAGTCACTGCCAGGCATGGCTTCTTATTGGGATGCATGCTGTGTTTAGTCATGTTTCTAACTTTTGTATTTGTAATATCATTTTATACTGTTTTAATGAGCTGATTTTAAAATTTTGTTTTTTGAAAAAAAATGAGTGTTAAGTTTTAGCTAATTTTAGCTGTGAGCCACCTTGGGTCCCACTCTGGGAGGAAGACAGCGTACAAAATGAATGAGTAAAATTCATATATGATTTTGGTCCAGAGGAAAAGCTATTTCTGAAACCTACGGTTGTTTGGTAGGGGAGAAGAGAACGAAAGAGAGGGGGAGAAGGGGAGAGATTGAGATTGCAGCTGAAATGTTCTCCTGGCCTTTCAATGTCTGGGTGGCTAAGAACAATGTCACGCATGGAGCAGGAGAAATATGAGGTTTGCTGTTCAAAGAGACAAGCTGGGATGAGAAACTGGTCCTAGTGATAGATTTTCTGATTTCTTTGAGCTCCCGCTCCCACTCCCTATATATAGATTACTGTTTGGTTGTTGCTCTTATTTTTATTACTCTAGCTAGCTCTTCCACTGGAGATTTCATAGCTTTCACTGACAGAAATGATGAGATATTTAATTTCCGGCCCAGTCTTCCCTGACATCATTCTACTCTTGCTAAAAAAGCAAACAATGCCACCCGCACCTCCTGTTCATCCAGCCGTAATCTCTCCCATCAACTGCTGTCTAATATGGCCTCTGTGACAAGCCTGCAAAAGCAGTGACTTGTCTCCATATCCACAGATTCTGCATCCACAAAGTCAGCCACCCACAGTTTGAAGATAACACACAAAACAAAAAAAATTCAAAAAGCAGACTTTGATAATGCCATTTTATAAAAGGAACACCATTTTACTATGCCATTGTTTGTAACGAGACTTCAGCATCCATGAGTTTTGGTTCCATGGGGGATCATAGAACCAAAATCCCAATGGATATCAAGGTGCAATGTGATCTATTAAAGCAGTGTTTTCCAAACTTTGGTCTTCCAGATGTTCTAGATTTCGGGGCTCGATGGACTGGCCATTAAGGCCAGCGTGGGGCTGGAGTTGGAGCATGGCATCCACATGACACATGCCTCATGCCTCGTCTCTGCCCTCAGGCCGGCATGTGGCATCACAGCACTCCTCTGGCACCTGCGTCTACATGATGCAGCACCAAAGGAGCACAGAAAAGCCACATGCCAGTAGCTATGGCACCCTTTCCAGGACACAAAAAGGAGACTTTTTTGTGGCTCCTTTTAGCGCTGGAGAAAGGAGAGATCAGGGCCACCGCATGTAGTTATGCAGAAATATTGTAAATGCACAACATCCCATGGTGGATTGTTTTTCTTTTGCATTTTCTTTTCACTATCATGCACAATTAAACCAGCATGATGTAATGCTTTGCATGTGGAACTCGGACTCCAAGACATCAAAGTTCAAATCCCCACTCAGCCATGGAATTCCACTGGGAGATTTTGGGCAAATCCTACTCTCTCAGCTTGAAAGGAAAGCAATGGCAAACCTCCTCTGCATAAATGTTGCCAAGAAAACTCTATCACTGTAGAATTGACTTGAAGGCACACGACAACAACACCATGAGCAAGAATGAAATAAATGAAGATTTATATCTCTAGACTTACCAGCCAATTGGCGGACTACTGACAGTTGCAGCCATGCAGACAAAGTTTGGTGTGAAAATCAATAATAGGTTCAAGGAAAGGATAGTAGGTTGATCTGAACCAATTATTTTCTCAGCTTAACCTACCCTGGAGGGTTGTTGTGAGAACAGCCTGGAAAAAGCCTCATGTATTGTACCTGAGCTCCATGGAATAATGCACAAAATACCATCCATCCGATGAAGTGGGCTGGAGAATCCATGAAAGCATAAGCCAAATAAAATTGGTTATTCCTTTAGGTGCTATAAGATTTTATTGTTTTCGCACATTAGGCTAAATCCTATTATTAGCCGCGATATAGACCTATTGAATCAATGAGATTTACATATCTGCTGGTTTTACTACTGTTGTTGTTTTGTGCCTTCAAGCCATTTCTGACTTATGGAAACCCTGAGGGGAACTGTTCGCAGGCTTTTCTTGGCAATATTTGTTCAGAAGGAAATTGTCTTTTGCTTTCCTCTGAGGCTGAGAGAGTGTGATTTGTCCAAGATCATCCATTGGATTTCCATGGCCAAGCAGCAATTCAAACCCTGGCTGTAAGGTTGTAGCCTGTTACCCAAATTGCAGCTGGCCCCAAGGATGTGGCCACTTACTTCAATGGGGGAATTAATTTAGTTCAATAAGAAGTAGTGTGAGGGCTAGGGTAACTCAAAGCCAGGGCTTTTAGCCTATGTATATCTGTTCCAAACGCAGAACTCCAGAGGCAGGTTCCAGATGAGTTAGTTTTATTTAGCACAAGGGGAAATCAACTTTCGCTCAAAAATACTCACTCACACACAGATACAAGAATTAACAATGTAAAAAGTGGCAGTGATAGCCATTTCAGAGGTTCAGGCAATACGTTACTCGGTTTCTGCTGAGGAGTCAAGGTAGAAAGCGACAGAGTGTCTCTCTGTATTCTGCCAAGACCACATTGGGATGGCCCCAACATCTCAATTTGTATAGAGTGAAATGGGACCAGGGCAGTTTCTCAGGAATTTGGGTGGATTTTTCCAGGAGGAAGAATGGCTGGAGATGTGGAAATGACCAGACAATAAATGCAAGCATCCTAAACAAAAAGGTATCTCTCCAGATGCCCTTTGATGTCCAACTTTCCTGGCAGATGCCCGGAGCCTTCCCACCATCACACTCCTATGTGAAGGGATTATGCAGATGCCAATCTCTTCTTATCCTGTCTACATGCACTAGCACTCCCAAACCAAGTCTGCCAGATCTCCATATTTGAGCAAACTATTGTTTTCGTGTTTGAGCATCTCTGGTGTCTATGTGACCAAGCCTCTTTTTTAATATCATGCTGATATCAAAGATCGACTAGGGATGATGGAGGACAGACCCGTGGGGTAACAAGTCCAATGCTGAGAGTACACCATATTGGCTTATCTGTTGCCTTACCATTCAGCAATTTAGGGGCTCGACATACTGGCCATTAAGGCTGGCCTGGTGGTGGAGTTGGGGCATGGCATCCACATGACGCATGCCCCAACTCCACCACCGCCTGGTGTGATGCCGCATGCTGCTCTACACTGCACACAGTGTCACAGTGCTCCTCTGGTGCTTTGTCTACATGACGCAGTGCCAAAGAAGCAGCTCTGGTGCCCTTTCCAGGGCACAAAAAGGAGCCACTTTTTGCAGCACCTTTTAGCTCCATGGAAAGGTGATATTGGGGCTGTGGCATGTAGTTGGCATAGCCCCAATCCAGTGCTAAAAGGGGCAGTCTGTCTAGCCCCTTAGTGAATAGGGCTACCTGGGTGGAGACTAACTCTGGACTCACTTCTGGACAATATAAATACAGTAAAATAAATTATTTCTTTTCACCTTTCCTGAGGCTGCTTTAGTTTACTTCACTATGAGTTCTAGTACAGAGAGATCCCGCTCTTCACCTGCCCACATATGAGAGAACTAAAAATTTCACAAGGTGTGGAGTGTGTGGGAAGGTGAAAGTGGGTCAGGAACAGGACTGGTTTCATCTACCAAATTAAACGTCCAGTTTGAGTAAATAGATCCAGACTGCTAGTGAACCAATTGTAACATTCCCTCCAACATTTCATAGATGAAAACATATGCTCAAACAACTTCATAGTGTGGTCAAAATGTCAAAAGTTCCAACTTATGGCGACCCTAAGGTGAACCTATCATGAGGATTCCTTGGCAAGATCTATTTAGGGAAGGTTTGCCATTTCCTTCCTCTGAAGGTGAGAGCCTGTGACTTGGACAAGGTCACCCAGTGGGTTTTATGTCTGAGCTGGGAATCAAACCCTGGTCTCCAGAGTCAGTCCAATACTCAAATCCCTAGGCCATGCTGGCTTTCATGGTACAATACAAAAAAGTGAACATTAAAATAGAATTAAACTATTCATACTATTAAAACAATTCAACCCCCCCCCCCCCCCAGTTAAAAGAATCAAATGCAATTTTAAAAGGTAAAAAGCTGTTTAAAGCATTTCAGTTTAAAACTGGACAATAGATGACTGCCCATAGAAGATGGAGCTTGTTTTCTGCTGCTCCAGAGAGTAGGGCCTGAACCAATGGATCCAAACGGCAAGGAAGGAGCTTCTGACTAAATGTCAGGAATGTTCCTGATTGAGCATCAATCATCTATTTGTCATTTTAAGCCATTTCAAGCATAGAAGAGCCCCCCCCCTTTTTTTTTTTTTTTTTTTTTAATTACAAGAAGTAGCTAGGAGCTTACTTCGTGGTTTGAAAAAGGCCATTTCTGGCCCAAAAATGGCCGAGGTGGGTCCAAACATATGGTGAAAATATCCCCCACATACCTTTAAGACAGTTAGGGGCATTTGGGGGAAACTCTTTCACCCTTAGTGTCTCTAGGGACCACATGCAGTCGTAGGTTGGTCATTGCCCATTACTGTTATTGCCATAATATGGATTTGGAAGTTTGTTTCCCGAACTTATTTTTTTTCCAAGTGTCTCTTAGGAAGAGACCTTATGGTAGCAGAAAAATACTTGTCTACACAATCCGGTATTATTAACCATGTCCAGAAGAAGCCTTTACTGTCCTCTCAAGTCATTTTAGCTTAAGCGAACTGAGGATTAGCCATGCAACCTTCTGTCCTTTGGTTATGGCTATAATGAAGCTATAGCTGCGGTCTATATTCCAAATGATTTCCCATCCACTTCCTAACAAGTGCCAACATTTGCTTGCCTGTTTATTCTTTTGCAAGACAGGAGGGCACTCAATTGTCACATTTCAGTGTAGACTCCTTCTGTGTTCATAAGTCTTGCTCCAAACAGCACGAGGAGGGATGCATTTCCAGATGGCTGACTTGACAAATGAGGCTGGTGATGTATTGTTGTGCCCCAACCCATTGCATTTGACAACCATCCTTGACACCTCCATGTGAACAAAGAAGAGTCTGGCATAGAAAGCAAACCTTGGCATGTGCTGCTCCATGTATCCTCCTTGCCACCCCATCCTCACACCCTCCTGAGCACAGTGGCACGCAAAAATGATAGCTACGTGCAAGGAGTGTGTTCGCATTTCCATGCCGGTTGGAACATCTGGAGTGCCCATAATGGAACCTGGAGAACTGTGGCAGTGCCAAAGACGCTGTGAGCGGTACTAAGTGCTCGGCTCCCCACATCTCTGTTTCTCTGCATCAAAAGGAAAAGTAACAGTCAATAGCTGCAAAGCCAATTAAAGCCAAATTACTCAGCAGAGAGGCAGGGATGAAGGTTTCCTCTTTGTGTTTCTTCTGCTGCGACAATGCATCAGAGCTGTCATTGAGCAAGCAGGGAGATGGTTGCAGCGTGTGTCAAGGAGCTTTCTCCGTTTTTCTGTGTGGCTGGAATGCTGCTGGTCAGTGACACGTTGCTGTTCTTGTGTGCCTTCAAATCTTTTCCCATTTCTGATGCCCTAAAGTGAACCTATTATGGAGTTTTCTTGGCAAGAGGTTTATAGTTTGGTGAATCCAACAATTCCATAGCATTGAGCCATGGGAGTTAAAGCAGTGTCAAACTGGATTATTTACGCAGTGCACTGCAGCCTCTATCTATCTATCTATCTATCTATCTATCTATCTATCTATCTATCTATCTATCTGATTTATATCCCACCCTATATCATGGGATCTCAGGATGTCATTCAAACCGAAATGATTTTAAACAATTGAAAAGAAATGTAAAATTCAAATAATAACAAAAGAATGCAAACAGCTGGGAAGCAGGTTAAACCATTTAACAAGTTAAAGCAGCTTGAACAAGTTTAAACAGTTTGAAGCCATGTATATGTATGTGCTGAGAAAAAAAATAAATTGGTGACAGATTTATGGGAGTGCTTCATAGGTGACTCCACAGAAGGTCCTGCTTCAACATGGACATCTAACGCTGTCTAAATCACCATAAAATATTGAATGCTCTGCTGTTTTGACAGATCTGAATTATAGCCCTCCACCGCACTTTCGAACCCTGGTCTGCTCTTTCGACCATTGATGCTTGGCCTGTTTTAACGCTCTCTTTCTTTTTCTCTTAGTAGACTTGGCACCATCTAGTGTTCGGTTTTGCATTAGCAAGCTAAAAAAAAAGACAGGTTGGTTTTCAGCCAATCCAACTTTTTGACAGTCTGCACGATGTAATAGTTTGAGGTTTGGACTATAACTTTGGAGACCAGGGTTTGATTCCCAGCTCAGCCATGAAACCCACTGGGTGACATTAGGCAAGTCACATGCTCTCAGCCTCAGAGGAAGGCAATGGTAAACCTCCTCTGGATAAATCTTCTCAAGAAAACCCCATGATAAGTTTGCTTTAAGGTTGCCATAAGTTAAAAATAACTTGAAGGCTCACAACAACAACAACAATAGCAACAACAACAACAACTAGTCAATCCATCAAACAGGTAGGGGCTTCTGTCATGTATATACAGTTGGTCCACTGTATCCACAGATTCTGCATTAATGGATTTAATCACCAATGGTTTGAAAATACCCCCCTCTCGCGGGAAAAAAGAATACAAAAATTGATTTTGACATTTTATATTAGGGACACCATTTTACTTCCCCAGTGTATATCATGAGACATGAGCTTCCATGAATTTTGGTGTCCGCGGGGGATCATGGAACCAAACCCCAGAGGATACCAAGAGTCCACTTTATATATCAGAACAGTGTGTCATTTGGACTTTTGTCTAATGCTTCTATTCTGGAATAGAGGAATCCATGAGTCAGCAAGCCCACATCTCTGGCGAAGTCCCAAGTGGCTATTTTCCAATGGATTGCTTGCTGGAGAAACAGAGACAGTTCTTTTGAGTAAAAGGTCAAAGAAAATTATACAGGAGAGCATGAGGGACTACTTCACAGCACTTGTCCTAGCTTCCCCTCTGAACATATTTTCACTGTAACTATAAGGTGCAGCCTTAATACACACAGGGCAGGAAGAAGATGAAAAACAGATGGGGAACAAAATGTTAGATCCACTGGCTTGCATAGCATTGGCTCCATTCAACTAACCTAGGTATGAAACAGCAATTACGTATTGTTGATATGCATTCGCTCATGCACTCCAACATTTCACAGATGGAAACTGTGGCATATGTGGCCATGAAGCATCAGAATGTTGCTCAAGATAGAAGATGTGATTAATGAAGAAAAACAACCTAGGAGAAGACTTAGCAGTTTGATTTTTCCCGAGTTCACAGGGAAGGGCAAGATTCTTCCCCCTTCTCTGCCCGGCTGAGTTGAATGTAAGCTACTTTTGCATTTTTAAATGGAATGTGCAGCAAATGGAGTACTAAGCTCAGGACAACGGGAAAGTGGGAGGAGGAGAGAGAAACTGGGACATTTTAAAAACAGCTCAAAAACTGGGATGAAGGAAGATTATTCAGGACTATCCATGCCAACTCAAGACACTTGGAGGATATGTTTGCTTCTTTTTAGGGAGTAGGATCTGATTCTCTCAAAAAGGCCTAATGCCCTAAATGCACCAGATTGGAAAGACTATAGGGCTGGACAGACCGCCCCTAAGAGGCAACTCTGCCCTGCCCCTGGAAGTGCTGGGATGGGGACACAGCAACCGCATGCCATGCCCCCAACCTGTCAGGTCTGCAGAGCAAAAAGAAGCCGCAAAATGCAGCTTCATTTTGTGCCATGGAAAGGGCACTATAGCTGCCACTGCAGCTCTTTGGCACAACACATCTACATGCTGCACCAAAGATGCGCCATGATGCCACCTGCCATGCGATGGTGTGCACAGTGTGACGCCAGCATAACACCATCATGGGAGTGGTCGGCTGTTGGTCACCATGCCTCCACTCATGCCGGTGTTTCTTGCCAGTCTGTTGAGGGCCCCAGTCTCTCCATAGAACCTGTCAGAACTCTAAGATCTTCAGGGAAAGCTTTTCTGTCAGTCCCACCACCATCACAGGCTCACTGGATGAGGACATGAGAAAGAACCTTTTCAGTGGCTGCTCCCTCCCTTTGGAATTATATTTCAAATATGTTTTAAAGGTGCTTTTAGAGAGCTAGCATGGTGTAGTCATTTAAGTGTAAGACTAGGACCCTGGAGAACAAGGTTCGATTCCTTGCTTGACCATGAAAACTCACCAGGTGACCTTGGCAAGGCACACCCTCTCAGCCCCAGAAGCCCCGCGCCTTAGTATCATTATAAGTCAGAAGCAACTTGAAGGCACACAATCACAACAAAGTGTTTTAAACTGTTTTTAAGCATGTTTTTAATAATACTAGCATTTAATTCCTTTTTTCACTTTTGTAAATAAATGTTTTAGCAGTATTTTTTTAAGATTATTGTAAACTGCCTTGAATCCCATTTTTAGGAGAAAGGTGGGATAGAAAATATATGCACTGGATGTCATCAAGGAATGTGTTACTGTGGCCAGATGTGATATCTTAAAGAATGGCCCGTACATTTTACATTGAAACAGGCCTTTGGTCTCTATCTGGGTGTGGCAAATATACATTATATACATTACTGTATATATATTTTAACATGGTTTGAGATATTTAATATGATTGTCTATTTAAGGTGGGGGTTAACTTTTATGCCTTATATTGACCTTCATCATATGCTTCTTCTGCATAATGTGAATATGCACTAGCAGAATTATGTTACACACCCTCATAGTGAATGCTAACATAGTGCAAGCTGTGTGGATCCATCAGTCATAAAATCACAGAGTTGGAAGGGATCCCAAGGGCCATCCAGTCCAACCCCCTGCCAAGTTGGAAGACACCATCAAAGCACTCCCAGCAGATGACCATCCAGTCTCTGCTTAAAAACCTGCAAAGAAGGAAACACCACCATCCTCTGAGACAGCATCTTCCACTGTCGAACAGCTCTTACTGTCAGGAAGTGCTTCCCAATGTTTAGGTGGAATCTCTTTTCTTGTAGTTTGAATCCATAGTTCCATGTTCTAGTCTCTAGAGCAGCAGAAATCAAATTTGCTCCATCCTCAATATGACACCCATGCAAATATTTAAACATGGCTATCATGTCACCCCATAGGCTTCTCTTCTCCAGGCTAAACATACCTAGCTCCCTAAGTTGCTCCTGACAGGGCATGGTTTCCAGACATTTCACCATTTTTGGTCTCCCTCCTCTGGACATGCTCCAACTTGCCAGCATCCTTCTTGGGTTGTAGTGTCCAGAACTGGATGCAATATTCCAGATGAAGTCTGACCAAGGCAGAATACAGTGATACCATTATTTCCCTCAGTCTAGACATTATTTTCCTATTGATGCATCCTAGAATTGTATCGGCTTTCTTAGCTGACTCATGTTCAGCCTATGGTCTCCTAGTCTCCTAGATCCATTTCTCATGTACTGTGGTCAAGCCAGGTGTCACCCATCCTATATCTATCTATATCCTACATCTAATATTTCTCCCTGTTTAAATTCATTTTATTAATTTTTGTCCTCTGGGCTATTTGTTATCCCTCCTAATTTGGTGCCATCTGCAAATTTCATAACCATGCCCTCTATTCCTTCATCCAAGCCACTGATAAAGATGCTCAATAGCACTCCCAATTGGTTGCACCCAGCAGACAGGTAGTGTAATGCAACTACCTTGTAAATTAAAAAAGTGTAGATGAACACTATGCAAACACAATGTAGGATCACAGTCCTTCTGAACCACTTTATGAAATCCCGTATTTTTGTCTGTTTTTCAGGTGGTGGGAAACCAAGGTAAATCTGCAGGAAAGCTCAGGATGTTCCTATTACCAGTTTCAGCTAATTATTCCTGATGCGATCTCTCCTGCTGCTGTTTGCATTCCTACATCTCATGGCAAATAACGTGTCACATCATCTCTCACAGAACTGCCCACCTCTGGCATCTGTAATTCTTTCTTTTCTTCACCAGGTTCAGCTCAAGACCTCTTTTGCTTGCTATTCAAATTGCAGCCTTTAAATATCCTGAGGCACTCAAGTGTAGCAGCAAAGTGAGAGGCCAGCGCAGCTCTTGTCAAAGGCAGAACATGAAAGGTGGAGGTGCACCTGCATGCATGTTTCTTGTTATTGCCTGTTGGGGAAGGTGTGATATGCTTACTTCAAAGGATAAAAGAAAACAGGAGAGGAAGGAATCACATCACTGTCTTGTTTTAAAATCCTTAGAATATGAAACTGTTAGATCCGGTCCGACTGTCTGCTAGTGAAGACAAATTTGCTCCACTATTTGACAGTCCTTCAAATATTTGCTCTTAGTGCCTTTTAATCATCACTTCTCTAGCTCAGTATGTCCACCTCTTTCAACTTCCCCCCATGGTTCACAACCAACCTTCCTTCCTTCCTTCCTTCCTTCCTTCCTTGAAAAATGCAAGTTTCAGTGAATTCAAAGACATAGCTGTGTTAGTCTGGAATATGCAAAGGGATCTTGTAGCATCTTTGAGACAAACTGAGAGAAAGAAGTTGTAGCATGGCCTTTAGTAGACACCTGAGGAAGTAGACCAAGTCTACAAAAGTTTATGCTACCACTTCTTTCTCTCAGTTAGTCCCAGATGTGCTACAAGATACTTTTACATACTAATTTTCAATGAGGTTTTCTTTCCAACTTTGGCTGAAATTAACTTAAGACCCTGTCTCAGGGGGTTAAAACAGTAGCTTACCTTTCCTGAATTCAGTGCTAATTTGGGAGGTAGCCAGAAATCACACAGAAATTGTCACTCGGGTGTGTCCTGGATGCAGGTCCTGTAAGCCACTTTCCGATTTCTCACAATGGCCGCCGAAGCTGTTTTAACCCCATGTTATAGGATTCTTAGACTATTTTTGTAGCTCAGTAACTACAGTCAGTCCTCCACACTTGCAGCTTTGACTTTTGCAGATTTTCGTACTTGCTGGTTTGATTAATATGTTCTCTCTAGTCTTCTCTAGGTCCTCCAGTTCGACTCAGTTCGACATTTGCCCGAAGCTGCACTGGAGGATCCTAGACACACACTTCTGTAGGCATTTATAGGTCCCCTAGTAAAATTCTATGGTCAAGTTCCAATGGATGTTGACCACAGAGTTGCACTGGAGATCCTAGAGACTCCTGAAGACATGTTTTCTCAGGTGAAAAAAAAATAGTGGTTTTTCATTTTCAAAGGGATCCTGTGTCCCTAACCCTATAAATGTGGAGGGCCCACTGTATTCCTAAGTCACACCAGGAGGAAGGTGCCTTCATGTACAAAGTCCCCTTTTGCTAATGTCACATTGAACAAAAACTGAGAACAAAAGCTCTCCTTAAAAGATCTCCTCTTTTTCAGTCTCTCTTCAGGTGCATTGCTCAGAGTGTGTGCATGGATGTGTATAGGATTCTCATCTTCCACAGGAGAAAGTCTCTTCAGAGTCAGAGTTGGGAAAAGGTGGAAGTTAAACCCCTCAATCACTTTCTACTAAATCACTTTCTACTAAGTCACTTCCATACACAAAGGATTTTGAATTTGAATCGACATTCTCACATACCAGTGGCACTGCGCCACCAGGCCTGAGTTCTCCATGGAAGCCAAGATGTTCAAATGGAGACTGTCATGCTTCGGGTGCACCCCAAGGTGATGGCAGCCCACAGAACGTGGGGGTCTGCCCAAGTTCTGCCCAAGAGCAGGAGATGGGATTCAGCACAATACAAGAGATAAAAGTGGGGGGAGGTTGAACATCTGTTGCTTTCAAAGAGTGGCTGCAGAATGTTGTTGGCTCAGTGTCACATCTTTCCTAAATGCCTGACTTCCAGGACATCCTTGGAGGAGAGGTTGGGAACTGACAGTGAAAGGGGACTTGGTTCTTCTTCTTGTTAACTGCTTTCTTATGGACTTCAAATTATGGTGACCCCATGAATGAGACACCTCTAAGCCCTCCTGCCTTTAACCATTCTGCTCTGGTCCTGCAGGTTCAGGGCTGTGGCCTCTTTGACTGAGTCTTTCCATCTAGCATGAGGCCTTCGTATCTTTCTGCTACCCTCCATCTTTCCTAGCATCATTGACTTTTCTTGCAAGTTGTGTCTTCCCATGATGTGGCCGAAGCATGACAGTCTCCGTTTGAACATCTTGGCTTCCATGGAGAACTCAGGCCTGGTGGTGCAGTGCCACTGGTATGTGAGAATGTCAATTCAAATTCAAAATCCTTTGTGTATGGAAGTGAAGTAGCAAGTTCAGTTTTAACACTGGTACATATATGTCTGTCCCTGGTTTCCACTCCACTATATGCATCTGAGGAAGTAGGATAAAGTCTATGAAAGCTCATGTTGCCAACTTCTTTATTTCAGTTATTTTTATTTCAGACTTTATTTCAGTCTCAAAGGTGCTACAAGATCTCTCTACATATTGATTTTATAGACTAACACGGCTATATCTTTGAATCCTCTGGGATGGTCCATTAAGTACCTTCAATGTTCTTGAGTTTTGGAGAGTGTTTTCAAATCCAGTGATTTCTGCTGAAGGCCCCTGAAGAAGCCCTTTTCTCACACAGGTTGAAGCATGTTGGGCTATGTTTAAAAGACAGAAACAGTTGACCATCCTAGAGCACATGGAACTTGTCTCCTCACTGTTTCCAGCTTTCTTATTATCCAAGCCAAAAAGCAAATAATGAGAATCAGACACTTTTTACATGGTGTACTTCCTCCTTTGGCTCATAAGAGAATCCAGATCCTGGTTCCTTGAACATCAAAATCCATCAGCATCACACAGCTCACGGAAATCTAATTCAATACCCTCAGAATCATGAAGAGGCTCATGAGACATCAAGTACAATGCAGAATTACCAGCTAAAGCATCCCCAGCAGGGAACCACCCAGTCTCTTTTTGAAGACATCACTACCTCTCTACGGAGTTTATCAGACAGGGGAAATTGGAAGTATAATCCAATGGCAATCCGAACACAATCATGGGGTTTAACGTTATTGCGTGATAGACTACCACATGCAATTTCAGGCAATGGCAAGCTATTTTCGGGCAATGGGGAGTCAGTTTGAAAGCAATTTGAATTCATGTAAATTCACTGAACTAGTGAATTCATGTGAATGCGTTCTGGACCCTCTTTCTTTTCATTTGAAATTAAGAGAAATTCCTCCCATATGATAAACTCCTAAGAAATTGGGTCTATTGTGAAATCACTCTCACTGTTCCTTCTAATGTTCAATCAAAATCTGTCCTCCTGTAACTTCAAACTACTAGACTTAGGAGCTGTACAGACATCCTGCCAACCTTTTCAGCACTGAATCGGGGCTTCAGCAACTGCTCACTGTGGTCCCAATCTGATGCTTTGCTGGCTCTAAATGAAACAGCAAAATGCCACTCCTTTGCCTTTGCCACTGCCATGGCAGTTTTTGGTGCTCCTTTCAGTATGCGTCATATAAACGCCACACCAAAAGAGTGTCGTGATGCCACCCACCATGAGGTCAGGTGGGTGGCATGACACCAGTGTGGAGGCGTCATTGGAGCTTGCGGCATCCAAATGTTATGCCCCCATGCCGGTACTTCAAGCTGGTCTGTACAACCCCTTAGTTGTACCCTTTGATTCAGCAGAGAACAAGCCTGTGTCCTCCTCTCTGTGGCAGCCCTTGAAGTATTTAAAGCAGGGGTAGGCAACCTGCGGCCCGCGGGCCGGATGCGGCCCGGCGAGGCCTTAGGACTGGCCCCAGCCCGGTCCTGCTGCCGATTGCCGCCGGGGCCTTTGGGGGGCAATTGTCTATAGAAGCCTCAGAAACATGCATTTATATTAACATTTTTTTAAAAATCAGCAAATTTTTTTGCGTGTCCTCTATTTTTTAAAAAAAGCGTCTTCCATTTGAAAATTTTGTCCTACATTTGTCCTGGTTTATTTATAGATTTAATTTTTTTAAAAAATATTTAATTATTTATTTTTTGGCTTCGGTCCCCCAGTTGTCTGAGGGACAGCAACCCGGCCCCCGGCTCAAAAAGATTGCCTACCCCTGATTTAAAGGGTGCCGTCATATCACCCCTCAATCTTCTCTTCATCAAGCTAAGCAAGCCCAGCTTCTTCAACTTCGCCTCCTATGTTTTGTTCTCCATCCCTCTTATCATCCTCGTTGTCCTTCTCTGGCCTTGCTCCAATTTGTCTGTATCCTTCCTAAAATGTGGCACCCAGAACTGAACACAATACTCTAGATGTGGCCTGGCCAGCCCAGAATATAGGGTGACTATTACTTCCCTCGACTTGCAAAACATGCTTCTATTAATGCAGGCAACAATAGAGTTTTGCCTTCTTTGCTGCAGAATCACACTGCTGGCTCATGTTCAACATATTATCAATAATAATCCTAAGGTCTTCTTCACATGTAGTACTGGAGCTTCAAATACCCCTCATCCTATACCTGTCCATTCCGTTTTTGTGACTGAAATGGTAGAATTTTGCATTCATCTATGTTCAGTTTTATTGTATTAATTTCAGCCCAGTTTTCCAGTTTATCAAGGTCCTTTTGAATTCTGTCCCCATCTTCCAATGTGTTAGCTATCCCATTTTAATTTCTATTGCAAATTTTCAATTTAGCAATAAAAAGTGGCATGATGCATAAGCTGTGCTTGCTCTGCAAGAGCTTGAAAGGTTCTCAGAAATATATAATGAATTCATCAAAGGCATAAGACTTGATATCAGTAATCCAAGCTATAAAATGCATTGCCATAAAATATGATAAGCACTTACAGTTGAGACAAAATTAGCCCAAGTGCTGTAAGCAGCTTCATTTTTAACCTAACTTGGCAATGGGTTACAAATTTCATTTCCAATTTAAACACCCCAGACATCTGTAATTCACATTCAATTTACTCCCCACTGAAGAAAAAAAACACAGATAGATCAAAATGGAATAAAATGGAACTGTCTCAAGGCAGGAGGAAAGGACTGCATACCAGATACATCTGGGAATGTGTCTGCATAGAGAAACATGTTTTATCCACTAAGGAGATCACTTGCTGTAAATTTCTATGAGTCACAATTCAACTGGAGATGTCATGGAGCTCAGAAGAAATGCCATTGCCCCCCATTTCCTCTGCCCAAGGCTATTGCCACTGAAATGTCTATTTGCCTTTTGGATATTTTATCATTCTTCTTGGTCTTTCTTTTATTCAGCTAGAGGCTGAAACCCTGTTGGTATTTTATGCAAGAGTGTAGTTAGAAATGTGTGAGACAGAGAGGGAGATCAAGAGAGAGAGAGATTGTTATCCCAAGATCTGGCCCTCTGCACCCATCCTATTTTTTGATATCAAATTAATGTTTTAGGCATGTAGCTGAGAGGAAACCACCAGTGCAGGAAACTAGACATGATCAGGAGATCAGCATGAGGGAAAGCTCAAAAGCACATAGCTAGGATAGATCAAGATCAGAATCTGAATAAGCCCTTCAGTGATAGGAGTGATGATGGGTGATAGACCTGGGACTTACACATGGACAGAAGTCCCAGAAGACCTGAGCTGGGCTGCTAATGATAGGAAGACTTGGAGGTCATGTATTGATAGGGTCTGTATAGGTTGAAGTCAACTTGATGGCAGTTACCATCAACAATTCTAGGTGAGGTCTTACAAAATCAGAATAGTGTGGCATTACTACTTCCCTTGATCTGGACACTATGTCCCTATTGGTGCAGTTTAGAATTGCATTGGTATGCAGAAAGATGGTGTAGCACCATTGAGACTAAGTCGAAGAAAGAAGTTGGCAGCATGAGCTATTGTAGAAATCGGTATACTTCCTCAGATGCATTTGGTGGAGGAAGTAGACTTAAGCCTACAAAAGCTCATGCTGCCAACTTCTTTCTTTCAGTTAGTCTCAAAGGTGCTACAAGATCTCTCTACAAACTGATTCTATGGATTAGCACAGCTATATCTTTGAATTCTAGAACTGCGTTGGGCTTTTTTTTTACTGCTGCATCACACTGTTGACCCATGCTTCACTTGTGGTCTACTAAGGGGCCTAGATCCAATGACATCATCCTTCAGGACCTCTCAAAGACTCATGGCGGGATGCCTCTTTCAGTTAGTCTCAAAGGTGCTACAAGATCTCTCTACAAACTGATTCTATGGATTAGCACAGCTATATCTTTGAATTCTAGAACTGCGTTGGGCTTTTTTTTTACTGCTGCATCACACTGTTGACCCATGCTTCACTTGTGGTCTACTAAGGGGCCTAGATCCAATGACATCATCCTTCAGGACCTCTCAAAGACTCATGGCGGGATGCCTCT
>NC_056525.1:247101834-247164606 GCF_019175285.1 Sceloporus undulatus
AGCTGTGCCTCCATATTCATTAATTTAAGATATTTCTATCCTACAGTATATCAAAAAGATTGCAGGGTGACTTACAAGGAAAATTAAAACAAACAAGTTAAAACAGTTTAAAGCAATAATAAACATTTTAAAAAAAACCAAAAACATCTTAAACATAATAGCAAGTTAAAACAGAGTTAAACGATTAAGAGGTTAAAACTAGGAACAGCAGTATTTGAGATGAATCAATGAGGCTGAAGGGCCTTGGTGAACAGCCATGTTTTCACTTGGTGCCTCAATGAAATCAGTGATGGGGCCAATGGGGCCTCCATAGGGAAAGTATTGCACAATTGGGGTGCCACCACTGAGTAGGTTCTGCCCCTGCATCCAAACACAGCTGCATGTTTCTCCACCACCCCACTCTCCACCAGCCAGTATATGGCTGCGTTGGGAGGGATTTTGTTCCTGCAAAAGCGGAAATATCTTTGGGGTGGTTGGGAGAGATGTGCCACAGTTCCATCTGTGCAGAATTTTATGATAACTCTCCCAGTTCTGGATCTCAGCTGTCATTATCTCTGCACTCACCCAACAAGCCAGATAGCCAAGTGGAGATGAAACAGAGGCCTCCAGCTGCCTTTTCTTGCTCCTTGCCAGCTCTCCTTTCTTTCTTTCTTCTTCTTTTTTTTATTCAGGGCTGATGGCCATAAATTACATGAAAGCTATACTTAATCATCCTAAGCAACATCGTTTATGGTGCAGGCCAGGAAATATTTGTAGATTGTAAAGATGGCCTGACAGCATGTTGTCTTGCCTTAATCATATCAGCCAAACGATTTGCTACTAAGTGCTGTAATGGATTTTTAATTAATATGATTATTGCCTTCTCTGCTTACAGCTCTTGACCCTGAAGAAATATTGCAAAGGTTGGGCTCAGCCGGAAGAGCTCCCAAGAATAACACAGCAGGGGCCAGGAGAAGAGGAATTATCTGGTGGCGGATTGAGTCCAGCTATGCAGGAACTGTGCTACGTGATTTACGCTGGATGCCATCACTGTGTGACTGAAGTGAGATACTAGATGTACAAGTGAATGCACAGCCTGATGTGCATGTGCACCCATGAACATGGGCATATATATGAAATGCACACTTTTCAAATTTATTTTATATCTTACTTTTCTCCCAGTATGGGAGGCAAGATGGTTTACACTGTAGAATCAAAATGAAATACAGCTAAAACAATGTCTGGCATCCTATTAGTGACATATGTAGGCATACGCTGTGCTACACATGAGGACTAGTTGAGATGGATAGATATATGAAGTGTAAGGCTTCATGGATAGCATCCATAGTTTTTTGTGGGTTTTGCAGGCTATGCGGCCAAACTCTTCTAGAACATGGTCATATAGCCCAAAAACTCACAAAAAAGTATGGCTAGATATAGCTAGATACAGAGGGAGAGATAGGATGATTCACAATGGTTGTATTCAGCTGATAGCACTGTAAGTAGAACTGGATATATGTAGACCACAAGCTAAACATGAGGCAACAGTGTGATGCAGCAGCTAAAAAAAGCCAATACGATCCTAGGCTGCATCAATACAAATGTAGTGTCTAGACTGTAATTATGCATGATTTACCCCAGAATTGCATTTTATTTTTTGGCTGCTGCATCACACCGTAGACTCATGTTTATCTTCTTGTTTACTAAGACCACTAGATCCTTTTCACATGTACTACTTTCAAGCCAGGTGTCACCCATCCTATATTTCTGCATTTCATTTTTCTTGCCTAGATGTAGTTCTTTACTTATCCTTGTTGGATTTAATTTTGTTAGTTTTGGCCTTCCTTTCCAATCTGTCATAGTCATTTTGAATTCTGTTTCTTTCCTCTGGGGTACTAGCTATCCTTCTCTAATTTGGTAGACTCTGCAAATTTGATAAGCATACCCTCTATTCCATCATGTAAGTCATTTATAACATTGTTAAACAATATAGACATTTTAATATGCAAACAGCTAAAATGTGCACAATTGTTTTTTTTTTTAAACGGAAAAACACTCAATTCAGCAGCAGTAAATGCATAATAAATTTGGTAGACTGCTTCATAAATGTGCCCATTTGGAAACAGACATTAAATATGCACATAAATTTTCACTCACATAACGAATACAAAGGACAAGATCCTGCATCAGCATTGCATAGCATACATCTTTGCATATGGAGTTGCATGTCAATTGTGTTATGCAGCCTCTGTGTCAAACAACCATGTTGTTTGGCCAAAGGGACCATGAGATGCACAGAAAGCCTACCTGAATGCACAACCCAAAGCACTTCTCCTTTGCATAAGGGCACTGCATTCACAAATCTGCCTTCATGACCTTGATGTGAATGCAGACATTCTGCAACAAAAGAATGGGCTGCAGAACTCCAAGATTGTAAACTGCCACAATCCCTTTAATCTAGCAAATGCGAACATACCAAATTGGGGACACTCATCACCACACAGCTCTTCCAAATTGCCAAGATGCTGCTTCTGTCCTGTCCTCTGCCTTCTTCACGCTTGTGTCCATAGCCCTCCTTCCTGTCCTAACTCCTTTCCAGAATGCCTTTCAGTTTGTATTTATTTTTATTTTTTTACACCAGAGCTGCCTTGTGAGGAACGTATCACATATGCATCAACAGTGGGAAAGCAGCATGATTGGGAGGCATTGACAGGTTTTGCCAGTCAATGAAAAGGAGCACTCCAGCGGCAGATGGACTACAGACCAGTTACTGGCAAGACACAGTGTCAGGGGATAAGGTACAGCTACAGATATCAGAGTTATCCTGCTCTAATTCCACTTTTCAAGCCTGATGTGATAAAGTCTAAAATTGACAATCACTTCTGTGGAGGAATGTATGTACACATAAGACACCAACAGTATCCCAGCCATTGGCTTGAATCAATTGGTTTTTACCTACTTGTTGAGTCAACATTTGATTCAGTGGTTCTATGGGGGTTAGTACTGTCATGGAGACTTTGATTGAGGGTTCCAGCATAGCAGAGGTTTAGACAGGATGGCCCTTGTGGTCTCTTTGAACTCTATGATTCTATGGTTATATAAAGGCACACAACAACAAACATAGAATTCCATGTTATTTAGAATTGCAGGCCATCATATTTCCAATTTCTATAGGTATGAAACCTGGACCGTGAAGAAAGTTGACAGGAAGAAAAATCAACTCATCTGTACTAGAGAAAAGTTTTACAATCATGGACTCTAAAAGACAAATTAGAGCATATCAAGTCTGAACTCTCCCTAGAACCAAAGATGACTAAATGAGGGTGTCATATTTTGGACATCTCATGAGAGGATATGACTCCTTGGAAAAGACAATAATGCTCAGCTAAGTGGGAGATAGTAGGAAAAGAGGAAGGCCGCACTACAGGACTTCACCAAGGAAGCCATGGCTGCCCTGAGTTTGCAAGACCTGAGCAGGGCAGTTGAAGACACTGACTCCTGGAGGTGTCTTATTCATAAGATCACCATAAGCAGGAGTTGATTTGACGGCAAATAACAACAAGAACAACCAACTTAGAAATCCCAGCCAGGGAGCTTTTGTTTCATCAAACTCCAAATCCCGGGATTCATAAAGTGTAATCATAGCAGCTAAAGTAGAATCATAGTGCTGTGTTTGTGTAATCTGAAAGGGCCTTGAGTGACATTTACATCCATGCTCAAGAGTCATAGATTAGCTTAGTTTGCTACTGAATCCTCAAAGCACCGTTACTTAGGAATCTATTTTTCTGGACCTTTCCGTCATGGTTTAAAGCTCTATGTAATTCAGATTATTTTGCTCCCATTGGGCTTTTCGACATCCCTTTTGGGAAAGTCTTGTGATTCATGTTTCCCTTGTCAAGGGCAGCAGGATGGCAGCATATCAGCTGTTACATTACACATTTAAACTATCCGGAAATGAATTACATTTTTATATGGCCACTCAGTATCATTATCTGTTATTCAAGGGGTAGGAAAAACATTTGGCAATCAATCACGCTGAAGGTCAGGGTCCTTGCAAGGGAAGGTGTCCCTTTTCTTCTTCACGAATACTGGAGAAAAAAAAGAATGCCAAATAAATTCTTTTTCCAACCTCTTTATGACTTAATAAAGCTATACAGGATGCATAATGTCTACTCTTTTTTATACATCGAGATAAATGTATGCAGACTAAAGGGCTAGCCTAAATTAAATGACAATACCATTTCTATTCTGAACCCATTCCGTTTGGACAAACAAAATACTGATATATGATTTTTTTTTTCCCTTCCCTCATTCTCTCCCTTCTTGGGGAAAAAAAAGGGAAGAAAGAAACCTTGGAAAGATTGATAAAGACGGCAGAAATGATGAGTTAAAGTGGATTTTCCTACTTTAAATGCATAGGTTACATTTTCTTTATGCAGTCTTTAAATAATTCATTAGTCCCTGAGACAGTTTTATTAAGTCTTCCGCCAGTGCTATGGAATTCCAAGCAGCTATAACTTCTCAGAAGCTTATGGGAGCAAGCAGTTAGAATGCTAAAGCATACTTAAATTGAAATAGTCATATATTTATGCTGGGAGATTGTATTTTGTTGCCCAGATCGCTGCTGCGGAATTGAAGCACATCTTGAATATTGGATGATGAGCAATCTACTGATCTGATCGCCTCGCTGTAACAAATCAATGGAAACTCAACCACTTCTGATGCTACCCTCACCCCCCATTGAGTTCAAAGGAAACACACGAATGAGGGAAATCCTCATGGCAGAGCAGAACTATCCAACCCTATCATTACCATTTTTCAAAGGTCCTATCACCATCACTAAGATTAACAGAGAGGAGAGGCAGGTTTGAAGTATGTCCCACAGTAGGACAGAGGTATAACATCCATGGCCTCTTTGCCGTTGTGTGCCTTCAAGTAATCTCCAACTTATGGAGATCTTAAGGTGACCCTATGGCAGGGTTTTCTTGGCAAGATGTATTCAGAGAAAGGTGTCATTGGCTTCCTCTGAAGACAAGAGAGTGTGACATGCCCAAGATCACCCAGTGGGTTTCCATGGCTGAGCAGTGGTTCACACCATGGTATCCCTCAGTCCTACTCCAACACTCAAACCACAATGCCTTGTAGGCTCAACACCATGTTAGACTATCAGGAATTTCCCCCAGGAATTTCTTTCCAACAATGATAGAGATCCAGTTGAAGTTTTGACCATTCGGGCACAGTTTCAGATAGTTCCAGTGAGGAGGGAAAATAGGAGGTGTCTCAAGAAACCAGGATGGATGTCTAAAGAACTTTCAACTGAGGTAGGATTTAAAAGGGGCTTGTGCAAGAAATGGAAAAGGGAGGAAATCACCAAAGAGGAATTCATACAAATAGCTAAAGTTTGTGCCGCATCAGTCCTGAATTGCAAATTGGCCTTGAAAACCACATGGTTTTCAAAGACTTTCTTGCAGGGGTAAGAAAATTGTTAAAATTACTTGTTGCTACTTTGAGAAGAAAATTAGTGAAGAATTACATAACTAGCGATTTGTTTCATCTCAGTAACAGAAATGGCAAGCTATCTAATACCATGCCTGGAAGTGTCTCATTTCCAGCATTTCTTTTCAGAACCAGGAATCAGAGCTATGTCTTCTCAACCAACATCTACTACCAGAAAGTTCACAAGCAACAAAATGGGAATCAGAGCCTAGAAGGGTTAGTTTTATAGATTATAACGCCCATATTGGCTGGAGGTGTGTGTGTGTGTGTGTGTGTGTGTGTGTGTGTGTGAACTGTCATCCCCCAAAAACTAACATTACCAAGCTCAGGTTGACATTACCATACACTCTGACTGTTGGAAGATTTTTGCATTCTCTTTCCCCCTTCTTAGATATATAGGGATTTCCTGCATGAAAACTTTCCTCTATCTGTCTGTCTGTCTGTCTGTCTGTCTGTCTGTCTGTCTGTCTTATTCAACCTACCCGTGTGATTTAGGTGGCTCCCCTATTTAGGGAAGAGCTAACACATTCTCTAAAAATATTTTTTCATGAACCATTGGTTTTCCATCTGCCTCTTCTCTCAACTTTCTTTGGAAAGATGGTGAGATGAAGATTTATTCTTAACCTGAACTATTCACTATCTAGATTAGGATATAGCTTTTATGTATAGATTAAAGCCATTAGTAAACTTTTGTTTGAACTATTAGCTACTTGTGTTGTTTTTGAGTCAGTCTCAGTTCTAAGGGAAGCATTGGGCCCGAACAGACAGGCCAAAATAAAGCTGCTTCTGGTCATTTTGGAGGTCTGCTGGTTAAATGACACCTGCATCTTAAGAGGGCAGAAGATGCGCCAAAGCTGTGCTCCAGACCCTAGGATTGGAGTGTGGCTTTGGCGTGGCTTCTAGTCTCTTAGGATGCATGAGTCATTTAAATAGCATACCTCCAAAGTGACCCAAAGCAGCTTTATCTTGGCCTGTCTGTTCAGGCCCTAAGTTAGAGAAAGGCACATTTCTGCTACCCGACTGATTTAAAGCTAGACTCTAACAGGCTTGGCTTTGATATTTTTTATTTAAATATTTTTTTTTCCATGGCAAGTACTGAAGCCCTGGGAAACTTAATTTACCCTACTTAAATTACCCTATAGTGACATGGTTGGACATTCTCTTGAAAGAATACAGTACGGTGCGGCCGCTCCATACACAGGCGCACCATACGTGGCCTCCGGTTCACAATGGCGTGTGTGGCTGCCACGCACGCACACTGTGCCACCACATGCACAAGCCCCATTCACTATAATGGGGCTCGAGCATAGGCAGAGGTTCCACTGTAGGCCCTCCACATTCTCTGGGGTTACAGGCACAGGACCCCCGTGAAAGTAGAAAAAACGCAAATAAAAAACCACTACTTTTTTAACCTGAGAGGACACCTCTCTAGGGATCCCTAGGTCCTCCAGCAGAATTCTGTGGTCAACATCTGCTAAAATTTGACCATAGAATCATGCTGAAGGGCTTACAAATGCCTAGAGAAGTCTTTGCTCTGGGGAGCTCTATGTCCTCCAGCACAATTTCTCTGGAGGACCTAGCAATTCCTAGAGAGAACATAGTAATCCAAACCATAAATAATCAAATCCACAACAGTCAAAGCTCCAACCGTGGAGGGCTGACTGTAAACTCCTTTTGCTCAATAGATATTTGAACCCATTCAGCACTTCCCTTGTGCTGTGTTCCATTTCATTTCACTCAAACCAAATGGTGGTGATGTGAAAATAGATCCATCTCACCTTCAACTCCTATCATCAGTATCAAAGTCCATCATGAGCAGAAATGGTCTGTTAGGGTTTGTTTTCCTGCCTGGCTCAAACTCGCCATCAAAACCAAGTATCTCCAACTTTCTGTGTGCCTCTGACCCTTTTCCTGGTTGTTTTAGCAAGTGATTCATATTCCAAGGTATAATTTTCTGTCAAATGCCCCCCTTCCCTTCTTGGTGACTCATTCATATGCCTGCTCAGAGCCACTTAATGCAAAGCTGACATGGGCATACATTTTTGTTCAATGTTGGTTTTCAGCTCATATTCCTCAGGGTCCTGAGAGGAAAGATGACTCATTCCAGCACGGATTTATTGGAAGTATTCTTCATAAAGACGATGTAAAATAGAGAAGGAGAGAATGATTTCCCTGTTCACCTGAGTGCTGAGATAAGGTTATGCTTGGGAATGTGAACAACAGTGATGGATCTCAGCAGAGCCATCAAACTGGCAAGGCAGAAGCTGAGCAACAACCAGTTCCACTCTACCACTGCTGCCACTCATGGTTTACCCAAGAATGTAAATTGATTTAATCTTCATTGTAAAGCATATACAAGCAGCTTTTCCTTGCAAAACTATGTCAAATACACAGTCTAATAGAGGAGAAGGAAGGAAGAGAAAATGGCTGCAGATTAGAGTGGTGCAGGAAGAGAGAGGTTTGGAAAAGTACATAAATGAGAACTTTGAGAAATAGCAGTTAGTGAGTATAGAGATGTTTAGGTGGCATGCATAGGTTATGCCTTGGATCCAAGTTAAAGAACGTTACTCCTTTGGATTACAACTCCCAGAATCTGTTGTTTGGCAGATTTTTTGGAACTGTAGTTTTAAAAGGAATAGTTCAAAGATGCTTTTTGTAGTCTGGTCTAGCCCAGGGTGCATTTACAATGTAGAAATAATGTAGTTTGACATCATTTTAACTTCCATGGCTCCATCCCACAGCATCCTGGGATTTGCAGCTTTTTGAGGCACCAGCACTCTTTGGCACAAGACTTTGTAAAACTACAGGTCCCAGGATTCGAAGGATGAACCTGCAGCACTTAAAATGGTGCTAAAATGCATTGCTCCTACAGTACAGATGCACTCCTAATCTAATGTATTTTGGTATAGAATTGCTATATTTATACATCATATTTTCCCCAAAGTTGGAACCAAAAGCAGCACACCATATTAAAAAAGAATTACAAGTAAAAATCTATGTAGCTAAATACCCATTTAAAACCCATTTAATAATAATAATAATAAATAATAATAGGATTTATTTATATACCGCCCAAACACTGGGAATCCGAGCGGTTTACAACAGAGGGGATAATAGATGGTTCTATTTAAAGCATGTGGCCAGAATTGGCATCTTTTGCATGTGTCAGTTTTGCTACAGACATGCTTGAACATTTTTATTTCATTTTGGTGCTATGTAGGATAGATGTATTCAGTTCAATGTCAAGGAAGGAGAGTTGCACATGCAGTGTCATTTTTCATAGTTGTCCACTCTGCATGGATGTGTAGCTGCATTGCACATGGATGCTTGTGCAAACTGTACATGGATATGAACTACATATGTGCATGCACCTTAGGTTGCACAATGTAGCAATTCACTAAGGAGGTGGTAGCACAAAACCACCAGGACTTTAAAATTATGGTCAGGTTTTCTATGTAGGATCTCAACAAAATCCATTTAAAAATCAAAGATAAAAGTAGCATACCACATTAAGAAAATTCCCTTTCTTGTAAAGCATTCAGTTTCCCAAAGCTTGGAATAAAAAGTCTGTATTTTCTAGCAAAAGGACAACAAAGAGGGAGCCAACATATCCTCAGGAAGGGTCTGCCAGAGCCTGGGAGCAGCCACTAAAAAGGCCCTCTCCCTCAACCCCACCAGACTAAGAAGGTGGTGAGATCAAGAGAACAACTTCCCAGAAGTTCTATAAGTTCAGGGCTGTGGTCCTTTAAATAGCCTTGACCCAGGCCAGGTAGGTCTAAATATGCATCGAAATTCACAACTGAATGCACATCCACATGTGCAATGGCACAGCACACTCAGCTCCACTTCTGCAACCTGGACCTAAATGCAGATGTTCTGCTTCAGACATAAATGTCCAACTGTTTCTGTAGGGGAACTTCCATGTTCATAAGACACCAACAGAATACCAGCCTTGGTTTCTTTCCTAGAGTGAGAAAATATGGCTGCCTGTGCTACTTGACTTGAGAACTAACCACGTTTCAGGGTGCATAATGTATTATATCAGAGTGTCCTTCAAGTGTTTATTGCCATTGTGTTTCAATGTACTAACGAGAATGGATGCATACAATGCAGAACAGGCCATTCCGACAAGGAAAGCACACTTGAGTCTTGCCCCCACGTCCATATCTCTCTCTACTATGCTATTTTCCTCTCCTCTTGTGCAAATTTAGCCCTATTATAAAATGTATAAAAAGTAAGAAGGTAGGTGGAGTGGCCAAGAGGCCATGCAGGAGTTCTACTGAATTGCCTGACATGTTACATGGTCTATTGTTACTATCTGCAGGAGAAGTAACCTTTTAGTCTTGCGGGAACACAATTCTGATGCTTATATAACATCAATTATTTTGGGAGAGCCAAAGATAACGTCATAAAGCTTTCTACCTCCCTAAAACTAAATTCTGCTTTGAATTCTCTTACTCTCTTGGGGAACACTGAGCAGAAAGGAAGCAAAGTTGCTCACACAAGGTGTTTGAGATATCCAGCTGAATCCAGAATTGATTCAAAAGATCCAACTTTGTCTCAGCTCAGGACAAATATCCACCCACAGAGATATGCTATAATAACACTACACTGTAAAAACTACAGTGAATAGCATCCCAGCCTCCAACATTTCACAGATAAAAACTTGGAGAAATGTGACCAAGCAACATCAGAGTGTAGTCAAGATGGCAAAAGTTATTAATCGGGGGGGGGGGGGGGGATCCAATAGCTACAAGAAGCAGCAACAGTTTGCTTTCCTTGAGTATATTGGAAAGGGCAAGATGTTGCACCCATCCTCTCCTTCCTCCTCCCAGGTTAACTGAGTGCAAATTATCTTTTGCATTATGAACTCAGTTTGCAGCCACTGAAGTAAGCTGAGGACAAAAGGGAAAGGTAGGAGAAGGCCACAGAAACCAGGACATTTTAAATGCAATTGAAAAGTGAAAGTAATATCAGTAATTTGTTGAAAAGTCCTGAAAAGACCAGCAATAAACACTCACCTCAGGGCAGAGTGGGGGTGTGGCATCCACACGACACATGCTCTGACGCTGCCCTGACACTGCTGTCATGCCATGCGCCCAACCGCATGGCGGGTGGTATCACCACACTCCTTTGGCACTACATCCAGATGACTCAGCACCAAAAGGAGCACCAGAAGGTGCCACTACAGTGGAAAGGGCGCCCTTTCTGTGGTGCAAAAATGAGCTGCTTTTTGCGGCTCCTTTCTGCACCACAGAAATGCCAGATCAGAGCCATGGCATGTAGTTGTCATGGCCCTGATCCAGTGCTGAAAGGGGCAGTCTGTTCAGCCCCTTAGTCTCTCAGAAGATATCAGGATAATGGAAGTTCCTCATAATTACTAATTCTTGTATCTTTCTGAGGATTGAAAATCATCATCCACCACCTCTTCTTGGTTTGATGGCCTATAGTAAATTCCTACCATAATGTTGTTTAATTTATTTTTACCCAAATGCTCTCAACTGGTCCACACTGTTTGCATTCATGAATTTTTAGTTTAGCTGGATTTTTCTTTGATATATAATGCAACTCCTCCTCCTTTTCTGGCACATCCATTCTTTTTGAATAGGCTGTACCCTTCAATTGCAACATTCCAGTCATGGAAAATATTCCACCAGGTCTCCATGATGCCTATAAAGTCACGTTTACCATCCTGTACTAGGACTTTAAGTTCATCTTGTTTGTTTCTCAAATCCTGTGTGCTGTATAGAAATTTGAAGCTTTGTTCGTTCTTATCTTTTAATTTACTGTTTACTTTTTCTATGGACAACATTCTCTCCCTCAGCTTCTTGTCTAGAATCCACATCCTTGTGTTTAAAGTTTGCCTTTGGGCTGATGTTTGCCCTATCATCTCCAACCCTCCAAGAATTTCGTTTCAAGCCTTCCTAATCACACTTGCAATGCGACTACCAAAGACATTCTTCCTGGTCTTTGTGAGGGGCAGCCCATCTGTATCCAGTAGTCCCCTGCCTAATACGTGAAGAAGTTATCCTCAAAGCCAAACTTGTCCGATCTACACCATCTATGTAGCCAGTCATTCACATTTAGCATCTTCCTGTCCCTCTATCCACTCCTGGCAGAATTGATGAGACTATTACCTATGCTTCAAACCCCTTCAGCTTCCTTCCCAAAGCTTCATAGGATATAACCACACTGCAGAATTAAAACAGTTTGACACTACTTTACCTGCCATGACTGTAGTCTCTATTCTACAGAAACCTATGATTTGTAATTTAGTGTGGTATTCAGTTTCGTCTATCAGAGAGCTCTGGTGCCTCACCAAGCTAGAAACAGGACAGTTAAAGTTTGGAAACACTCACTGCCAGAGGTGATCTGCTCTAAAGTGTCACTGGTAGTGCCATTGGTGCCCACATAATATAAGGAGGAAGAGGCACTGATCCGTGTCCTTGATGAATAAAAGGACTCGGTGTTCTACTTCTCTTTCACGCACATGGTGACATTTGGACAAAAATGGGAAGTGTAATGTTGCTATTTTCTACCTCTTTGATGAAACTTAGCAGCAGCAGAGAAGGCCACATCAGTAGGAAACAGAAGCCATTTGTGTGAAGATGACATAGGCCTGTTACAGACTGCCAAAATTAAGCTGCTTCGGGTCTCTTTGCAGATATGCTATTTAAATGATGCATGGGTCCTAAGAGTCCGGAGGTTGCACCAAAGCCACACTCCATTCCTAAGCACTGGAGTGCAGCTTTGGTGCAGCTTCCGGATTCTTAGGATGCATGCATCATTTAAATAGCATATCTCCAAAGAGACCTGAAGCAGCATTATTTTGGCAGTCTGTAACAGGCCATAGTCTATGAGAATCTCCATGTTAGTCAAGCAAAGCTTCTTTATTCAGAGGCTATATAGTCATGAACACCAGAGTTCTCCAGGTGCCAAAATTCTGCACCAGATGCTGGACTCTGTACATATGAAACAGAATGCACTTTAGCCCCATTATCTTCTTACTCATTGTTTAAGCATGTTTGTCATCTTGAGATCTTTTCTTCCTTGGGATGAATGGGTGATTCACCAGGTCAGCAGCTTTTCCTGCATTACCAAACTCTGTTTATGCTTTGCCATTAGTTCCACACAATTACTTCTGTATTTTGTTCCCCCAAATTTCCCTTCATGCCTACACACCCAGATGGAAGTGCAGACAAGGGATGAAATAGGCTCAGTTGATGACACATGAAGACCACGGTATCTTGCTTACAACAGGCACAATAAAGTATCAGTCATGTATCATGGAAGAAACCTGCAGGTGGATGCACTCAGTGCTAAGGCTGCAAGTCTGCTAATTCCTAATGAGAAATGGCAACAAGAGAATGGTCAACTGCCACAGGTTTGTGTGACTTCTTACTAAAAAATAATAATTTAAAAAATCATTTGCACAAATATTACACAATGGGAGCATACAAAACCTCCCAACACTTTTGCACTGAAAACGGTAGGTGAGACGTCAAACAGACCAAGGAGTTTATCACACAGACTTTATGCAGAAACGGCATTTAAATCAGGAAAATCCTGCAAAAGTGGGATCTTTTTCAGACAACGTCAGGGGTCATCCCACACATAAAGTGGACAAATCCCACAAAAGTGGGATCGTTTTCACATGACGTCGGAGGCACTGAGCATTCATCTGACATTAACCCACACAGAAAATGGACAAAATCGTCTGCTTTTTACTTTCAGGATTTTCTTGAAAGTAAAAAGTGGCAAATTTTATCCAATTTCTGTGTGGATTAATGTCAGGTTAATGTTCAGTGGCTCCAATGTGCTTTTGTGGGATTTTTCCAGGATTTAAATCCTGTTTCTGCTTGACATTTGAGCACTTACCCTCCCATGTGATAAAATCTCATGTGTAACAGTCCACTGACGTAGTTCCACATCTGACCCCTCATTTGTCTTTTTCCAGCCAGAGCATAAGGGTCTGTCCTCTAGCCCAGTACTACTCATAATGGTGGACCTTGAACTAGTATTAACCCTTAAACCAGTGGCTACTGGTCCCTGGCAAGTGTCTGGGATTGCACCCATTGAGCACAAATTTAGTGCCAGTCGCTGGTGCATTGAAAAATATAATTGCTGTTGCCCCAGAACATGCAGCCTGAGAAGTACTGCCCTAGCCTACTGACCTCACTATAAAATCTCCCCCAACCACACTCCACACACATAAATGTCAAGTACCAGAAGAGAGTGCCACTGCAGCTGCTTCTGCAATTCAGACATTGATGAACTGGTTGATCTTGGCTTGGAGGGGAAAAGAAATAGGAATGTGGCCATAGATAGAGTGCACCCACCTATGCTTTGGATCTACATTGGTTGAACTTCCTCCCTGCTCCCCCCGCCCCACCAATTAGATGAAACACAACAGCAGCCCCTCTCAGAGCTTGGAATGATAGAGACCCCAAGGGCCATCCAGACCAATCCCCTGCCATGCAGGAACACAGAATCAAAGCTCTCCTGACAGATGGCCATCCAGACTCTGTTTAAAAACCACCAAAGAAGGCTATGCAAAGGGGGAGAGTTTTTAAAATTGCACAAATGGTTACATAAGAGGCAGCATCTTCTACTGTCAAACAGTTCTTACTATCAGGATGTTCTTTACCCATACCTCCAGACCACTCAGGAATATTTTTCTCCTTACAATGACAGGAAACTGCTGTTTTTCCATAAACAAAAAAGTGATGCAGCTTCACCAGAAAGCTGCAAAGAGAACTGCGGAGCCCTCTCTGAAAACTGCAGCTTTCAGTACAGAAGGGACTGCTCTAAGGCTGTGTTTTGTTCTCCCAAAGCCCCCTGGCAACCACTAGAATTAAGCCCAAAAAAAGGATCCCAATTATTTGTGGTGATTTGGATCTAAACTTCCACCTGAACACTGAAAATGGCAAGCAAGAATCATTTCTGGGGCACCACGACACACCGGTGTAGCCCACAAAGGACACACCATGCCTGCTGTGCCCACCAAAGCTCCAAAAAAATGTGGCCATGGAACCACACCAAGCTCCAACCAAATCTTCTGTCACAGTATGAATGGATCTTAGAGGCCCTGCACAGCCAAAGATACACTGCCTCGGAGCACATAAAGAGTGGAGAGCTTTTTAATTGGTTTGGAAAGAGGTTTAAGCACATCCCTCCCTTCAGTAATCCCCTTGTGCCTAGGTAGGACCTCAGTTGAGGGTGCCATGGTTTGGCTTTCAGAAAAAGCCAGGGAAGTTCTTACACACAGGGAGTCACAGGCATCATTCATACCCTGTAGGCACTGAAAATAGCATTTCTGCTTTCTATTCTCAGAAGATTTATCCCCCAAGTGGGACACAAGTGCAGGAATATCAATGACAGACTTAGTCCGGAGTTCTGACGGAGCCTTGGATGAACAACGTCAGTTATATCAAAAATTGAGACACTATGATCTACTTGTCTGTTGACAAGAGGAGAGAATTTCCATCTGTCTTGCTGGTTCCTGTTCATTTCCCCCCTCTGCATGGATTTTATAATTGTTGGCTCACTAACAGCCTGAGTCACTCAACGCCAGCATGGATTCAGAGGACACTTGAATTCAGGTCTTATCTGCACTGCAGAAATAATGCAATTTGACACTGCTTTAACTGTCATGACTCAATGCTATGGAATCATAGCATTGATGTAATATGATGTGGCACTAGAGCTCCTGAAAGAGAGGTGAAATATCTGCCAAAATCCCAGAATTCCATCGCATCAGTTAAAGCCATGTCAAACTGCATTATTCCTGCAGTGAAGATCAGACCTTAAGCTCTGATATGCATCAGGCACCCAAAGCTTGCCTTTTCTCATTCATGCTGCATCTGCACTGCAGAAATAATCCAGTTTGACATGACTTTAACTGCGATGGTTCTATGCTGTGGGATTCTGGGAACTGTGGTTTTGTGAGGCATTTCACCACCTCTTTCATAGAGCTCTGGTGCCACAGCAAACTACAAATCCCAGAATTCGATAGCATGGAACTACGGCAGTCTCGTTCCCATCAAATGAGGTTGAGAACATAGTGGGACAGAGAGAAAAGCCTCACCTGAAGATCTCAGTGCTCTCAGAGAACCAAAAGCTCATTCAGAGCCTCACTGAGATGGCAGCCCCCATCTTTCACTGCCCAGAAGTGAATCTATGAACTAAGCAGCACTTTCTTATGAATAAGGATGGGTCTCAACATCAGTATCACACTTGCTGAGACTCACAAGGAAACAAAGGTCTAGATCAAGGGAAGTAATAGACCCACTGTATTCTGCTTTGATCAGGCCTCACCTGGGATAATGTACCCAGTTAAAGTCTTACAACCTATTATGAACCCAGAATAGAATAAGAAGGCAAGTGCCTTTCAGGGAAATGCAACAAAATTTTCACATCAGTATGGCCCTAAATACCCTAAAGACACCAGATTCCATCTGATCTTGGAAGCAAAGCTGTGTCATTCCTGGTTAATATTTGGATGGGAAACCGCCAATTGCTATAGGCTGTGTTTCAGAGGAAGGAACTGGCAAAACATCTGAATATTCCCTGCCTAAGAAAACCCTATGAAATTCAGGGGGTTGCTATAAGTTGACAGACAACTTGAAGACACACACACACACACACAAGTTAGAATTGACTTGAAGGCACTTAGCAACCACTATCATATATTTTAGAGGAAGGAATTGGCAAAACCACCCATAAGGACGCCTTCCTTAAGAAGGCCCTGCGAAATTCATGGGGTCACCATAAGTTGACAGGCAACGTAAAGGCACACACATAGACATTCCTGAATAGATATCAAAGGATTGCATTGTAACTTCTGAACAGTGAACCTTTTCCTGCTAAACAATTATAGCACTTTGATGCCACTTTAACTGCCATGGCTCCATCCTATGGAATCCTGGGCTTTATAATGTCAGGAAATATTTAGCATCCAGAGTCAGAGAGCTCTGTTGCCTCCCTGAACTACAAATCCCTGAAGTGGCAGAAATGCTGCATTGTCGCTTCTTGTCGCCATTTTGAGAGAGGCTGCAGAGGAGAAGAGAGGAGTTCAGGGATAGTACAGAAATCCTTGGGTACTTGTTGGGGTGGGGTATTTTTGTGTGTTTTAACACACTAGGGGGCTTTCTCCATTGTTCAGGGGCAAAGATAGCCATGAAATTGCACCAATTCAAATTTGGGCTTTGGGGTACTGTTGCAGACTGCAAAGCCCATACAAATTGGGCCTTGGGGCTCCAGTTTGGTCCTAATCTAAGGCCACATTCATCTAAGGCCACATATTGGCTGAGATTGTATATTAGGACTGCATAGCACAAAGATCTGTGTTTGGAGTTACCCATTAATTTTGCTGCACAAATCTTATACCGCAATTTAATCAAGACACCAAACGTACAACCAAACAGACACAGAGAGGCATCTTCGTGCATGTTCAGTGGCGCACAATGTCACCATACGCACATCTCCATTTCCATAACCTCAAACTGAACATCAATTAAAAAGGTCCAACCATTTCCACAGGGAAACCGATGCCAGTGTAAGACGCCAGCCAGATTCCAGCTCTGATGTTTCTCTCTTTTTCTTATTCACTCACTAATAATACCTTTCCCTGATCGTTGATCACGCCCATGCTGCACATCATTCTATAACCACAGATTCCCTCCATGCAGCAATCTATCAATCAGTCGCTCTTTATTACTGCCATATGACCCACTCAAATTAAAATAGGGAACACAAATAACGGAACAACTGCAGCAACGCAATTCATCCCATTTAGCTAATATAGGCAATCAATTGCGCTCCCATGCACAAAGCAATTATGGAGGATGGAGGAGCATACAAGCAAAGGAAGGAAAGCTACAAGAAGAGAGATTCCAACATTATGAAGAACTTCCTGACAGTAAGAGCTGTGCAATAGGGGAACATGCCCCACCATCCTCCAAGGGAGTGTGTTCCACTGTCAAACAGCTCTTACTGTCAGGAAGTTCTTCTTAATGTTAGGATGGAATCTCTTTTCCTGTAGCTTGCATGCATTGTTCCATGTTCTAGACTCTGGAGGAGCAGAAAACAAGCTTGCTCCATCCTCAGTGTGACACCCCTTCAAATACTTAAACCTCTTAACTGTCTCTTCTCCAGGCTAAACATACCCAGCTCCCTAAGTCTCCCCTTGTAAGGCATGGTTTCCAGACCCTTCACCATTTTGATCGCCCTCCTTTGGACACGCTCCAGTTTCTCAATGTCCTTTTTGAATTGTGGTGCCCAGAACTGGACACAGGATTATTCCAGGTAGGGCTTGACCAGAGCAGAAAAGAGTGGCACTATCACTTCCCTTGATCTAGACACTATACTTCTATTGATGCAGCCTAGAATTGCATTGGCCTTTTTAGTTGCTGAATCACACTGTTGGCTCATGTTTAACTGGAGGGAATGAGTCTCCCCATATGTGTCTGCCAAAGGTCGCTGGAAGTACCCCCCTCCGTGTCCTACCAGGAGGGTTCAGTACATTATGTTGGGACATGGGAGAGAGCCTTCTCAGTGGGACACTGGCCCACCTAATCTTATTTAGCCTTATTTTGGCATCACTTCAACTGTCATGGCTCAATGCTATGGAATTCTGGGATTTGTAGTTTTGTGAGATATTTCACCTTCTAAGTCAGGGATCTCTGGTGCCACAACAAATTAGAGTTGACAAAATCCCATGGCAATGAGCCATGGCAGGTAAAGCAGTGTCAAACTGCATTAATTCTGCAGTGTGGCAGTAGCAGGAGATGAGCTAACTGAATAGTTGTAGTAAAATACCATTATTTGTCAAGACAAATGAAGATTTTTATAAAAGCAGTTACAAGGAGAATGTCAAGCTTTGCTCCTAAGTAGCCAATAAAATCTGAATGCTTTTGGCAGTTTTCAGACAACAAAACAGGGATGGTAAATCTCAATTTTTCCATTCCCAATGGATGTGGAGAACAATGAAATAGTTTTTCATCTCTTACCTTCGGGACATTTGGGAATTTCTTTTATCATAACAACAAGAAACTGAGCACCTTTTTTATTAAAGCTGAGCAGCCAGCCCATAACAACAGATAGTTTTCTGGAAATGATGCAGCATTGCCTAAAAATTGAAATTTTCAGCATAGAAAGGAAATTGCACAGTATTCAACCTGGCAATGGCTGCAGCTTCAGACAATCTGCATTTCTTTTCCTGCTGCACAACATTTGGGTTGTGTACCATTCAAACAAACAAAGGGCTGCAGCCTGTTGAATCTTTTTCACCATGTTGCTTGTATAGCGATATGGCTTGCAATTTAGCTTTGCATTTTGCACACACCAGGCAAGATGATCTCCTTTGGCCTCCACTTCTCTTCCACTTTTCCATGTGTTTTGAGTTGGAAGCTGGAATTCAAATCTCACCCAATATACTTTGATACTGAGAAAACTGACACACATCACTGCTTCAGTGGCATATGGATGCAGCATACAGGACAGCCCTTTAGATGATGGGTCCCAGCATCCCTTCACAGCATGTGGGCTCCCAAACAATGAATCCTATCCAGAATTCCCAGGGCCAACTCTGCAAATCTCTGTAGCTGAACAATTGATCATCTAGGCTGCAGAATTGAAATAACGGTTGTTGTATGCCTTTAAGTTGTTTTCAACCTACAGCGATCCAAAGGTAGACCTCTCATGGGGTTTTCCTTGGTGAGATTGGATCAGAGAATGGATCTCTTGCAAATAATTTTTGCCATTCATTGCTCACTTTCCTGAAAAATGTGTTTTCCAGCTGGTAAGAAAAATACACCAGCTAAAATTTTGCACAGTTTTTACTCAATGATCACACATTCAAAGGTTTTGTGGAAAATTGTTCTGCACAGAAATGCTGGTGGATTTTTGCCTAAAAATTGTAGAACTGGTGGGGAGGTGGACACTATTTCCACACAACTATGTGTGCTTTTTAAATGTGCAAGATTGCTATTTTCTGTGCAAAACACAGCAGTTGTGCATAATAAAAAAAACCTTGCACACATAGAATCAGAATCATAGAGTTGGAAGAGACCTCAAGGGCCATCCAGTCCAACCCCTTTCTGCCATGCAGGAATTCACAATCAAAGCACCCCTGACAGATGGCCGTCCAGACTCTGCTTAAAAACAGCCCCCAAAGAAGGAGACTCCACTACACTCCGAGGGAGTGTGTTCCACTGTTGAATAGTTCTTATTGTCAGAAAGTTCTTCCTAAAGTTGAGATGGGATCTCTTTGACTGTACTTTGAATCCATTACTCCATGTCGTATTCTCTAGAGTTGAAGAAAAGAAGCTTGCTCCTCCTCAATACGACATCTCTTCAAGTATTTAAACAGGGCTATCATATCACCTCTTAACCTTCTCTTTGCCAGGCTAAACATGCCCAGCTCCCGAAGTCTCTCCTCATATGGCCTCCTTCACTCAATGTACCTTCTGGCATTTAAGGTGAGCTGGGGTGGGTGGGAGTCATACCAGGATATACACTTAGCTCAGATGTAACAAAGCAGCCAGGATATCAATCAATCAGTCAAATCTTTATTGTCATTTTGTGCCTTCAAGACATTTCCAACTTATGACGACCCTAAGATGAAGCTATCATGGGGTTTTCTTGGCACGTTTCTGCAGAGGGGACATTGCCATTGCCCTCCCCTGAAGCTGAAAGACTTGCCCAGGGTCATCCAGTGGGTTTCCAAGGCTGAGCTGGGATTCAAACCCTGGTCTTCAGAGTTGGTCCTGGCTCTCCACTATACCATGCTGGCTCAGTAATAATATACTGCTTCTCAGCCCCCAAATACTTGGACACAAGGCTGCTCCCAAAAATTCAAACAAATGCCATTAAAAGCCCTTGCTACTGTCTGCCTTCAAGTAATTTCTGACTTACAGAAAAACATTGGTTTTTCTTGACAGAATTTGTTCAGAAGGGCTTTGTCCTTGCCTTCCTCTGAGGCTGAAAAAGTGTGATTTGTCCAAGGTCACCCAATGGGTTTCCATGGCTGATCAGGGATTCAAATCCTGGCCTCCCAGTGTCCTAGTCCAGCTTTCAAACCACTAGATCAGGGGTAGGCAACCTTTTTGAGCCGGGGGCCGGGTTGCTGTCCCTCAGACAACTGGGGGGCCGAAACCAAAAAATAAATAAGTAAATAATTTTTTAAAAATTAAATAAATAAATAAACCAGGACAAATGTAAGACAAAATTTTCAAATGGAGGGCACTTTTTTAAAAAAAAATGGAGGACACATGAAAAAATGTGCGGATTTTTTAAAAAATGTTAAGATAAATGCATGTTTCTGAGGCTTCTATAAACAATTGCCCCACCATGCCCCTCGTGTGAGAGGCCAAAGGCCCCGGCGGCAATCGGCAGCAGGACCGGGCTGGGGCCGGTCCCAAGGCCTTGCCGGGCCGCATCCGGCCCGCGGGCCGCAGGTTGCCTACCCCTGCACTAGATGACACTGGTTCCCTTAGATTGAATAATAGTGATCCAAACATGATGTGGACAAGGAATGTGCCACCATGGCCTGATCTGACATTTCAAGGATGCAATCCACCCTCAAGGGCACCCGCTATTCTGCTTGGGTCAGACCTAGAATCCTGTGTCCAATTCCAGGCACCACAATTCAAGAAGGATGGGGACAAGCTGGAGCGTATCCAGAGGAGGACAACCAAAATGTTAAAAGGTTTGGAAACCATGCTCTATGAGGAGCAGCTTAGGGAGCTGGATATGTTTATCCTGGGGAAGAGAAGGTTAGGAGGGGACATGAAAGCCATGTATAAATATGTGAAAGGATGTGTCATGTTGAGGATGGAGCACGCTTGTTTTCTGCTGCTCCAGAGACATAGGACATGGAGCAGTGGATTCAAGCTACAGAAAAAGAGATTCCACTGAAACATGAGGAAGAATTTCCTGGTTGTAAGAATATGGAATGTGGAATATGCTGTCTCAAAGTGTGGTGGAATCTCCTTCTTTGAAAGTTTTACTGGGATGCAGTGACTCAGGTGGTTAAGACGCTGACTCTGTTGATGGCAACATCGCAGGTTGGCAGTTCAAGGCCCAGGTGCCGCATGATGAGGTGCGCTCCCATCTCTATTCCCAGCTTCTGCCAACCTAGCAGTTTGAAAGCATGCAAATGCAGATAGATAAATAGGTGTTTACCGGTGGGAAGGTAAACAATGTTCTGTGCAATCATGCTGGCCACACAATCACAGAGTAGTCTCTGACAATGCTGGCTCTTTGGCTTAGTAATGCAGATGAGTACCACCCACTATGGTTGGACATGACTTGACACCTTTGTCAATGGGAAATACCTTTACCTTTTACTTTTAAGCTGAGGTTGTATGGCCATCTGTCAGGAGTGTTTTGATGGTGTCTTCCTGCATGGCAGAACAGGATTGGACTGGATGGCCTTTGTGGTCTCTTCCAACTCTAGGAATCTATGAGACCTGGGCATCCAGACTCAGATCCAAGTCCAGCAGCAAACCAAAGTTGTGAATCTGCATCTTTAGGGGGAATGTAACCACATCTTGCACTAGCTGAATCCCTATTCCTTGAACTGCCTTTCAGCTGACCAGGAGTCCTCCTGTCTTGTCTGGATTGCTAGATTCTGGCCATTACCTGGTAGAACTGAAGAAGCAAAAGTTACATCCATGGAAAGAAATTAGGAACAAAATTTGAGAGGAAATGTAACAAAGAGATCAAACTTTTGCAACAGATTAGGGTGGCAGGGTAAGCTTTAATGTTTGCAGATTTTGCAAAATGTGGGATTTTTAAATACATCCTCGTTTTTGTTTCTGCGCTCGGCAGGATCACAACTCTCCATGCCTCCCATGGACTTTTCTTGATTGTTTTTTCTTTGTTGGTGCTTCCTTTTTTATTTCGAGTTTGGTTTGGTTTTTTCTTTAAAGCCTCTCAACATCTGTAGAGATGGAGAAGCAGTGCCCCCCAGTGGCAGAATGGTCATCTTTCTCTCGACTGTTTCTTAGGACACATTTTGTCCTTCAAGTCAGTAACCGGGATTAAGACATTCTGGAGATTAGTTAACCTTGACGTAGCCCCAGGAAGAGCCTCAGAAGGAAATTTAATCCCCCAGAAGACCCAGATGAAAAAATATATATAATAGGACCAAGCTTAGCTAAGGTGGAATTCAGTCCACTGAAGTTGTCCTTCAAGAGTCTTCTCTTCATCCATCCTCTCGTGTGTCAGAAACTAACACCAAGCCTCAAAATTGCTGCCAGCATCATTGAAATATAATTGCTATAAGATTTCTTTGTTTCTTTCTTTTTGCTGATGAGGATTGCTGGAGCTAATTGGGATGTCGGAGCGGGAGGGAGAGAAAAATTCAAAAAGACTTCATTACTATTGGAAAAGAAGAGCAAAACATGAGTATTTAGAAATAAAAACCTGCATTTGATAGCAAATCAATCAGTTGTTATTCATATCCTCCCTTTTCCCCTAGGCCAGGGCTCAAGATCACTTACAACAGTTGAACAAATACAGCCACAATTTTGCCTTATGCAAAGGTTTAAAAAGTAATTAAATTGTCAATAAAATGTAATTATTTATTTGTTTGTTTTATATGCCACCTTTGTCCTGGAATGGGACCCAAGGCGGCACATAGGAGGAAATTAATTAAAATCTGCCCATGCAATTTTAAAACAAAACCTCACATTCTGTATTGCAGCTATGGATTCATAACCTGTAACTGCAGGTCTATAATTGCTTCGTATTTTGTAAGGTTGTGCAAATGCTCCCTCCCAAGTCCACCTTAACAGCCAGTAGTTGCACTGGATGAAGACAGTCTGTTCAGTTGCTGACTGAGGTGCAAGGAGGAGGATGTTTCCTACCAATGAGTGACTCTGCGACAAGCTCCAGCATGGCAGGCAGTTGGATTTGATAGCAATTTGTTCTATGCTGCATGGATTACATCTGCAGAGTCTCATCCAGCAGAGCTGTCTCCTGAGAAAGAGCAAGGAGGCCACCATTCTAACTTCTCTAAAGGCTAGTCTACACACAAGTGGACTATGTGCATTGCTGTGTATTTTTGCGCATTCTCATTGATGTTTAATTGCCTTTACTACTTCCCTGTACAAATTTTGCAATTATTTGCATCTATTGTGAAGTCGAAGGCTTACATGGCTGGCATCCATAGTTTTTTGTGGGTTTTTCGGGCTATGTGGCCATGTTCCAGAAAAGTTTATTCCTGACATTTTGCCAGCATCAGTGGCTGGCATCTTCAGAGAATGCTTACCTGAAAAAAGTGGATCTATATATACTGTGTGAGCCTGGGAATGCAGTAGTGATTTGCATGTGTATTGTTCTGTGCTGATGGTAGGCCTCAGGCTGGGAGGCTAATGCAAAAGAGGATTAATGTAGTCAATAATAACCCTCTACCTGTAGCAAACTCTTTCTTGGAGTATGAGTAGTTACATAGCACCAAAAGCCAGGACAATCAGTGGATACAGCAAGGTTTCCAAAAGTAAAAAGGTGATAGAGAATTTAAAAATTGAGATGATTTCTTTTTTAAACAACAGCAGCAGCAGCAACAACCAAGAAACAGTTTAATGAAGGCTGAATGTGATCAATCGCGCTGAAGTAGTCGCTGACTGCAGAAATTTTTTTTTAAAGTGTGAAATTATCAGAGACAGTGGTAAAGGATATTCTGGAATACGTCACACATGAATGATTGAACCTGCTCCCTCTTCCCCAGATAGGATCATTCCCAGAGCGTTCAGACAGAATCACAGAATCATAGACCTAGAAGAGACACCCAGGGCCATCCAATCCAATCCCATTCTGCCATACAAGAAGACACCATCAAAGCACTCCCTGGGACAGATGGCCATCCAGCCTCTGTTTAAAAACCTCCAAAGAAGGAGATTCCACCACATTCCAAGGCAGCCTATTCAACTGCCGAAACAGCTCTTACCATCAGGAAGTTCTTCCTAAGGTTTAGGTGGAACCTCTTTTCCTGTAGCTTGAATCCATTGCTCCATGTCCTTGTCTCTGGAGCAGCAGAAAACAAGCTTGCTCCATCCTCAATATGACATTCCTTCAAATATTTAAACATAGCTATCATGTTCCCTCTTTCCCTTCTCTTCCCCAGGCTAAACATACCCAGCTCCCTAAGCCACTCCTCATAGGGCATTTTGGATAATTATCATATATACTCAACTATAAGTCGACTTCATGTATAAGTCAAGGGCAGGTTTTGGGACCTAAATTGTGGATTTTGATATGACTCATGGATAAGTCGACAGTAAAACTTAGGCATATAACAAAGGATGCAAATGATGAAACAAAGGACAGATGATGCCTTTTACCAGCGGATGGCTCCTTTTTGCATAAAAATTACAGTACAGTACAGTATTTACATTGACCCATGGATAAGTCGACTCAGGTTTTTGGAGTCCATTTTTGACGAATATTCCTAGACTTATACATGAGTATATACAGTAGACCCAGAAAACTCAAGCCAGCATGGCTACTAGCAATGAGTCTTGGGAGCTGAATGGTTAAATTTCCAACCTCTGATCTCTCCATGCGGCAATATCCTGTTGCCGATCCTGTTTGTAGCATCACTCCTACTAGCTGTCATCATCACTGTAGTCATAGGAAGTAGTGAGATGAGATGAAATGTGAGACAACTGGGTAGGAGACTTGAGAGAGATTTTTGAAGCCATTTTGAGCACTTAATTCCCTGTTGCTGGGAAGCAAAGGCATCTGAGGAGAAGCTGACGCTGGAGGAGTATGAAGCTGTATTGTCAAGCATGACAACAACAGCCAGTACCTATCTTGAGCCTGAGAATGCCTACCGTTCCTCTCTATTTGCTCAGAAATGTTATGAGACTCTTGAAACAAATGTTCTCTGATGAAGAAGAGCCATTGCTATTCACAACACAGTGGGATCAATGGCATTCTTTTCTGTTTCCTTCACTTTTCTGGATGGCTGTTTGCCATGTCTCACATATCAGTTGTTTCCTGCTTCTTCTCTTCAGAGACTCAGGACTGATAAGCTTTCACACAACCACATAGCCATAGTCTCAGATCATAAAAATGTCCTCATGGGACTAGGACAGAATGAAAGCCACATCCTGGCTTTTCTGACACATGTGAGAGACATTGAAACATCCATGTCTTCAAGGATCAACCTGGGGCGGGATATTTCAGTCTGGGAAGGCCTGCCTGAAGAGATCCGTCTTGACAGCCTTTTTGAAGCTGCCCAAAGATGTTAATTGATGGATCTCATCCAGCAGGTCGTTCCAGAGCCTGGGGGCGACAGCAGAAAAAGCCCTCTGGGAGGTCGCCACAAGCCTCAATTTTTGAGGCTTCAACAAGTTCCTCCCAGAGGAGCGGAGAGCGTGGGGAGGATTGTATGGGAAGAGGTGGTCTCTGAGATAGCTTGGACTCAAGCCATTTAGGGCTTTAAACTCTTCTAGAACATAGGCACATAGCCTGAAAAAAACTATGGATGTTGGCTATGCAAGCCTTCAACTTCACAAATGTATCATTCTTTTGTGGATTTGGGATTTTGTTTAATATGGCATAGGGTGGATTCAGAGTTAGCACAGATCCATTGAAATTCATGGAACTGACCACAAGGGCCATCTTGTCCAACTTCCTGTCATGCAGCTATAGCAACTAAAGCAATCCTGAAAGATAACCATCTAATCTCTGTTTCAGGACCTCCAAAGGAGAGTCAACTACCCTGAAAGCCAATCTCTTCACCTATTGAACAGTTCTTACAGTCAAGACATTCTGCCTAATGTTTAGGTGGCATACCATTTCTTCTAATTTGAATCCACTCCTTCGTATTTTAATCCCTGTCGCAGTAGAAAATGAGGACACTTTTCTAGATAACATCCCTTCAAATATTTAAAGTTGGCTCTCATGTCAGCTCTTAGTCAGCTCTTTTAAAATCCACACATGCCTAGTTCCCAAAATGCTTCTCATAGGACTTGGTTTTCAGACCTTTGATCATCTTGGATGCCTTTCTGTAAACATGTTCCAGCTTTTCAATATCCTTCTTATATGGCTTTCAATAAGTCTACTCTAATCAAGGCTAAATATGGATCCAACCCACTTGGATATTAGATATGGCTTGAACTTATGTGAGATATTTCTCACTCCAACTTATGTGATCTCTTTCTCGCTCCACCATTTTAAAAAAGTTTGGCTATTATAACACACTCTTACTCATTGTAGCTAAAGAAACACTCATTTCCTTGCTTGAAGAAACCTCTCATTGAGCTGCTACTCTAAACTCTTCTATAGAAGAACAACTGCAGAAGCCAGCCAAAGGAATATTGATTCTGATAGATGTTGCCTACTCTCTTGCATTCTCTTCCTATGTGATTGCTTCTCCCAAGAAAGAAACAAAAGATCTGATCCCAAACACTTCACATTAATTCCTCTTGCCGGAAAGCAGCAAGCAATAAAATAAAATGAAATAAAGGTTAACAGATTTGAAGCTATTGTCCCATTAAATGTCTGCTATTTGTATCTTTTACCCAAGCAATCATCTGTAAGTCATTCCAACAGCTTTATGAAAACACACAACACCTATTTTATGTGAGTTATCTTAAATGACACTTGGTAAACGCATGGTGATCAATCAGCCCCTTGTAAAATATTGGTTTCCAAGCTTGAACTCTTTATAAATAAATGGAAAAGCTAACAGAAAATTGAACATTCAGAAGCAAGAGGGATCTGTCATGGTAGCTCAGACAAGGATACCCTTGGACAGTATGTGGCTTTGCCACTCTGGTAGAATCCTCATCATATACCTTCTTAATAAATGGTCATTGGTAGTGACCAGTGGCTTCCATGTTCTGGCTGCACTGAATGCAATCTTGGTTTTATTCCAGGAGATATCCAAGGTGCTGAAACTATTTGGGGGTTTGGATTCAGAATTTGGACAGCTCCTTTGAAGTCTATAAGGGCCTCATTCCCACTAACTTTTAAACCGGATGACAATTCAGTTTGAACCAGTTCAAACGACCCTGGTTCCCACTTAAATCATTTCGCTGAAGTAATTCAGTGAGGGGGGCCATGCACCAGACCCATTTAACCCACATCTTTTTGATGCTGAGTTTTGCTGCGTCTTTTTCACCAAATTGATTCAACACAAGTGTAAACCACAAGTAGATCAGAATCGATTCAAATTTGCCCTTCAGCCGGCTGAAACCAAATCATTTTGAATCTATTCATTCGTAAATGCAAACCACAAATGGGTTATCTTAATGCCAGGAAATGTCCGGGAAAGCAGCCAAAGGGCTGATAAGACAGCTAGTTTTCAAACAAACAACCCCCTCCCAGCACAGCAAAGTCAGTGTAAGCTACACAGTCCTGGAGAGTTACAGTAGCTTTACCAAAAGGGTTTACCAGAAGAATTGTCAGACGGTCCGAGGTTCAGGGTAACAGATAGGCAGGTAGATAAAGCAGTCCAAGGTCAAGTTTCCGGGTAGTCAAGACAAGAAGCCAAGGAGCCAGAGACAGAGTCTTTCCTCTAAAAGAGTCAGATATCCACTGGCAAAGAACCACACATGCTCCAGGTGCTTAAGAAGGCAAGGAGCTGGCCTTCAGCTGTGCCTGATTACGAAGACGCTTCTGATACAGCCTCCGAGATCTTCGAAGGCCCTCTCTTTCTGCTCGACGCTCATTGAAGGTAGGCACGCTGCCCAGATCCTCCTCCATGTCCACAGCCTCGGCACCAGGCAAACTTGACTGCTGAACCTCTGGAGGGGCCATAGACTCTGCTCCAGCAGAACTAGGGCCAGCCTCTGGCTCCTCCATTACAGGTTCAAGCCCCTGGGGCTCTGGCTCCTCCGTTATAGGTTCAGATCCCAGAGGCTCTAGCTCATCCTCTGAGTCCTCCAAGCCATCTTCCAGGCTGGGCATGACAGGAAATGACAGAAAATAAGATTGGGGCAAATGTAGTGGGAACCATGCTCCGATGTCAAATCGATTCATCAATTCGGATCGCACACCGATTTATCTCTAAGTGGGAATGACACCCTTAAGAAAACATTAATGGATTCACCACACGCTTGACATAGAAATTGTCAGCCAACAGTGCTGGTCACTCAGGGCTTGTCTACGCCAGCCAAAATAATCTGGGTTTAGTCCAGGCTATTTTGCTCCAGAGTTGTCCTATATTCACTAGATGAACACTACATGTATTGGCATGAAAGCTATGCAAAGCCACCTTATTGTCGAGGTGGTTGGCCAGGCCAACAGTGCATTGGCACAACTGCCTTCTCCTCCTCAGGGCCTCCACCAAAACTGCCTCACTGGCCAAGCAGCTGGCCTGCAGAGTCTTGCTGATGATGATTAAGACTTGGAAAGACAGCTATGAAGAAACTAGATAAGATCTGCAAGTGCAAAGATATGTCATTGGAGAGCAATATCAGAATCATCCATGTTGTGGTATTTCTGCTGTGAAAGCTGAATAGTAAAGAAAGTTGACAGAAAGAAAATCAACTCATATGAAATGTGGTGTTGGAGGAGAGGTCTACAGATACCATCAACTACCACAAAAGCAAATAAACAAGTCCTAGAACAAATGAAGCCTCAACTCTTAATAGAAGCAACAATTACTAAACTGAACCTGTTGTACTTTGGCCATATCATGAGACAACATGATTCAATGGAAAAGACAATAAGGCTGGGGAAAGTGGAAGGCAATTGGAAAAGAAGAAGGCCAGATTAAAGATGGACTGCTTCCATCAGGGGAGCTATGGCCTTGAGTCTGCAAGACCTGAGCAGGGACTGTTGATGCCAAATGCTCAGGGAGGTCTCTCATTCAGAAGGTTGCCATGAGCAGAAAGCATGTTTAACTTTTGTTTATTATTGGGGCAATATGGGGCTTGGAGGTGCATTGAGGGTAGGCTGGGATAATTTCCAGATAATTTCTGTAGATTTTCATGGATGGCTTTCTGTCTGATTTGGGGGCCAAAATGAATTTTAAAAGAATGGAGGGTTTGTGGGGCTTTGGGAGGCTGTCATGTGGCTTCTGAAGCCACGAAATGGGATCCAGGGGCTGCATGTGACCCACAGGCAGCTGCAAGTATGACCACTGAGATGCATCTCTGGATGCAACTTATTCCTATCTAGCTATGCCCACCTTATGCCCTGGTGGTGCAGTGGTTAAATGCCTGTACTGCAGCCATTTACTCAAAACCACAAGGTTACGAGTTCAAAACCGGCAAAAGGGCCCAAGCTCGACTCAGGCTTGCATCCTTCCATGGAGGGAGCTAAAATGAGTACCCAGACTGTTGGGGGCAAATTAGCTTACTTGCTAATTAGCTTACTTGCTGTTCACCGCTATGATCTTTGGAATAGTGGTATATAAATAAAACAAATTATTATTATTATTATTATTATTATTATTCCCGCTTAGAAAAGAAATTCAAATAGTGCTTAAATTCTCAACATACTAAATTTGCACACTTAGTGCTTTCCAGGGTGAGATGACAGAGGATGGCTTGTCAAGGGCATTCCCCAACCTTGGAGGAATATCCTTTAGGGGAAATTTCACACAGCTCTTTATTTTTATTTTCCTTTTTGCCCTTTCAAAGGCCTTCCCCATTCAATGTAAAATGTAATCTGGACAAAAGCATCTAATCTTCGCACAGAAAATAGCTTGAAGTTACAGTGTCTAGGAGTGTTGCAGGATTTACTACAATAGGATCACTTCCCAGTTTTGCACTTTTTTTTAACAAAATGGATGGCTGTGGAAGCAGAAGGCAAACTTTCATTGCTATAAAACATATGCATTTACATTGAACAAGAGATGATGTACTAGATTGCTAAACAGGTTCTCTTGCACGTATGTATTTTTAGACTAGGATTTCCATATCACTGGGGCAGCGAATCCATTCCACATTTTATTTCAAACCTGAAAGGAACTATCCAAGGTATTTAACGGCATGGGAAAGGAGGATAAGGTTTATTACTTGGACAGTAGTGGCAAGATTAAAGTTTAGGGCCTATCTACACTACAAATTTACAGTGCTATTATTCTACTTTAGCTGCTACGATTCCACCCCATGGATTACTGGGATTTGCAGTCTAGGGAAGGATATTGAGAATTCTAACTCACAAAACTGCAAACCCCAGAATTCTATCGGATGGAATTGTGGCAGTTAAAGTGTAATGCTATCGATATAATTGTGTAGTGAAAATGGATCCCTGGTGTGGACATAGATGCCACTGTCCGCCTCTGTTTTATAGCATTAGCTTCTCAGGATCTCCATCCTCCTCCACCCAAACAGTTAGCACCACCATCTTCTTTGGAGTGCCTCTGCTTTTGGGTACAATGGTGTCATGCCCTCCTTCCAGAACATGGACACGGACTCTGTTGGTGGACCTGCTGGGATCTGCTTCTGAACCAGAGCAGGAGGAGGTTCCAGGGCAATACATCTCAAAGTCAGACCAGAATGAAGGATCAGGTCTGGCAGAGAGTCTTGCCCATTCAGATATAGAAGACCACTTCCCCCTACCTACCTACCCTCCTTTAATGGAGACAACAAAGAGAGGACTTGAGGAGGTCTCAGAGGATTTATAAGAAGCAGCAATTAATTAAGCAGCAGCTTCATTGAGCTGCTGGACTATAAATTCCCAGTCCTGCTCTCCTGGAGTTGACGGAGATTATCAGACATGCCTGGTTCCCGATTGTGTTCCTGAACTCTGGCGTTGACCTGGACTGTGTTTGTTGACTTTGGAGGCTATTAACCTCCAAAGGCTTGGATTTACTAAAGTAAAGTAAGTGCTGAACTGTAAGCAGCTCTGTGACTTGGCTTGTTCATTACTCACTATCAGCTGTGTAGCAATCAGCCTTTGGCTGGTTATCTGGACTGTGTCTGGAACATAAGGACACCCAGATGGAAGGAAGGAAGGCCAGGGCTGCATCCACACTGGAGAAATAACCCAGTTTGGCACTGCTTTAACTGCCGCTCCGCTCTGGGCCCACAACAAACTCCAACTCCCAGAATTCCATAGATTTGAGCCAGGGCAGTTAAATTGGTGCCAAACTGGGTTATTTCTCCAGTGTGGATGCAGCCCAGGCTGCTCAAAATGGATCCCACTCTGAGATTCCATGTGATTCCCACTATGTCATTCAGTGTGCAAAGCTGTATTTTACCAAGAAAGATTGTTCTACTCCGCTTGTTCTTTCAGAGAACGTCACACCCTTCCCTTGTGATTTGATGGACAAATACTCTTGAGAAGCTTTGATGATAAACTCCGCTTCCCCATGGTGGCAGTCTTCCAGAAAAGCAAAACATGGCTCACAGGAAAGAACGGTACATAGCAAAAAGAGTACTTCAATACTGATTACATTGTTGAAGAGTCAAGCCGCTTTTGTGGAATGGATTGCCTCTTTGCACCAGCAAATATCCCCCATGCTTCTTGTTCCTGTTTTCTTTAAATAGGGGGGAAGGGGAAGGGGAAGAAAACAACAACACCACAACATGAACAATAAATAATAGATAAATTGGTATTTGATTTTCCCCCCTTTGGGGAAGAGGCTGTAGCTGAGAGACTGCAACAATCTCATATATATATTCTCCTGTTACTAAAAATAAAGTATTTGACATTTTATTGGTAGTTTTTAAAGCTGCTTTCTCTGTCTCTATCATTAAATTGTTGCCTTTCACCAAGGGATGTGTGTGTGTGCGTGCATACACACACACACACCCCTGGTGAAAGGCAACAATTTAATCTTTCCTAGAAGCATTGACTCCCTTCTAGTCTCCCATCCATTCAGCCTTTAGTATGAGTACAAATAGTTATGCCTGCTGTAATTTTGTACATTCTTTGGCATTGTTTTCATTTGCTTCAACCTTTACATCTTTCATTATATGCCCCTAAGTTTTATCCTCGACTTATCCACAAGTCATATCAAAATCCATCATTTGGGCCCAAAACCTGCCCTCGACTTACACATGAGGTCAACTTATACATAGTCGAGTATATACGGTAATAGCATTTATTATTACAGTACATAGACCCATCAATACATACAAACAAATAACAGCAAAATTGTACAGTGTCAAATAGAATTTGACTGTCATCTTTTGGCTGGTGAGGGAGAGAATAGGCTGGCCCATCTCCACCAGGGCTAGCCTGAAGAAGAAGAAGAAGAAGAAGAGCCTTCCCTCCAGTCCATCTGCCTTGGTCCAGGCCTCAGAGGGAGAGAAGAATGCTGGACCTGATCCCTCCCCTCCTCACCATTCCCTTCTCCTTTTGTATCCTGTCTTTTAGATTGTAAGCCTGAGGGCAGGGAACTGTCTATTATCCCTTCTGTTGTAAGCCGCCTGGATTCCCAGTGATTGGGCGGCATATAAATAAATCCTATTATTAAATCCTATTATTATTAGAATGCAACTTAACATTCTATAAATACAATATAATTGACATACTCAATAAAAACATTTTTAGACACTCTGGCCAAATTTAGAAGTTTCTTTCTCTCTATTCTTAATTACTAAAAATAGGAACTTGGAAACCGACAGGGTGACATTAGAACATCTGGCTGCCAATAGAACTTTATCATTAAAATTTTCCAGTCGGTGAGGTAGATGGCTTAATAAAGAAGAGATGAACTATTTGCGACATAAAATACGCAACACAGTTTCAACCTCCTGTAAGTCACAAGAGCAAAATCTCAAAGAGAGGGGTAGCCCAGCATACCTATCATAAGGCTGTTTTTACCTTACTATGTAGGGGAGCCGGCAAAGTCATTGATGCACATTGGTCCTGTTGTCCATCCAGATGCCAGCTATGGCGTGCCAATACATAGCATAAGAATACTGTTACATCTGTTATGCATCTTTGCAATTTATTAAGAGGGTTTTTTAGCACTTTTGATGCATAGCTATGTCTGCATAAAGTTATACAATGTAGACCATGATAGAGGATTCTGCCCATTTCCCTTTATTTAACACTTATACAATGTGTATTCATGCATAACTACAAAGGCGAGTTTTTCTGACCATTTGAACAATAGATGGCATTTATTTCTCCTTCCAACCCTGGAGCAGGCATTTTTTTCCCCAACAGTACAATTAAGCAGGATCCAACAATGCTGATTCTCAGTGAAATCCCATGCCACAGGAAAGTAGTTCTGTTTCTAAAAAGGAAGCACAAACCCTCTTCTCAAACGTAGACTCTTCTTCTCAGAGGTCTATATTTAGCCCCAAATCAAATTGTTAAAAGGCACCCCCAAAGAGACTCACAACGGCTTGTATTGTCACACAGTGTGGGTGATCTCACAGAGGTAGGCTCACATACTTGCGTAAGTCACTTTCGCAGATGAGCCATCCTGTGAATCAGCAGCTCTTTCTGGCATCCAAAGACTATGAGAGTCATACTTCTACAAGGACAAGAAAAGAAGGATGAGGGAGGCCAAAGCTGTCCCTGTGCAATTGCTAAGATTTATTGTTGTGTGCCTTCAAATAATTTCCAACATATGGTGACCCTAAGGCGAACCTATTGTGAGGTTTTCTAGCAAGTCACACTCTCTCAGCCTCAGAAGAAGGCAACGGCAAATGTCTTCTGAATCAAGCTTGCCAGTAAAACCCTAGGAGAGTGTCAGTTTAAGTCAGAGTTGATTTGAAGGCACATAACAGTAACAAGAGCCACTGTGGTCTAGTGGTTTGAAGGTTGGACTGCGACTCTGGAGACCAGGGTTCAGTTCCCATCTTGGCCGTGAAATTCACTGGGTGACTTCAGGCAAATCACACATTCTCAGCCGCAGGGGAAGGCAATGGCAAACCCCCTCTGAAGAAACTTGCCAAGAAAACCCCATAATAGATTACAGCCTTAGGGTCGCCGTAAGTCAGAAATAACTTGAAGGCAGACAACAAACATACAATGGAAGCAACATAGTATGTGAACTGGGAACATGGGAGAGAATGAGTGAGGTGGGGGCAATGAATGAAATCTGTTGAGGGGGGCAAACCAGAGAAGGATTAGTCTCCTGGGGTTGGGGAAAAGAAATCAGTCTGGAGGGAAAGTTTAATTAAAAAGAGCAGAGTTTTTAATTACCAGGGAAATGTGTTTGAATGGCTGATTTGCATAATCCCAGTGCAGTGGGGGAACAGGCAGCAAAGAGATAAGGATGCGTGTGTGTTTTTTCCCCTTTCCTTTACAATCATTCTCTTGTTCTCTACTATCTCAGTGAAGGGAACTCTGATCCCCAGCCTGCCTTCCACAAGATTGCCCCCCTCCCACATCTTTCATGGCTTTGTGGTTAGATAATCCCTTGCTACTGTAAGCAAGAGCCAGGCCAGAATCCTGTTGGTGCCTTTACACATAAGTAAGGTCCACTACAGAAAGGGCTGGACATATGCATCTGCTGCAGACCATCAATATTTGGTTCAAGGTTGCAAAAGTGGAGTATTACATGCAGTGCCATGGTACTATGCAGGTGCACACATGTGAGCACTGGTATGCCTGCACACATCAATGTGCTTGTGCATTTGACAGCATATGCAGCGGTGCATTCAGTTGTGCAATGTTGCCTTTTAGTGCAAGGGTCTCTCAGCACATTCAATGCCTAATTGCAGATGGAGAGGTTTGTGCTGTGCAACCCAGTGTAGGACCTCAGCCTCACTTTGCACACAGGTAAAGACTTTTTTCCTCCTCAGAGGCCACTTGACCCCAATGTAAGTTGCTCCTTGTGCTAAAATCCCTGGAGTCACACAGCATTTGTCACAGTATCAATAAACAGAAAAGAAAAGGAGCCATGGAAGAAGTGTATAATATTATGGCTAGTGTACTTTAAAGACATCAGATCCTGTCTATCTTGGAAGCTGAAGAGGCTCAGTCTTGGTTGGTACTTAGGAGACCACCAAGGAATACCAGGTACTGTAGGCTATACTAGATGGCTTAAATACCCTAAAGGCACCAGAATATGTCGGATCTTGCAAATTAAGCAGGTTTAACCCTGGTTAGTACCTTAATGGAAGACCACCAAGGAATACTGAAGGATATATTTTAGAGGAAGAAACTGGTAAAACCACCTTTTGGGTATTTCCTGCCTAAGGAAACCCTATGAAATTCATAGGGTCACCTGTGTTGATAGGCAACTTGACCAATTTAACTGCCCTGGTGCTGCTTTAACTACTTTAACTGCCCTAATGCTAGGGAATTCTGGGAACAGTAGTTTTGTCAGACATTTACCCTTCTCTATCAGAGACCTCTGATGTCACAATAAACTACAATTCCCAGGATTCCCTGAGCTATTATTTCTGCAGCATGTTTTGGACCACACACGGAGAAAGTAAATGGGAAGAAGTTTTCTCCTTCCCTTTTAATACCGGAATCCAGCCAGGTCTGTTGAAAAGTGGATTATTCATTTCTAGAGCTCCCAGATCTAAGGGTCTGGATTCTCTTCTGTTGTTCTCTAGATCAGCTTCTTTTCTGCTATTCCAGAGACTAGAATGTGAACCAATGGATTCTACCTAACCATTTGGAAAACTTTCCTGAAGCTTGAGCTAGATGACAGTGGAATAGACTGCCTCAGATGGTGGTGGGCTCCCTTTCTTTGGAGATCATTAAGCTGAGATTGGAAGGGCATCTTTCATGAGCGTTTTAGTTGTGTCTTCCTACATGGCAAGGGATTGGAACAGATGGCCTTTGCAGTCCTCTTCTCATGATTCCATGATGGTATTACTCTTTGACTCAAACCACCCTCTAATACAAAATGGATAGGTAAAATGCTAACGTGAAAGCATGCAAAAAAAAATGGAGGTTTGCTGGATGCTGATGTTCACTAACATTAGGGATTTGGCTTGAAATTCTTGTAAAATGAAATAATTACAAATGGCTTTTTAAAAAAATCTTTTTGAAAGCTCATCCAGGAAGTGCTGAAATGAATGTAGCATCACCGTGAGAAGTGTTTGTGGGGTATCTTTATGCTTCTGATATTTCCAACATATTCTGTGCCAAACTACTTCCTGGAATTTCACTGAAATCTCCCCACATCCCTTCCCTGTGACTGGATGGCAAGACAATTGAAACTGTGACAAACACACACACACACACACACACACACACACACTTCACCTCTGTTCTATTCAAAAGGAGAAAACAAAAGGCAGACTCAAAGACTAAATGGAACAAATTGAACATAAAGTGCAAAAAGATTTTGCATTCAATTTATTCAGCAGGAGTAGTGGACAGGAGGGATGTCCCATCCAACAGAATACCAGCATTCAGAAATTCAGTCACAGTAGTAAAAACTTTATTAAGGAAAATCCATGAAAGGTTCGCCTTAGGGTCCCCATGGGGCTGTACAGAGAGGCAATGGGATGCTGCCCCTTTTCTTCCCAGATTGGGGCTGCGGCAACTGCATGCCATGGCCTCCGCAAGGAGCAAAATGAAGACACAAAAAGGGGCTTCTTTTTGGCCCTGTATAGACTGGTGAAAGGTTCCAGCCTGTGGGTGGACCTACGGTGCAGTGTCTGCACACTGGATGCTGTGACCCTGCTGCCAGAGTGTCATTTTGGCACGTGCCGGTCCTCATGGCGTGCACCATGATGATACACCTCTAGCACTGTGTCTAAACAGTGCAGTGCCAAAGAGGCATCATTACACTGTGTGGCGGCAGTAATGGCACCCCTTTGAGGGCGCAAAAATGCGCCAGTTTTTCCAGCTCCTTTTTGTGTTCTACAGAGGCCAGATCGGTGCCACAGCATGTGGTTGCTGTGGCACTGATTCGGCCAGTAAATGGACAGTTGCATGCCGCCCCAAAGGGGCAGTCTGTATAGCCCCTTTAGCTCTCTGGAAGGGGTGTCATAGCTGTGACAGGTTGGCATGTTGACTCTTCTTCCACGCTGTGCCATTTGGGTGCTATGCTGGAGTCACGCCATGATGCCATGCACCATCTAGAAGGGTGGCCAGCATAATGGCATGATTTGATGGAGTCATGGCATCCAGTGTGCAGATGCTGCACCATGGCTCCACCCACAGGCCAACACAAAGTGCCAGTCTGTATTGGACCCATGAGTCAGAAAGAACTTAAAGGCACACAACACATGTGGCACCATGGCACTAATCTCCTGCTGCACATGGATGCACAGGTTCAGTGTGCTTTAAATTACATTGAAGGCACATTACACACGGATGCACATTATGAATTGGGATCCATTTCAGCTGCAGGACATTCTGCTTTGTATTTGGTTGCATGGTTGTACAAACCAATGGCAAGGTGAGCACTGCACAACCAATGTGCAACCAAATACAGTATAAAGTTACACTCCATCTGTTCTATGTAGGATCTCAAGCTTTATCAGAGATTAAAAAAAACATCTCCACTTGCCTGGATGGTTTAGAAACTTACCAGAATTGGACTCTTCTGGTAACAAAGGGAGGAAAAGAAATGCACTCCATGGGGTAGATTGCCAGGAATCCTGCTTATTCCTCAATGGGGAAAATTCACAAGAATCTTCTCCAATTCATCTGTTTGTTTGCTGTCTTGTTCAATGCTTTGAGTTTGCAAAAAGGCTATTCAAGGCCTGCTCTTGTGGCGATCCTTTTTTCTCAGGTGCTTTGAAGTGGTATTCGCTGCCTACAGACAATTAGTTAGCAATTATGAATTGTTCTGTATTTCCCTCCTCCATTCCCCATCCCCACTCACTTCCATTTCCCTAAATCAGTTTTCTAGGCTCTTTCGTGTGTTCCTCCATTCACTCCAGAATGGGGTGGAAAGATAAAAGAAAAAAAGCCAATCTGTCATCAGCTGTCGGATTCAGCAATTGTTATTTGACTTTATTGCCGAATGCGGAGGGATTGGATGGGCAGTTATTAGCAAGGCAAATAATAGACTTTTCTCTGTGGTCATTGGAGGGGGGATAGATAGATAGATGATAGATAGATAGATGATAGATAGATAGATAGATAGATAGATAGATAGATAGATAGATAGATAGATAGATAGATAGATATTCACTGTAAGATCCAAGGCCCACAAAAGGAAAACTAGAATTAGCTAGGGGGCCTATACAGCAAAAATATAACAGCTGCACAGAACTGTCTTGAAAGGCATGTGAGAGGGAAGAGGTCTGTCCTGAAATTGAAGATTTATACTAAAGATATCATGTAAAATGTGCACGGCCTCTTTCCATGAGGTTAGGAGCAATGTTGAGGCATCCTCTCCCCACCCACCATATGAATAATTCCTTAGCTCTGGAGAAGTAAAATCAACTTAAGGAACAGTGGAAGATAAGCCTGCCATGCATAATGCCATCATGCAGAACAATGTCAGAGCAGCAGGCTCCGAATTGGAGGGGAAGGATGACCCTTTTTGGGGGGATTGCAACTCCCAGAATTCCCATTCAACATGGCTGCTTTGAAAATGCTGACCTTAGGACACAAAACAGAAAGTGAGAGCTCAGAGAAGATGCCTAGCACATTAGGCAAATGGATATGTAATGGCTTATAGGTAGTAGATTGGGCAACCGCCACGGGGAATTGGGGGGGGGGGGGTGACAAATCAGTTGGAAAAATAAATAAAAATGGGGGGTTGGGGATCCCCTTGGGGCTTTAGGGGGCCCAAAATGGGAAGACATTGCCCCCATGGGGGCACAAGTTGTACAGTACTTTCCTCCCTGTTGTAATACAGAAAGCTTTCTGTAACTTTGGTAATCGGATTGTATAGCCTAGAAATGTCTACACAGTTTGGCAGTAGCTCTTCAGGATTTTGAAACATGAGAAATGCCCAGCTGATGGATCAGAGTAATGACCACTTTAGTTCATTCCCTGATTTTCATCATAGCAGTCAATGTGATGGAATCCTAGGATCTGTAGTTTGTTGTAGTACCAGAGCTCTCTGACAGGGAAGGTGAAATATCTCACAAAATTAAAAGTGCCAAATGCCAAAACTCATTATCATCATCATCATCATCATCATCACCACCACCATTTTCTTATATCCCGCCTGTCTCCCAAAATAGGGACTCAAGGTGATGAACAAGTATAAGCTATTGAGCCATAACAGTTAAAAGACGTGTCACACTCCATTACTTCTGTGGTGCATATGCAGAGGCAACCATAGTTACTGCCTTCAGGTTAAGACTAACTTACAGCAACTCTGTCCTAGTTTTTTTGTTTGGCAAGATAGATTTTAGGATGAGAGAATGTGACATGCCCAAGGTTAGCCAGTGCATTTCTATAGTTGAATGGGGATTCAGACCCTGGTATCCCAGTGTCCTAGTCCAACACTTCTACATCATCCTGGCTCTGATACATCAGATATCTCAATGCAATGTATTCATGTATTGTATTGTATGTATTGTATTGTATTCATGTCCACAAGCAAGACATGAATACAATTGGACTCTCCAGATAATGTTCACCAACAACTGGTGAAATGAATCTATTGATAGCCTTGTTATTTGCTGTTGTTATGTGCTGTCATGTCAACCTGAACTTATGGGACTCTAAGGACTTTATCAACGGGGAAAATCAGAGGAAAATCGGGGGTTTAATAGCAATTATCCCGTGCAAAATGCAATATCACACTTAAGATTTTCACACACATTGCTATTAAACAGGCTATAAACGGAATAAACAGCAACAAATCATTTTTGGGATTTCCCCATGAATGATTCGTTGCTGTTTATTGCCTCTTTATTGTCTGTTTAATAGGAACATCGTGTGAAAATCTTAAAGTGCGATATCATGTTTTGCATGGGGTAATCGCTGTTTAAACCCCCAATTTTACCCGATTTCCCCCATGTGATAAAGTCCAATGATTGAAAGGCTTCTAAGAGATCTTGTTATTTAACAGCACTGCTCAGGTCTCCCAAACTCAGGTGCACTGCTTCCTTAACCATTTGTTTTGGGGTCTTCCTCTTTCCCTATTGCCTTTGACTTTCCCCAGCATTAACACGTTTTCCCAATCAGCCATGTCTTTTCATGATGTGTCCAAAGTATGATTGCCTACATCTATGGAATTTTGTCTAGTACGAAAAGTTCAGGCTTGCTTTTAAGAAGGCTACAGGCAAGTTGGAGCAGGTTCAGAGAAGGGCAACAAGGATATCATGAGGTATAAAGAACAAAACGTACAATGAAAGGTTGAAGGGTCTGGGCATGTTCACAGACTGGTGAAGAGAAGAGTGAAGGGTGATATGATAGCCCTCATTAAATACCTCAAGGTCTGTCACGGAGAGGAGGAGGCAGGTTTGTTCTCTGCTGGCCCATAGGGTAGGACCAGGTCTAACGGCTTGAATGTAGAGGAGGGTAGATTTTGCTTGAACATTAGAAGGGACTTCTTGATGGTAAGACCATTTTGGCAATGGAAGCAATTACCTAGGCCATTATTGCGCAAGGCTTTGAAACCCCAATTAAAATAGGACAATATCATCTTTGAAAATATGTATTGTACGATGTTGTTGCTGTAGTGCCTGTGAAGTGTTGTTTGGGCATTATCGTTGTTGCTGTTGTGTGCCTTCATGTCATTTCCAATTTATGTTGACCCTAAGGTGAAGCTATCATGGGGTTTTCTTGGCAAGAGCATTCAGAGGAGGTTCCTCTGAGGCTGAGAGCATATGTATTTTTTCCTTGATGGGGTAAACCCATCAATACACTCCACAGCACACTGCTGTTCCAGTAGTCCTCAGGGCCAAAATGGCACTCCTGGGGTAGTTCCAATATCAGCAGTCATATGGTAACAGCATCTACTCCTCTCCCCCTTTTCTTTGCTACTCCCAAGCATGATGCTTTCCTCCCCCCCCCACCATTTCTTTTATTTCTTTTTTTATAAATCATATTAGCATAACTTCAGAACTGCATTAAAAATAAAAACAAAAACTGAAAGGCACTCTGGGTAAGGCATAGGGCAGGAAAGCAGGGTTAAGGAGGAGCAGAGAAGGGACCATGAAGGACTATTGATGGCCAAAAAACCCCAGCCTCAAGCATACTATTGTGTAGATGTGCACTAATGCATGCTACCCAACCAGTGTGTTTGAGGATTTTTTACTAACACAATTGCAGCTAGACTGACAGTCTGTGTGATAATGTCCCTAAAGAGGTGGGAGGGTCTCTTTCTCTGGACATCTTCAAAAAGAGGCTACTGGGGATGTTCTAACTGAAGTTCCTGTATTGGGTGGAGGATTGGACTTGGCCTGTGGGGCCCCATCCAGTTCTGTAGTGTAGTGGTTGGAGTGTTGAGCTACAACTCTGGAGACCAGGATCGATTCCCAGCTCAGGCACAAAACCCACAAGTATCCTTGAGCAAGTTACATACTCTCAGCCTCAAGGGAAGGCAATGGCAAACCTCCTCTGAACAAATTTTGCCAAGACTCCCACTCTCATCAGAGGTTCGCCTCAGGGTTGGCATAAATCGGACACGACTTGAAGGCACACAACAACAACAAATGTTTCTATGACCCTTGTATTTCTCTTTTGTAGTGGTCCGTGGTGTCTACAGTACTCTCCAGCGCCACATTTCTGATGAGCTGATTTGCTTTTCTTGCAGCTTCCTTCACTGTCACCTTTCACATCCATCCACAGACATCGAAACTACTATGGTACTTAAAGCCCTGACTCTGATGTTCAGCTACATATCTTTGGAAGCCACCCAAGACAGGAATTTCTATTCATCTACCTGGGGATGCTGGGGATGCAGCCTGGGAGTGCGGGAAATTGTACGTTCCACTACCAAGCTGTCTATCTGTCTGGCACTGTTGCTCACTATTATAGACACTGGGACATACAAAAGTGCCATCCAGTTTGCCATCAGCTACATTCCTCTATCTATCAAAGGGAGCTTATTAGTGCTTTTTTTTTAAAATCATTTTATTAAGCCACCATTATCTGTTTCTTCATTTCTCTGTCAAGAAAGCATGTGGCATCAGGAGAAATTATGCTAATTTCCTTTCTGAACGTGATTTAGGCAGAAGTTGAGAATACTTTTCGACAACTGATCACTCCGCCACCTAAACTTCCCTGGCATTCTGTCTCGCAATGGCTTTGTAGAAAGGATAAAGAACAACACAGGCAGGCATGTGGTTCAGAAGGAAACTAATTCATGCAAATTGGCACAGTTTGGGCAGATGGAATTGATGCTTTGAATTTCTTCGTTAGGATGTTGTCAGCTATTTGATGAAAAAGGGGGTAAGACTCGGTTCCCTTCCTTTTTCCCCTCCTTCAGTCTGACTAATTAGTGGCTCGGAGGCAATACTCTTTAACCTCACTTGCAAATTCTATTTTTCCTCTTTGTAAATTTCATTTTCCCTATTTTTCTCAAGATGGATTGCTCAAATAGCAGCAGCTGGGGAGGAGGACCACCTTGCTTACAGCCACAGCTAAGGTGGGCAGCTCATTTTACTCAGCCTGACGAACCAACCAAACTTTGATTCACTGAGTGGCCCATCATTTGCCAATGGAAATCCACAAGGAGACTGTGGCCTTAATAATAAAAAAATATCATGTCAGGGAAGCTTTTATATGGGGTGTGTGCTTCATATTTTTTTCAGTATGTTTTAATGTCATTTTATACTGTTTTTAGCTCTTTGGTTTTCTATTCTTTTCTTTTTTAATTGTTGTAAATATTTTAAATGATTTTATCTGTGAGCAGCCTTGGGTCCCTTTCTGAGAGAAAGGTGGCATAGAAATGGAATAAATAAAATCTAAAATATAAATCAATCCAACCTTCTCTTAGTGTAGTGTACATAGCACATCCAGAGATAAGCAATGTGAGCACTATTCAACCCTGACCAGAATAGCCACATTGTGTAATACATATCAATCAGTAAGTGCCATTGTGCGACGCACAGCCACAATACAAAGTATAGGGTGAACAACCTAAATACACAATGAGAAACCATAATGTAAGGTATAAGGTGTGCCACCACTGTACATAATGAGAAACCAGAATGCAATGTATAGCATGCACAATTCACAACCACAGAGCAAAGTACATGATGCACCACCACAATGCACAAACCACAAGGCAAGGTATAGAATGCACAACCACAAGACACAGCAAAGATGTAAAATTCACAACCACAATGTAAGGTGTAGAATGCACAACCACAATGCACAATGTGAAGGTGCCACACAGGTTATAGAATGCATTTCTGCAATGCAGTATATAGGATGCACAGCCACAATGCTCAATGTGCAACATGCAAACAGAAGGCACAAATGAACATACTGCCTACACAACTCCACTTTTGCTGCTATCAGCAGAATGTTTCCATTGTGCAATAGTGACTTTTTGACCTCACATGCCTAGTGCAACTTATGTGTGTATATATCCCTAAGTGAATTCCAACTCATGAGTGTAATAACACGCTCTTTCTCATGTTCCATAACAGCTGCTAGGCAGAAACATACTGTCTCTGGTCCTGGAGGGAATATATGCCCAACATTTTGGAGAGCTTGGTCCACTCGGGTCTTTCCCAAACCTTGCTTCAAAGGTAAAACAAAGTCACTGATGATATAAATATATACTATAGTTTTAATGGTTACAAACAAAGAGAAAATGGATGTAGCCACAGAAATAAAAGTGAAGGAAGTATTCTCATGCCTCTCCAGTCAAAAGCAGACACAGCTTTGTGTATGGCAGTAGCTGGTGTTTGTTGTTGTGTGCCTTCAAGTCATGTTGGACATATGACATCCCTAAGGCAAACCTATTATAGGATTTTCTGAGGCTGAGAGTGTGTGACTCACCCAAGGTCACCCAATGGGTTCCCATGGCTAACTGGAGAACTGAACCCTGGTTTCCAGGGTTGTAGTCCAACGCTTAAACCTTTACACCATGTTAGCTCTCCTATAAAGATATATCCCAGTTAATAAAGTACAGTATCTATGTTCCTGGGCATTACTTTTTTAAAAGAAAATTTGGTACTAGAGGTATAAATAACATGGAAAGAATAGGGATCAAGTCCTACCCCACAAAGAAGAGGACTTCGTGTTCCAACACTTTTTAAAATTCAATATTGCATTTCTAGAATGAAACAACCAAGTGAGGTAAGCCTTGCACCTTCTAAAGGTTGCTTGGAAGCTTCTTCCAAAAGGCATCAATTATGACGTTTTCTTTCACCAGATCCCACTCTTCTTACGAATTCCACTTTGGCTGCCAAACTTATTGATGCTTTTTTAATGTCCTGGGGACAGCAAGTAAGAAAGGCTTATCTGCTGTCCTTTGCCTCTCTGTTTTGCTGTTCACAAATGCTCAGTAAAGGGTTCCAGAGGCAGCTACTCTTCAGCTTGGCTGTTGGAGGCAGGCACATCTGGCTAAAGTAGGGTTGGCAAGAGCAGAATGCTGTTCTTCTCCAAATCAAGCTTTGCTAATTGTATGGTCTACTGGAGACACACTGCTAAACCCAACACCAAATGCCTGTTTCTTCAGCCCTCCTTCACCACCCTCCCAGTTCTGATGGTGCTTTAAAAAAAGAAAGAAGATGAGGAAGAAAAGTTAGGGCCAGGCAGTCGTAAAAAGACTTTGTAAAAAGAAGCTTCTTTATCAGAGGCTTTGTTCATTCTGGTGTCTCCTGGGAGCCGCTACATTTTTGAGACAATGTACTAGTGCTCTCTATCTAACATTAAGACAAAAAAAAAAAAAACCTTATATGTGATGGTTATAGAATCCCAAATGACTGGCTTATATGATTTCATGTTAGGAGAGATGTTGCCGTTATGCTGTTCCTCGTTTGCACAGCTCATCTCTGGGGCTCCTTTAAAGATTATAAGAAACCCAAGTAGAGGAAAATAGGCCTGTTACACTAGCCACTAAGCAACCTAAGCTCCATTATCTATAATAATGCATCACAGCAATAGTATATGACACATTAGAAGTTCAATAACTGCTCTCCTCTCCAATTTACTGAAATATAATCCTCTGCTCCAACATCATGACCCATAGCCATCGGCAGCCTCCTCTTCACTGCATTTGCCCAATACCCTTTTAAAGCAGACCAAGGCTACATCCCCACTATAGACATAATCCAGGTTGACACTGCTTTAACTGCCATGGTTCAATGCTACAGAATTCTGGGAATTGTCATTTGTTGTCAAACAGGGGTTCTCTGACAGAGAAGCCTAAATGTCTCACAAAACTTCAAATGCCAGAATTCCATAGCATTGAGCCATGGCAGTTAAAGTGCTGTCAATCTAAGTTGGTAACCATCACTTGTTCTTGTACTGACTATGCAGTCACATGATAACCATGTTGAAATTTTATATTCCCTTTTGTGTTTGTCACTTTCATCTTGGTGGAGTGGTACATCCTCTTTGTGCTTTAGTCCAAACTTTAAAGGAAGCTTCCATTATATATTACACACCTTTTTTTTCCCTAAACTAAAATGCCACAAACATTATAGCTTTTCTTCGTGGTCATTTCAGTTACCTTCTTCTGCACCTTGTTCACTTCTGCAGTGTTGTGTAACATTTACCTTCTTCTGCAACTTTTTCACTTCTGCACTGAGGAACCAGAATGGTACAAAGGGTTCCAAGCATAACAAGCACTGTAGATTAGTGCAGTTGTTCCTAAAGCTCATATGTTTTGGACATCAAGACCCCAAGATTCCTGACTGTTGGCCAAGCCATTTGAGGCTTCTGGAAACTGAAGACCCAGGATCTCTTGCAATGGGTGCTGGGATGCAGCTCTTCAATCTTATTTTGAAGGATTGAAGAGGCATCATGATACGGGCAGCCTTCCGTCTTTCAAAATAACACTGAAGAGCTGCATCTCATCATCCTTTGCAAGAGATCCTGGGACAATCTCACAGATGTTTAAAGTGTGCCATTTAGGCAGCCAAAAATGTCCTGCTAGTCCTGCTAGAGAAAGGCATGAAAGGGACAGATAGCGTGACAAAGAGAACATTTATACCTGCGCTCCCAAGTTCTTTCGTGATTCAGGAACACATTCTCTGGCCCAAGCCTTTGGGAGGACAACTCTTTTCTTTCCTTACTAAAATATTTATGAGATGGTGTGGCAGCATAAATGTTTTATCATTAAAGGTTCAGAAACATAACATTTTCTTTTTCCTTTAAAAAAGAAAAAGCAGATCAGCAATCTGATCCTAACTGCTTCTCTATTTATGCCATGGTTTGGAGAACTGTGCATCTGTGACCCAACATTACCATAGGAAAACACCACATTTTTCTTCCCGCTCTTGTTGACAACCAAGGTCATTATTCAGTGGCCAGACTTTGCTAGATGAATGCAACACTCTAGCACAGACAGTGCAACATTCCTTGGAGGCCATTTGCTCAGATAAATATTACACTCCCTGAGTTTCTTGAACAGCGGAAAGCAACTTAGGAAGGCTGGGAGGATCACTTTTTGGCCCCAGTCTCCTCCACAAGCCACACTATACCCCCCCAACCCAGTGTTGTAGTTCACGAGTTCAAGGCTTCACTGGTAAATTCAGCAAACCTTTATTCAGTAACTATCAGTCTACACCAGAGATGATTGTTGTTGGAACTAAACAGCAAGCATTAGCAAAGCCTAATTAAACCACACACAATTTCAAGTCATTGGTGGCCCAATTTCTAATTCTTTGCAAAGCCAAAACAGTCTTGTTTCTCATGTTATCCCCCTCTTTATGTCATCTGTCTGTTTTCCCAGGGTAATGACTTTGAGTAGCCTTCAGCCAAACATAACTCCCTCCTCGCTGTTATTTCAGAACAAGGGAATGTGATCAACAACCCCTTGCAATAAACACCACACTGTATATCCCATCTAATTTCTTCAGTATGCCAACACAGATGAACCCCAGCTACACCTCTCAGGTCTCTATTTGCACTAAGTCCATGGCAGACAAGGTGAGAAATGCAGTTCCTGACATAACCTGAAAGTGTGAGAAGATTATAGATATGCAAAATGTGAGTATGCTCAATGGCACCACATGTATAACTCCACTTCTTCAAGCCTGAACTGAATAAGGTCATCACAAAACTGGCCAACCACATGTGTAGGGCAACTGACACAAGCATAAGACACCAATTGGTTTCTGGGCAACACTGAAAAGGACTTGTGTTCTCTACCACTTCCCTGTACTTGCTGTATTAGGGTTCTTTCTTTCTTTCTTTCTTTCTTTCTTAAATGGCCTGTGGCACTAACAAGTTTTGTATGAGAGTATGCACACACTCATATTCAGAGGGGGGAGGAAGCTGGAGCTACGTTTCTGTTTTGCCCACAGCAGATGTACCAGTGTGTCCCCTCACCGTGGTAAACATCCCTTACAATCCAGTGGAAACAAACAAGCCTCCCACGACTTTCTGTTTGTAGCAACATCCAAAGCTCTCCCTGGAGACAGTCCTTTGTTTAGCAAAGATGAGACCTCAGCTCTCGTATGCCTTCCGGCATCAATGGTTGCAAAACACGGGAAGGCTGACAAATGAACAAGACCTCAGGATCTGAGCATAGCCCAGGCTTCTCATTGCATCCCAATTCTCAGATTTTCAACTTTCACCTGCAGGGGAAAAGGAAGCGATTGTAAAAGTATGTAGCTTTGGGGGTTGGGGGGGGGGGGATCTGCCTCTGGTCCCTCCCTGGAGGGAAGCTGTTGGCTGCTCTTTAGAGCTGAAGACTAAAAATAAGCACAGATAATCTGTATTCCAGTAGCCTTGTTGCTTGGTTCCTTCTCTCTTTTGCATGTCCTTTTCTTTTTCTTCTCTCCACACCAGCATGCTCCACTGTCTGACATGTAAGATGTGCATGGATGAAAAGAATATGGAGTACTGGCAATACAGACAAGCTAAACACAGCAGAAGTGAAATGAAATTTCAAATTCATAAGGGCTAGAAACTTTGGAACAGTGAAAGAGTCAAACATGTTCCATCCCTGGGATCAAACACTGATCAGAATGGAGGCAGCAGTCAAGAAATCAGAAGATTAGGAGTGGGAAGGGCTGCTATGAAAGAACTAGACAAGATCCTAAAGTGCAATGATATAACACTGAACACCAAAGTTAGGATCATCCAATCCATGGTATTCCCCATCACCATGTATGGATGTGAGAGTGGAAAGTGAAGAAGGCAAATCAACTCATCTGAGATGTGGTGCTGAAGAAGACTGCTGAGGATGCCATGGACAGCCAAAAAGACAAACAAATGGGTTCTAGAGCAGATCAAACACTTTTTGGAAGCCAAGATGATCAAACGGAGGCTGTTTTATTTTGGCCACATCATAAGAAGGCTTGAATCATTGGACAATGGTGCAAGGAATGGTGGAAAGCAATAGAAAGATAGGAAGATTGCATGCTAGATAGATAGACTCAGTCAAGGAGGCTACAGGCCTGAATGTGCTGGACCTGAGCAGAGTAGCTGAGGACAGGTAATATGATTTATAATAATATCATTTATTTATATTCTGCCTTTTCCTTGCGGAATCAAGGGTCACAGGGCTACCATGAGTCAAAGTTGACTTAAAGGCAGTAATCAATTAGATACTTTGGTCAAAATCCTGTATCGTTATCATGTCATCTCTTAACCTTCACTTCTCTAAGCTAAACTTTGGCGGGTTACAGACCGCCGCTTTGCGGCGCTCTGCCACCACTGCCGGTTAGTCCGCGGGGGAGCTGGAGCCTCCACACGGCGCAGCTCCCATGCGGACCGAAAAAGAAGCTCCAAAATGGAGCTTCTTTTAGAGTCGCGTTTGCGATGTAGCGAGGCACCAGGGGCGCACTCGCTACGTCACAAAGGACGCGATGCGTACGGACGCTCAGTGTCCGATACGCAAAGATGGCGCCGGCCATGTAGAAGGGCCGGCGCCATCTTGTACGGACGGAGTCCGTATTAGGCCCAGGGGCGTCTAGAAGAGACGCCCCTTTTTTAAAATGGGACGTCCTCCGGACGTCCCAAATGCCGGTTTGTAACCGGCCATAGCCAGCATCTTAAGCCACTCCTCACAGGGCATCGTTTCCAGACTTTTTACCATTTTGGTCTACCTTTTCTGGGCATGCTCCAGCTTGATAACATCCTTCTTGAAATCTGGTGTCCAGAACTGGACACAGGATTTCAGGTGAGGTCTGACCAAAGCAGAATAGAGTGGTACTATTACTTCCCTCAATCTCGACACTATACTCCTCTTGATGCAGCCTAAAATCACATTGGCTTTTTTAGCTGCCACACTGTTGGCTTATATTCAGCTTGTGGTCTGCTAAGACTCCTAGATCCCTTTCAGATTGTCAAGCCAGGTGTCACCCTACGCTATATCTGTGTCTTTCATTTTTGGTCTCCTTAAGTATAGTACCTTACATTTCTCCCTGTTGAAAATTCATTTGGTTAGTTTGGGCTAAGATCCTACATCACAGCCTATGTTTTGCTACTTTATGAACCAATAACTACATTGCAGAAAAGTAATGAAACCCTGTTAGTGAATTGCAAAGATGCACATCTGGACACTGACAAAAGTGCTCTGATATGCATTGGGCACTTCAGTTGCCACTGGGCACTCCTTTTGTGCTCCAGCGCTTCCTAGTCAGTGTCTACCTCTGGATATGCGTTGGGGAGTGCCTCAATGTATATCAGTGACCATTGCACACTAAGCCATGGTGCATCAGTCACTCCACTAGCTGCCACTGCACAATGGATGTCTGTATATTCTAATGTCACAGCTGTACCTAGGTGAATACAGACCTTGTAGAACTATTCAATTTTGTGCATACATTAGACCATTTAGGAAGATGTAAATCCCAAACAGAATGCATTGTTTGTTTTTGTTTTTGTTTTGTTTTTTTGGTTTTTTAAAAGAAATGTGGATGGGTGGCGACAGCCAGAACATTGAATTCTATTCTGGATATGTTCACAAATTTCAATCAGACAGCAGATGTATGAACAGAAATAATGTTTTCTTGGCACACTAAATACATTAATAGTTAGGTTCTCATCACAGCTGCACATCAAGGAATTCTCCTCAGACAATTCTCCTGGTTTGACGCTTGAAGATTAGGGCTGCTGCAACATTGCAGAATTCATGCAGTTCCTAGGGAATCCTGGGGTTTGAAGTTTGTTGTGGCACCAGAGTTCTGTAACAGAAATTGGCTATGTATCTCACCAAACTGCAAATCCCACAATTCCATAGCATGGAACCATAGCAGTTAATGTGGTGTCAAACTGCATTAATTCTGCAGTAGGGATGCAGACTAAGAGGCCAGGTACTTGCCAGACCTGTACAGTCAACCCTCCATATCCATGAATTTTGCTTCCATGGATTCAACCATCTACTGCTCAAAAATATTTTAATTCTCGATATTGTCATTTTATATAAAAGACACCATTTTATAATATTACTGTATATAATGCAACTTGAGCATCCATAGATCTTGGTATAAGCTGGGGATGTTTAACCTAGAGAAAAGAAGGTTAAGAGGTGATATGATAGCCTTGTTTAAATATTTGAAGGGATGTCATGTTGAGGAGGGAGCAAGCTTATTTTCTGCTGCTCCAGAGAACAGGACCCGGAACAATGGATGCAAGCTCCAGGAAAAGAGATTCCACCTCAACATTAGGAGGAACTTCCTGACAGTAAGGGCTGTTCAACAGTGGAACACACTCCCTTGGAGGGTGATAGAGTCTCCTTCCCTGGAGGTCTTTAAATAGAGTCTGGATGGCCATCTGTCGGGGATGCTTTGATTTGGATTTCCTGCATGGCAGGGGGTTGGACTGGATGGCCCGTGCAGTCTCTTCCAACTCTATGATTCTGTGATTCTGTGACTAACCCTAATCTAGGGGTTTTCTTAGTGAACTATTTACCAAAGAGATTTGCTATTGTCTTCCTAAGGCAATGAGCTTCCATGACTGAATAGTGATTTGAACTTGTCTCCTGGAGTCTTACAGCCTCGACAGAGCAGCGATAAAGGCCAGCATTGGGGCGGAGGTTGGCAGAGGGTGGACTGGATGGACTTTGCGGTCTCTTCCAACTCTATGATTCTATGCACAATGCATACCCTGACTCCACCCCCATGCCAGCATGATGCTACATGTCCCACCACTTGGCAGGCGGCATCACAGCACTTCTCTGGCACTACATCCAGATGATGCAGTGCCAAAGGAGCATCGAAAAGCTGCAGCACCGGCGGCTATGGCGCCCTTTCTGCAGCACAAAATGGAGCTGCTTTTTGTGGCTCCTTTTTGCTCCACAGAAAGGCCAGATTGGGGCAGCAGCATGTAGTTGTCACAGCCTTGATCTGGCACTGAAAAGGGCAGTCCGTTCAGCCCCTGTCCACATTCCAACCATTCTGGCTCTATATAAATACATATATTTATTGTTGTTGTTGTTGTTGTGTGCCTCCATGTTGACTCCGATCTATGACAACTCTATCATAGGGTTTTCTTGGCATCATTAATTCAGGGGAAGTTTGCCATTGCCCTCCTCCGAGACAGAGAGAGAGTGTGACTTTCCCAAGGTCAGCCAGTGGGTTTCCATAGATGAGTGGGGATTCCTGGACTCCTAGTCAAGCACACCACAACACCAGGCTGCCTCACAGGTCTTGCTGTACAACAATATAGCCTTTCTTATGCCACCAGGCAGCTGTTCACATTCAGCCATGACACCAATGAGGATTCTAAAACCCATCTGCCTGATGACAGGAGAGCACATCCATTACATGTCCAAAAGGCTCAGAGGAATGGACATAAATCCCTGGTTGAAGACAGCATTGTGCACCTATGATCATCATGCAGACAGAAGGAAGTGAAACAGATAGGTCTGGGGTTTATTCAAGATGTCACTGAGCCACCATAGAAACTAATAACTCTCCCAGCCACTTGGCCCGGCCAAGCCTGAAGGCCCTCCCGGCCACTTAGTCTTTCTGACGGGAGGAAATTTTCTCGGTTCCAATCTGTCACTTTGCATTAGAGCAACTTCCTTCCACTGGTTTGAATGCCAGCTGACCAAAGGCAAAAGCACAGAACTGCCCGAGGCAACAGTGATGATGACCTTTTGCTAACAAAGAGCCTTTCATTTGCATCCTTCCTGGTGCTTCTTAGAAGCCTTGAGAGGGAAAAGCTCTTCCCAAGTCCTATGCACAAGAAAGGTGAAAATGACGGTGAGTGCTTCCACTAATCCTGCTACTGGTACCAACTGTGAGGACTTCAAGTTATCCTCACCTCTGCCACCCAAGGTGAGGAAATGTCTTCATGTACTATGGCATCAAATGTGAGGACCTTCTAGAAGGCTTCATGGTTCCTGCAAGAGACTTTATTCAACCAGTCGCATCACTGGCAGACACCACTTTCAGACCACTGCCATCCCCACAGATACCATGTCTCTGAACTCAAGTATCCAATAACACTTGTGTTACATTCTTAGAGGCACAACTGTGCAACACAAGAGCAATTATATAGTTTTTTGTGGGCTTTTCGAGCTATGTGGCCATGTTCTGGAAGAGTTTATTCCTGACGTTTCACCAGCATCTGTGGCTGGCATCTTCAGAGAAACAAAAGCAATTCGTTAAAGAGAGGTTCAACAGAACAGTTAAAAATTACAGTAGTCCACCCTTATCCATGGTTTCAGTTGCACGTCAATTGAGGTCAGAAAATATTACTGGTATAGGGTTTGGTACTATCGGCAGTTTCAGGCATCCATTGGGGGTCTTGGAACAAATCCCCTACTGATAATGAGGGACTTTGTTGTTAACTGCTCACAAGTCACTTCATTTCATGGAAACCCTATGAATAAGGCATCAAACTCTGGTCTTCAGAGTCGTAATTCAGTGCTCAAATCACTCCGCCACACTGGCTCTCGTACATAACCATGCCTTACCTTTATCTAATAAATACAAAAACATTTCTAGTCCAGAACAGCACAGTGACATAAAACCATGGAATCCCTAGGGAACATTGGATCTATTGTCTGCAGCTCCAGAATGGCCTTTGCTGAGCTAATTTAGCTGAAAATTAGCACAGCTGGTCTTACTAATGCATTAGCATGGTTTACTTAAGAAAGCTGAGAATATCTCTGGCATTTCAGTTCCTTGGCATTTGAGCTGTCAACATATGACAAAGTGCAGCGACTCTGTTTCCTCCTCCAGGGGTTATTCAAATGGTGAAAATAATCCAGGTAGAATCTGTGGTGAATCTATGTGCAATTCAAATACATCTGATAGAGCTGGAGGGGGGGGGGGGGGGGGTTACCAAAAAAAAAACCATTTAACTGGGGATAATCCATCTTGGGGGATGGAGGAGTCTGAGTTTTTCTAAAAGATTCATATTCTCAGCTGTGCAAATAGCCACTGCAAATAGACCTGGGATAAACCAGGAGAAAACTCTGCATGCCTTGAACATACTTCTCATCTGGTGCCATGGCACAGTGGTTAAATGCTTGTACTGCAGCCACAATGTTGTGAGTTTGATACTGGGGTTCCAAGGTTGACTCAGCCTTCCATCCTTTCTTAGGTTGGTAAAATGAGTTCCCAGCTTGTTGGGGGCAACTGGTTTATAGATTGCAAACTACGTAGAGACTGCTTAGTTCACTATGAAGCAGTATAGACATGTAAATGCTATTGTTATTGCTATCATTGACTCCATTTTTATTCGAGTGCTGACACATGTGAGCAACTGAACTCACAGAGATGTGGTTCCATAGTGTGAACAACAAACCCAGAATGTGTGAGTGAGAGCACTTGCATAGGCACACTAAAAAACAGCAATGGCTGAATGACCATCCCCACCCCCAAATCTGCAAGTGCTGCATTGGACAGACCAAGCTTTGCTTCTGCCACCACAGAGGTGCCAGCCTCCTTTGGCCTGGTTGGGGCTCATCCTGTGGGCATTTCTCTTCTCTTTCTTCATCCAAAAAGGCCTCCTCCAGGTGAGACACAACAGGGACACTTGCAGACACTCCAAGCTTGCACATCCATGCTTGGTGACTAATTAATGAAGTTCAGAAAGGCCCTCCAATTCCCTTAGCTAAACTTCTGGTGTCCTCAGAAGTGCACACTGAGGATGATTCCTCCCATTATGAAAGGCCATGCCTTCCTTTTGCTGCTGGAAGAGGCACAGAATGAAAGAGGAGATGCGCTAATGAGGCTCTGAGCCTTGACAAGTTGCCCTTTAAGGCTCTCCTCCTCAGTGTGGCTAAACAACATCTTTGAAAAATTCACAGACGCCTAGCCGTAAACTGCTTGACAGCTGTTTGCAGCAATGCCCAAACACACACATCAAACCGCAGTGTCCAACACACAGCCCCTGTTAACAACCATCTAAAGCACTTGTGGCACTCGATAGGTGATAAAACGTGTCCCGCAAAGGAGGGTTGCCATAGAAACGATCCATTAAAAATGAATTTTATCTCTTCTGTTTTCTGTAAATGGGCAACGCGCTTAATGGCCTTTTACTGCCATCCTTGGCCATAACAGATTCCATATTTAATTTGCTTGTAATTTGAAAGAGCAAAGCACCCTCTCCATCTTTAACGGTTTCCTCTTGCCTTTCTTTTTTTTAAAAAAAGAAAAGACAATTGTTGTTATTACAGAATTAGATCATGTTGTCAAAGAAGGACCCAGAAGGACCAAACTAGACTGCTGACATTAAAAAAAAGGTTGCTCTGGGTCAGAGCCTCTGCTCTCACCCTAATTTTCCATAACTGCCAATGATGCAGAACAAATGATAGAAAGGACCCAATTATATTTCATTCGGCATTATAGGCATGGTGGGTGGTAACTTCCATGTCAATGGCGTGTTAAATCTGTTGGAGGTTTTACAGACATGAAAAGAGCCACCCAAGGCCTTCAGCCCTACCCCAAAAAAGGTTCAGCATTCCCGTCGTCTCCTGTAAGGTTTGGCGTAAAAGGTGGAACAGATTCACTGCTCCACAGACATGGAGGCTACCAGCCATCACTGAGTACAGAGCAAAGAGAAACAACATGAAGCTGTCATTTTTCTTGGCAGCCCATGCTCATCTTGATCCCATTGCAAAGGCAAGCTTAATGGTTTATCAGTATTAGTACTAACCAGTATGCTTTTGGCTGATCTTTTCAACCAGAGGACAATGAATGTGTTTTCCATGTAAGGTATCCAGTGATCCTTTTTTCAAAGATACCGTCATCTGTCTTGGCATAAGACCATTGCATGGTCAATGGAAGAGCATCTCACTTCTTGTTAGTTTGGAATAGCAGCATGCAGAGGGGTCTTCTAGCACCTCTGAGACTAAGAGAAAGAAGCTGTAGCTTTGGATTTCATAGACTAGGTCTACTTCCTCAGATGCAATGGCAATCCTTTTGGCCCTCTTTCTTGATCTCTGGGTAACAATCTAAAGTGAAGTATGCAAAACTCAGCCCAAATTTTTAAAAATGGGTGTGAAATTCTCCCCACTCATTATTTTGCTAAGACATTGCCCCAAATGTGCAATTTGTGGGGTAACAGAAGATTAGTCAGGACAGTCCCTGCCAAATCAGGACAGCTGCATGGTATGGCTATATACACAAAGTTTTGGATGCTTCCATCCCTTGTGCATTGCCTCTGGGGCACTGCAGAGCCGAGATGAGACCATAAATAAATGATAAATAAACAAAGACAGTCTGCTGAGAAATTGCCAACCTCTCAGAGAATTCTCCGTTTGAGCAGAAGACTGAGACAAGGAACCCTTGGCTTTTTGTCGGCATTTCTGTCATTTGCACAAAAATGTCTCTGTTCTAAACTGTTGTCTTATTCCCTTTGTCGAACAAAGCACAGAGACACACAGAGACCAAGCACAGAAGGGCTGACTCATGGATCGAAAAGATACCCTCTACCCAACGGATGCTTTTCATTTTTAAAAGGCAACAGCAACCACAACTTAGCTGTGCAGTTGACACACTTTGTACAGAAAGCCTTCTTGCAAAAGCAGAAACTGTCTCAAGAGATAGACAGAGAATATTTCACCAGCCCCACCTCTGAGGAAGAAAGAAAAGGCAGGTTCACTTTGTCATGAACAAAGACTAGACAAACCAGGAGTAAGATTTGCATTTACATCGTGCACTTGTTGCCATCTGGATCCTGTATTCAGTGCTCACTCCAGTTCTGTGAATTTAAATCATAATATTTTAATACACTATTCATTGTGTCTAGTGGCTTCCATAGACAATACAAAACATTTTGATGGATTAACCCATGCACAGCCATATTAGCTTCCCCTTCAGGGTCTGCTCTGCACACATATCCTTTTAAAGCACAGAGTTTGGGAGGGATGGTGAGTGAGATGGATCCTCCAATGAAATGGCCAGAAGTAGACATGCAGCAGAACACAGTATGGCATTGAGGCATAGGTGGCTTACCCTTACATGGCAAAGGGAAGGTTGAGATGATCTTCAGCCTGGGCCTTTTTTGACATTGGGGAGACCCCTCTGCAATTTAGGGGTGTTGTAAATTACTGAATAGAGTAAAGCCCTAGAATCATAGAATCATAGAGTTGGCAGAGACCACAAGGACCATCCAGTCCAACCCCATTCTGCCATGCAGGAAATCTAAATCAAAGCGTTCCTGACAGACTGCCATCCAGCTTCTGTTTAAAGACCTCCAAGGAGGGAGATTCCACTACACTCCGAGGGAGTTTGTTCTGTTAGGAAGGATCAAATTAGGGGAATTTTAATTAGCTCAAACATTGCCGAGAGGTGGCCCTAACAACACCATGTGCCAGAAATGTGTCCCAATAGTGTATACCAGAAGTCGCCAGCAAGCCCCAAGAGAAAGAGATTCTGATACCAACTAGGTCCAATTAAAAGGTAGTGTTTATTAAAGCACAGAGAAAATCACACAGCAAAAGGGGAGCATACACACACACACACACACACACACACATTCAATGCTATAGCAGGAGGAGGGGTGAGTTCAGGAGATAGGTTTAAGAAAGAGAGGCACCACTAGGGAGTACTACCTTAAAAGTTTTCTCCGGGAAGTCCTGATGAAGCTTAGGTGGACAGTGAATCACGGCCGCAGGAGCAGGGGAAAGGAGGCCGCGGGAGCTAAGAGCAGAGTTCAAGCTGACGTGAACCAGCTTGCACCCAGAAACTAGCATGAGGAGGGTCCGAAAACCCAGGGTTTATATAGTGCAAAACGTATCCGGAGGCTATGGGGATCTGCTAGACAATGGTGTTGATTGCTTGGGCTTTGTTAAGCCAAGAGCAAGCAATGTGTTGCACAATGCACTCAGGTCTGGACACAATTCGGAAGGGCATCTGACTTGATTACTAAGTCATTAAGATTACTATTGTCTTACTTGGGCAAGCAGTGGCGATTCTAGTTTGGCGACTCCCAAACTTCCTATGGAAAATTCCAATTTTAGCTTTCTTTCTAGGGCTCTGCCTTTACAGGGCGAGCTGCCTACTTGGTCTCTCTGCTTTTAGGTTAATGGCCGGTCTTCTATGGGGTCAGTCAGGGTTCATAGCACAAACTGCAGGTACCCAAAATTTTATTAAAACCACACTTGATAACAGTTCCTCTGTTGCACAGCCCTTACTGTCAGGAAGTTCCTCCTAATGTTGAGGTGCAATCTCTTTTCCTGGAGCTTGCTTCCATTGTTCCGGGTCCTGTTCTCTGGAGCAGCAGAAAATAAGCTTGCTCCCTCCTCAACATGACATCCCTTCAAATATTTAAACAGGGCTATCATATCACCTCTTAACCTCCTCTTCTCCAGGCTAAACACCCCCAGCTCCCTGAGTCGTTCCTCATAGGGCATGGTTTCCAGACCCTTCACTATTTTAGTTGACCTCCTTTGGACACGCTCTAGTTTCTCAATGTCCTTTTTGAATTGTGGTGCCCAGAACTGGACACAATACTCCAGGTGGGGCCTGACCAAAGCAGAATAGAGTGGCACTATTACTTCCCTTCTATTGATGCAGCCTAAAATCGCATTGGCTTTTTTAGCTGCCGCATCACACTGTTGACTCATGTTCAACTTATGGTTTACTTGGACTCCTAGATCCCTTTCACGTGTGGCCTTGTTCAGCCAAGTGTCCCCCATCCTATATCTGTGCATTTCATTTTTCCGCCCTAAGTGCAGTCCTCTGATCCATTATCTTCAGGTTGAGCACCCTTTTTCTTTTCTGAGAAGATTGAGGCAAAGAAGGTGTTGAGGAATTCTGCCTTTTCTCTGTCTTCTGTTAACATTTTGCCATCTTCTCCACGCAGTGGCCCTACCTTTTCCTTCTTCTTCCTTTTGCTGTGGACATACCCAAAAAATCCCTTTTTATTCTTTTTAACCTTTCTAGCAAGCCTGAGTTCATTCTGCGCTTTAGCTTTTCTGACTTTACCCCTACAAATGCCTGCTATTTCTTTGAATTCCTTTTCTAGGTCATCCCTGTCGGTTAGGATTAGCCCCTTGTTGCCTCTTCCACCTTTTGGACAATGAAATTGTCTTCCAGGCAAGTGAGGAATTTGCTAGACCTTGAATATTTGGCTGAGTTTGACTTCCAGCAGATATCAGGTTGGTTGAAGTCGCCCATCACTACTACATCTCTCCTTTCTGAGTGTGTGGTTATCTGTTCTAGAAAGGCATCATCTAATTCCTCCATCTGACTTGGGGGTCTGTAGTAGACTCCCACCATAACATCCTTGTTGTTTCCCTCCCCTTTAATTCTTATTCAGATGCTCTCCACCTGGCTTCCATGACTGATGTCCTGGATCTCTTCACAGGTGTAAATGTCCCTGACATATAAGGCTATTCCTCCTCCTTTCCTGTTTGGCCTATTTCTCTTAAAAAGGTTATACCCCTCTATTTCTACATTCCAATTGTAAGACTCATGAAGAAAACTGACTCCTTTGTAATCTGGTGCTGGAGGAAAGTTCTTTGGAAACCATGCATTGCCAAAAAGATTAATCAATGGTTCTTAGTGCAAATCCAGCTAGAACTCTCACTAGAAGCTAAAGATATCATACTTTGGACATATCTTTGGGGGAAAAGATGATAATGCTCTGCAAAGTAGAAGGAGTAAAAAAAAGGAAGACAATATTACAAGTGGATAGGTTCAGTCAAGGCAACCACAGTCATGAGTGTGCAAGATCTTAACAGGGCTGTTTATAACAGGGTTCATTGGAAATCTCTTATTCATAATGTTGCTGTAAGTCAAAGCCAACTTATAATAGTAATAAATAATAAACTTTTATTTATATCCTGCCTCTCTGTCCATGACAATAATTAACAACAACAACAATGTTCTCTTGTGCATGTGGTTGTACGCATCTGACCATAGGTTATTCTGTTGAAGATAACAAAGGAGAGTTGAGCATGTAGTGCCATTTGACATGTGGAGCCATTGTGCATTCCGCTGGCATGTCTGGATTGTGTATTGCACATTGCACTTACAGGTGTGCATTCAGGACTCGAAATGACACATTTGACATTTGTTTGTAGATTAAGTTGTACAGTGTTGCAATCCACCATGGCACAATCATCACATAATTCCATGAGTGTAAAGTTATACCCATCTCCTTGATATAGAATCTCAACCATTTTGCTGAACAAATGTGGGTTTTTTGCAGTGAACATCCTGCTTTTCCCCCCACATATTGTCCAAAAATATATACATGAAAAATGCTCAAAAACTCTTGTCATCTCATCCAGTGTGAAATGAACTTTTGACATTATTCCTTACTTTATGGAAGAATGAAATAAGTAAATATTTGCATCCCTACTTCTTTGGGTCTTTAAATGCTTCCTCTTCACTGGGTATAATTAAGTAATCAAAACATTTGAATTTCATTATTATGACAAATTGCAATAATGAGATTTAAAGGTCAAATGATGACTTTAAATCCAAGCTGCACCATTTTTAATATTTCAGCTATAAACTGATTAAGAGACAGGTGGGCAGGATATCACTCTTTAGGTTGCATTGCAATTCTTAAAGGGGGTGGTGGTTTAGTGGTTAAGACACCAATTATGATGATCTTAGGGTTGGGAGGTTGGCAGTTTGTGGCCCAAGAGCTGCATGATAGGCTGAGCTCCTGTCACTAGTCCCAGCTTGTGCCAACCTAGCAGTTTGAAAGCATGCAAATGCAAGTAGATAGATAGGTACCACTTCTCAGTGGGAAGGTAACAGCATTGGGTGCAGTCATGCTGGCCATATGACCACCAGAGCAGGGCTTGAAACCTAGGAGGATATGGGCTTGGATGTGCAGAGCTATGTGTAATCTTGGCCATAAGGTTAAAGGCTTTCCCATTTCAGTCTTTTTTGCATCCTTGGCCAAACTGTTTTTAGAAACTAAAGCTGCATCTTGAGAGCCAGCATGGTGTAGTGGTTTCAGTGTTGGGTTATGACATGGCCAAGATAGGGTTCGAATCCTGGCTCAGACATGTCACCATGTGACCTTGGGCAAAACACGCTCTCTGAGTCCCAGAGGATGGCAATGGCAAACCCCTCTGAAGAAACTTGTCAAGAAAACCCTGTGCTTTAGAGTCACCATAGGTCAGAACTGACTTGAAGGCACACAACAACAACAACAACAACAACAAGGCTGCATCTATACTGCAGAATTGAAAATAATGCAGTTTGACACCACTAAAACTGACATGGCCTAATGCTATGGAATTCTGGGATTTGTAGTTTGGTGAGATATTAAAGCTTCTCTTTCAGAGAGTTCTGGTGCCACAATAAACAACAAATCCCAGGATTCCATAGGATGGAGCCATGGCAGTTAAACTGCTGTCAAATTGCATTAATTCTGCAGTGTGGCAGCAGCCTGAATAGGATTCCTCTGCTCAAAAGCTATGAGTGGAACCATTATTTCTAAGAGATTTAACTACATCTTGACTCTCCATTCAGCAGCTGATTCAGTGGGTTTACTCTGTTCAAGCCTAACCAACAGGATTTCAGCTCTTATTGGTTAGCAGAGGAGATCATTAAACCTGTTTGAAACAGCAAATGCAAGCCCATCTCAGAGGAAGAGCAGTTTCTTTTCTGCTAATGTACATTTCTTTTTGTAAATCATGCCTGTTCTCAGACTATAAATCACTCCAGGCTAGTTGTTTTACCATTTCAAAAAAACGTGTAAAAAGGGAAGGCGCTTGGCAATTAATAACCAAATTGCACAGCGATTCCAGCTGTAATTCTGAAATCATTTTAAAAATCATTATGTTGCGGCAGAACAGAGTGGAAATTAACTAAACTTCCTGAGGCAACGGAGACGCAGAGGATTAATATGGTGCAATTATTAAAAGGTAAATATTCATTCCTGTTTAACTCCACACTCCCAGGGCAAATAACTGATTACAAGCAGATTGATGGCTGGGATACTGCTAAGCTAGAAGTTTGTTTTCTTCAAGCACTGGGAGAAAATCCAACAGAGCATGATTTTGTGTAACAAGCCAGGCAATTGCAACTCAAAAGCATCTTTGAGATGTTGTGACCCAGTCCATAAGGTAGTGATCCCAAAGGAATAGGAGATGTAACTCTTCACTGATTTTTCCCCCTCAAAGGAAGGAGGAGCAATTTTAAAAAATTCCTTGCAACTGTGAGAAAAATCTTCAATCTGCCTTCTGACCAGATAAGTGCAGAGTCCCTCCAGTAGGAGGCATCCCTCTCCCTTGAATCCATCCCCTTGAATCCCTTTCCCAAAGTATTGCCCATTTATAGAATCATAGACTTGGAAGAGACCTCAACGGCCATCATGTCCAACACCCTGCCATGCAGGAATCAAAAGTACCCACGACAGATGATTCCATAGTTTTTTGTGGGTTTTTTGGGCTATGTGGCCAATGTCTAGAAAAGTTTGTTTATGACGTTTCACCTGCATCTATTTCTATGTGACACTGGGTTGGGAGGGGTGATTTCCATGTTCATCTGTGTATTGTTCTGTTGTTGAATAGTAAGGCCTCAACAACAGAACAAAACACAGATGAAAATGGAAATCACTCCTCCCAACCCAGGGTCACACAGTATATGTATACCCCACTCATTTCCATACCAGCATTCTCTGAAGATGCCAGCCACAGATGCTGGCAAAATGTCAGAAACAAACTTTTCTAGAACATGGCTACATAGCCCAAAAAACCCACAAAAAACTATGGATGCCAGCCATGAAAGCCTTTGACTTCACAGATGATTCTATGATTCTCCTGTCTCCTTCTTCTTCCTCATTCATTCATCCTCACTCACTCCCTTGTTCTCCTCCTACTGGTCACCATCCTCCCCACCTTTATTTTATTATTTATTTATTTATTTATTTATTTATTTATGGTATTTATACCCCACCCTTCAGAGGACCCAGTGGTCAGCTTGGCCAGGGAAGAGCCTGATCATAATTCATTGATCAAAAATAGTCCCCCAGCTGCCTTTCTGATACTCAGCACATGGGGGCAGCTGTGCACACAAGAAAAGATGGCTAACCTGGACA
>NC_056525.1:247179606-247197713 GCF_019175285.1 Sceloporus undulatus
TGGGTTGCAACAGTAAAATACATCAAGGTTACAATAACTTCCCCCCCACAAAAAAAAATCCCTATGTCCACCCCCCAATTCCAATGCTAAAACAGGATTAAACAATCATATTATTAAAACAGTAAAAACATTCAATTAAAATTTGGAGGAAAATAGGCAGATGAGGAGGCATTTTCGTATTCATGATCATGTTCATGTCAAGTTCTTATCCAGATCGCTATATCCATATCTCTATATCACAATATCTGGGGAGGGTAACTAAGTTGGAAAGGCCTGCCGGAAGAGATCCATCTTGAGTGCTTTCTTAAAAGCTGTCAGAGTGGAAATGTGACGGATCTCCTCCGGCCGGTTGTTCCATAGTTTAGGAGCAGTAGTAGAGAAGGCCCTCTGGGAAACTGATGTTAACCTAGATTTTTTGGCTGTAGTAGATTTCTTCCAGAGGACCTTAGTGTGCGGGACAGACAATAGGGAAGAAGGCGTTCCCTCAAGTACTCTGGGCCCAAGCCATGTAAGGCTTTAAAGGTGATCACCAACACCTTGTACTTTACCCAGAAACTAATAGGCAGCCAGTGGAGGGACTTCCAGACCAGTGTTATATGTAACATCTGACCTGTCCTATAATGTAATGCAATGAATGTGTGGTCTCAGCCATCATGGTGTTATGGTTTGAGCACTGAACTAGGACTCTGGAAACCATGGCTCAATTCCCCACTCGGCCATGGAAACCCACTGGGTCACCTTGGGTGAGTCACACACTCACAGACCCAGAAAACTTTGTGATACGGCTGCCTTAGAGTCACCATAAGTTGGAAACAAGTTGAAGTCACACAACAACAACATTACTTCTTGTACTTTTCCTGACATCTCCCCCTCCCCCCCACACACACACGAAAGCGCATACCTGTCTACTTTCCTTTTTTCAATTGTTGATGTTCTGTATTTTAAAAAAATACATATAAAGATGATTTATACTCACATACTTCTGGAGGCAGCGTGCCAAGACCTCTGCTGTGAGCACAGATGGCGAGGTTTTGATTACATAAGGACCAGCAGTCTCTTCTGAATGCTGAAAACAGAGCAAGTGATAAAATATAAACAACTCTAGTGATGCAACTGCATACATGTTTACTCAAATGTAAATCACACTGTGTCAAATGAGGTCAATCAGCAAGGAGGACTAAAAATGCCAGATACATCCCAACAAAATACAAGAGACGGGCAGGGTGCAGGGCACTGGCACTTTATGGCTGTGTCATGTTGGTTGGGTGATCAATTGAATTTTAACTTGCAGCATTTCACATGGTTTGTAATCTGATGAGGAATTTAGACTTCTCTGGTACATAACTCCAAGTCATTTCTTCTTTAGCTATCTGATGTGGGAGACTGATAGAGTTCCCCTCCATATGCCAGGAACCAGCATCCTATTGCTGCTCACTGACTACAACAGTTCTTTATTTTCTAGAACTGTGAGCATTGAGACCTGCCAACAGAGATGTGTCCCAAGTCTTTTATTCCAGTTCTCAAGTCAAGTCTCAAGTCCTTGCACTTTCACGTTGAGACTCAAGTAGAGGCTCAAGTCTCAGAAAAAAGTCAACAGAACTCAAGTCAACAGAAAAAAAGGAGATGGGGGTGGAGTTTCAGTAAGTAGAAAATCAAGAAAATGTGCACTAAATTAGGCTTAAAAAATTATCAAGATTGCACTTTAGAAAAATGAGGTCTATTTGGCAGACTGTCTCTGCTGCACATCAGAGGAGCCTTCTAAAGCTTTACCTGGGAATGACAGGCAAGACTCGCCTTCATAGCATGAAGGGCTTTTCTCCAAAGGGAACAGCAAACACATTAGGTAAGAGGCTTGAAGCAGGGGTCTATTGGAAGTGGGGGCTCCCTGTACACCAAAGATAAGGTACCACTTCTGTCACATGACCATTAGGCAAAAAGCAGTGAGATGGAAGTGTTGTTCAAAGAAGGAAAACTCTTTTCCAATTTGTAACATTTCTGGATGAAGTTAGACCATCAAATCAGCCACTAAAAATATACAAATCACGAGTCAATTCAAGTCAGTGGGAGACTGAGGCGACTCAAGTCAGACTTGAGTCCAATCAATCAAATTGAGTCTACATCACTGCCAGCAATACCTCATGGACTGGCACTTTTCAATTGTTCTAAGCTATTCCCTTCAACTGCAGCAGATCATCATCACCATCATCACCATCACCATCGTCATCCATATCCCACCTTTCTTCCATTAATGGAACTCATGGTGGCTAACAACATATTTAAAAACAGCCCACATCAAAACTATACAGAAGCATCAATAAGAGTGTAACTATAAGAATTATTTTTAAAAAACAGCCCTTAAAGTGGTGCGATTTAATAGAGTGATGCATTCTCGAACTTGTTTGTTGGCCTGGATTCAAAGTCTATCTTTACTGATCTTCCATTTATTTATTAACCACAAACTTATGTGAGCTGGGGGAAGCAGGGACTTGCTGTGATTTTGTAGCACCCATCCTGCTAGTAGCCAAGTACTCCAAGGGTGTCATCACAAATTCCCTTCCTCAGCAAAGGAACAAATTTTTTTTAGCACTGAGAGACCCTGAATAATCCATCTGTTTGGAAAGAAAGTAACCAGCACTGAGGGAACAACTAAGGTCTGCAGCATTTGCTGCAGAGCTAAAAACAACCAACGCAGCTTAATTAAGCTGTTAAATACTAACCGTTTCTTTTAAAAGCAAACAAAATTCAGCATTATTAACAGCTCTGGAAAGATGAACATGGCTCTTCTTTGGAAAGCGAACAAAATGGATGTTGTATAAAATATATATATACATCACTCTGGAGAAACATTACTGTAGAACTCCAACCAATGAGCCCGACCCTCCCCAAAGAGAAATGGCAAGTGCTACACAACTCCTGATCACATATAAATGAATTGCTGGGGGAATGAGGGTTTCTAAAAACAAAATCTTTACAAAGCATCTGTCACTATCAACACAAGGCTTGGACTGTGTTTCTTTTGGATTTCTTTCCACCCCACACCTGAAATAAATATTTGAGGAGCTTCTAATGCAGTTTTTTGTGACAGGAATGGACAACTGGATGGGCTTAGGAACCAATTTCTCTCTCTCTCTCTCTCTCTCACACACACACACACACACACACACACACACACACACATACACACACACATCTCCTGTGGGATAAAGAAAGAGAGAGAGAAAGAGAGACCAAATCCAATAGCTCCCATGTGAATTCGAAGATTTTCATGGCCGGCATCCATAGTTTTTTTGTGGGTTTTTCGGGCTACGTGGCCATGTTCTAGAAGAGTTTCTTCCTGACGTTTCGCCAGCATCTGTGGCTGGCATCTTCAGAGAAGCTCCCAATAGCTCCCAATAGACAGTTACTTTGGGTTGTCTCATGATATAGTTTTCAAAGTTAAGGTTTCAAGAGTATCATTGTCTACTTCTGCACAGCATTAGCAGCTCTAGAGTTAGCCACTTTCCTTGTCTCTGAGACATCCTTCCCCGTCTCACTCGCACTACTGTTGCATGTTAGGGGCCATGCCCCACATCCAGGAAAGGACTGAACTGTAAAAAATTGAGTTTCCAAACAGCCATCATTTCCCATTTCTGTGGGTCATACATGTAGACTACTCTAGAGAAGAGGCCCTTAATCACATTACTTGAATCACAGCAGAAGAATCAAGCTGGTCCTCTTCTCTGGCCTTTAATCATATAGTGAGAGCATAATTGAAACTAAATCTAAGGTTATCCAGGTCTTCCCTGGAGGACATCATGTGGCATACAGACTGTCTGTCAAAGTGAAAGATGCGCCCTCTAGGTTCTTCTGCCTTTACAATCTTGGACTTCAATAACTCTCAGAAGTTTAAAGATCCAGAGAAATAGAAGACAGTCCCAGGGGATGATGGGGAAAGGGAGGTGCAAATCAGCCACTTTGGATGGTTAACCACCTTCACCTTTGTACTTAAAGGGTATTCTCTGCATGTTCTGGCTTCCTTCTTACTGAACCAGAGCACTGAACAAGTGACCTTGAAGATCATGGCAGAAGTTATGCAACACTTTTCATACATGAAATACTTTGAAATGGTGAATGGGTAAAGCCACATTTTACTAAACTGAATCACCACTCTATCTGTATACACAAGGGCCATCCAATCCAACCCCATTCTGCCATGCAGGAAATCACAATCAAAGTATCCCCAACAGATGCCCATCCAGCCTCTGTTTAAAGACCTCCAAGGAAGGAGACTCCACCACCCTCCGAGCTTTTACTGTCAGGAAGTGCCTCCTAATATTTATGTGTTCCCAGTCCATTCCTGGTCCGTTCCAGAGAAGGCGATTTTCAGGAATGCTTCTGAACAGGTCCTGAAAATCACCTCCTCTGGGACAGATCGGGAACAGAATGGGAACCTCCAGCGGCATTGGCGGCATTCCGGCGTGTGATAAAATGGGTGATAGCCCCCATTCTGTTCCCATCCCGCCCCTTTTGTTCTGTGCCGGGAGGGTCTCAGGGCTGTGTGATAAGCTCCATTGTCTAGCTCACATTTAACCAGCTTCTCTGCAAGGATATCATATCAGTTGTTTAGGCAGTGTTCTGCTGTGCCACCTGGCACCACCATCATTGGCATAGATTGCTTCAAGGTCAAAATTGATGTGTCCAGAGACAATCACATGGCTAGCCACCTTGTTGTGACCACAGAAGTAGTGAAAACGGTGGGCAGCGCAATGGGACCCATGTAAACATCCACAGGATTGCTCTCGAGTGCTCTAGATTTCCCTGTGAGATCCAGAGCAAAAGGTGACTTTCTAAAAATTGGTTTAAGGAGGGGATGGCCCTCATAAAGACAGTCTGCAGTCCAAGTGGGACTTTGGCCCTCTGCTGTGAAGACAGGTCATAATGAGGAAAATCAGTTTTAATGGCCTGTGTAGACATGAACTGAATTTATAAGAGCAGTAAAGACTAAATTATAAGTATTAAAGTATGAATTCACTGTTTTAAATATGCCTTGGTTTCATATGCTCTTTTAAGAGATGGTTATGTGTCGTTCCCCCCCCCCCCGGTAATATGTGTTTTTAAACTGGTATTATGTGTCCACACTATTGTATTTGTATCTGTTGTTGTACCCTGCTTTGAACCATGGGGCGGGGGGGGGGAGGCAGGTAAGACGTACTATTACTACTGCTCCTATTACTGTTATTAACAACAAAGACAACATCATTTTGCAGCAAAACCATGCAAAGAATAGTGCAAGAGTCAGAGTCTTTGGGCTTTGTGAAATCCAGAAGATTTCAGAACTTTTGTTGGTGCAGAAATACAGCTGCTTTTTTGTGCATAATCTTTGTGTGTGTGTGTGTGTGTGTGTGTGTGTGTGCATATCTGTGTGCAGAAATCATGTTTCAGGCACAGGAAACCATGGCTTATTCCCCACTACAGTTGAATCAACTCTTGAATGGTGAGTGAACACTAGGATTCCCAGGCATGTTTTCTGAGCGGAAAATGCTGTTTTCTATACAAATCAACCATCTGTGAATTTTATGTAGAGTAAATCCCCAATTACAGCATTTTCTGTGCAGGAAACAGCATTTTCTGCATAGAAAATAATGTTACAATGGCAAAATATTTATTTCTGTGCAGATAATGCTGCTTTCTCTGTAAACAACCACGTGCAACTTTTAAGCACAATAAGTACTGAACTGTGAAAATTCTCTTAAGTCCACGATTCTGGACTAACAAAGACAACAAGAAGAAGGCAACGGCAAACTTGTTCTGAACAATTCATCCAAGAAAATCCTAGGAGAGGGTCACCATAAGTTGGAGTTGACTTAAAAGCATAAAGAGAACCAGTGTGATCTAGAGGTTTGCATTTTGGACTTAGACTCCGGAAGACTAAACTTCAGATCCCCACTCAGCCATGGAAACCTGCTGGGTAAGTCACATTCCTTTGGCCTTAGAGGAAAGCAAAGGAAAACTGTCTTAGAATAACTCTTACTATGAAAATCCTATGATAGGGCTGTCACTGTAGTGTATTCATTTGGGTGCTGGACTATAGCTCTGGGAGTCCAGGGTCCAAATCCCTGCTCTGGCATGGAGACTCATTGGACGGAAACCTTGGGCAAGTCACATTCTCACAACCTCAGAGGATGGAATCGCAAACCCTCTCTGAACAAATCTTGCCATTAACATCCCATGATAGGGTCAACATAAGCCAGAGTTAACTTGAAAGGTGCATAACAACAACAACAACAACAACAACCTTTTCCAACTTACATTTGGAAGGTCCCTGAAAATGGCCTTCTGTTTCTGAGCGATATCAAGAATATTATAAATGTCGGAGCTGTTTTTGCACCTTTTCAGTCTGTGTTCCTCAGGGTAGATGCTCAGAAATTCAGCTTCGGTGTTTATTTTTCGCTTATTAATTTTATCTGAGATACTTTTTATGCTGCCTGCAAGGCAGAACCCACCTCTTACTGGAAAAATGCCAACATCTTATTCCAATGAAACATAAGCAGAAGTTTAAAACATTTAACAGCTCAGTCCAGCACTGCTATAAAACCAATTGAAACTGTTTAGAAGAAATCGCATAAAAGCCAGCAGCAGTTTATGAAACTGTTAAATAATGAAAAATTCAACCAATTTTACTTCAAGCTACTTAAAAAAATGTATTAAAATATATTCATAGGGCTGAATATACTGAGCTGAGAAAAGTTTGGTCTTTGAGCCCAGAACTCTTAGGCTTCTCTATGGCTATTTTTCAGTGTGCCTCCTCTTCTTATAGAATTCTTCCCCAAAAGAAATGGGCTTGCAGAACGCATTTGCAGAGTTCTTTTCCTACTGCCTTCCACTATACTAAACATTATCAACTTTTCCAGTGAGTCCCATTATCTCAGGATATGTCCAAAGTATGAAAGTTTGAGTTTAGTCATGTTGCTTCTAGGGGGAATTTAGGCTTGATTTGTTCTTTAACCCATTTGTTTATCTTCTTAGCCACCCATGGTGTCTTCTGCATTCTTCTGCAGTACAATATTTCAAATACAGTTGCCCCTCCTAACTTGTGGATCTCAGATCCGCGACCTTGGAAATCCACGGAGGGGAGACCTCAGCTATTTCTAATGGGCCGTGCCCCTGCGCGCATGCACACAGGCACACACACAGGCATGCACCCCATTCAAGCCTATGGGGCTGAAATATGTGCGAGCTTCTGCTTTCGCATGTGCACACCGGGGGGGGGGGGGGTCTGGAACAGATCCCCCATGAAAACAGAAGGCCAACTGTAAGTTGATTCGCTTCTATCTAATTTCTTTACTATCCAGTTTTAACAGCCGAAGTCAGGACAATCCTGCCTTTGGTGTTCAATGATTTATCTTTTTCCTTTCTTAACCATAGTTTAAATGAAATACTAATTAATATCATCTGCAGGAAGAATTATGGAGTATTACTCTCAATTACTATTTTTGTATTCTTTTACTTTCTCCTGTTCTCCATGTTGCTTGAACTAATAAACTCATTACCTATTGTATCTGTTGTCATTACATTCAAACAACAAGCCTAGATGAGGATCCATCCAAACTTTAATTTGCACCCCTTTTCCCCATGAAGAATTTTATGCATTGTAAATCCCTGGATTGCCTCTGTTTCAGTGCAGCTGCTTCAGAAGATTTATGGATACACACACCCGTGTTTGGTTTATGTTTTGTCTGGGGAGAAGCACAGCTGTGTGCTGCTACTTTGTCAAGTAAATGTCACATCACACTTAATTGCCCAATAATGAATGACAAGAGGGAAACAATATAGATGTAACGCCGCTACGCATGGCTTCCTCCCCCTGTACCCTACCAGGGCTACCTTATTCCTCCAGCATGTGCATCTAATGTATAACTTAAAGTTGCTGAAGCTTAGATTTAACAGAGTGATGAGCTGTGTTTCAGCAGAAATGAGGTTCTCAGGGGAGAAGGTCCCATTCAAGGAATGTCAAGTGATGTGATTGATGGAGAAGATCTCCTGAAGAATGAAAACTGAGATGAAACTTTTACGAAGCATATAGACAAGTTGGAGTAGGTTCCTAGAGGGGCAACAAGGATGCTAAGAACAAAGCATATATGGATGGTTGAGGGAGCTGGGCATGTTTAAACTAGTGAGGAAAAGATTGAGGGGTAACATGGTTTTCTTCTTTAAATACCTCAAGAGGATGGAGCAGACTGCCCCAAAGCATAGGACCAGGTCTAATAGTTTTAAGTTACAAGGAGGGGAAATTTTTGAATGTACCTTAGAAGAAAGTTATTGATGGTAAGCGCAGTTGAGCAATGAGACCATTTACCTAGAGAAGTGGTGGCATCTCTTTTCTCTGGACATCTTCAAAAAGAGACTGGACAGCTACCTGCTGGGGACCCTCTAGTTGGAATTCCTGCACTGAGTAGAAGGTTGGGATTTGATAGTCTGTGGCACGGGACAGACGGGTGCTATAGGGCACCCTCGTCACGTTTGAGGGGTGGCACTTCCAGACGCCCCTCACCCCTCACACAGGACAAGGGCATCAAAATGGCGGTGCCCTGTAGAGATGAGTGCCGCCATTTTGATGCGATGGACGCTTAGCATCCGCACATCACGGCGCCATAATGACATCGCAAGTACACCATTGGCGCATTGCGGCATCATTATGGTGCTGCAAAAAGAACCCACTTTTTGCGGGTTCTTTTTGCTGTGCAAGGAAGTTGCACAGTTTGTCTGCTGCAGCTTCCTCGTGCAACAAAACAAAGCACCGGCAGAGCACCCTTTTTAGGTGCTCTGTACCGGGCCTATCATACCATTTCTAACTCTATGGGTGCATCTGCACTGTAAAAACAATACAGTTTGACACCACTTTAAGAGCTGTTGTTCCAGCCTATGGAATCCTGGGATTGGTAGTTTTACAAGGTCTTTAGCCTTTTCTGCCAAAGAGGGCTGGTGTCTCACCAGGCTACAAATCCCATGATTCTGTAGGATGGAGCTATAGCTGTTAAAGTGGTGTCAAATGGTATTATTTTTACATTATTTTATCTGTTGGGGATGCTGTGATTGAGAGTTTCTGCATGGCACTGGGTCGTACTGGATGGCCCTTGTTGTCTCTTCCAACTCTATGATTTGAACTGCCTGGTTAACTCCAAAATGAGCAGGTAACTGGGAAATCCAGGGCAACTTTGGGGCCAGAATACTCAAGGAGCACCCCAGTGTATTGTGGCCAGTATAGTCCCATCCTCAGAAGGATTAATTCTACTCTTTTTCTCTCTACCATGATCCTAAAGCTTCTCTTTATTTTTTACTTGCTGTAGTTTTGCAGGGTTTTTTTCTCCTTTGGAAAAGCAGCTGTTAAGCTTCCCAACAGCCCTGCAAAGTTGATTAAACTGATGAGGGCAACAAGCCCAAAAGTCACTTCGAAAGCCTTATGGCTTGGTGAGGACTTTTTCCAAATCCAAAAGCATCCATCGCTCTACCCGGTGCTCTATGTTAGAGCTTTGGCAAGATTTAATTCCAAGAGAAACAGTCAGTACTTTAATCTCTTTTGCTACATGGTTTTAATCTTTCATCAAGAGAAATCTCATCAATATGGTTATTTCATTTTCTACTTTAATAAAGGACCAAAGGCACATGGATACAAAGGAGCTAAGAATTACTTTGCTGGAAGCAAAGCCTGAGAGATTTATTTCTGTGAGGAACACTTCCCAGAATTCCCCTGGCTGTGATGGGTCTATGGATGGGGAGATTCTGGGAGTTATAGTGCAAAACAGACAGAAGAAACCAGATTCAACTGTTTCTTATAATCTCAGGGCAGAGCTTGGGGAAAAGAGCATGTTACAAATGTGGGCATCTCATTCTACTGTCAGTTTTTGCCCCTGCAGCACAAGGTGCCAGATCACTTACTTGTCTATTGGATGATACTTCCACTTTGGGCTTTTATCCAAATTTCAAAGCAGCTACACAAGATGCCAGGCCATTATCCAGTGAACACATTCCTAAGAAAGAATGCTTTTGTTGGGATCAGCACCTTAAAAGCGCCTTTAAAATTCAGACTAAAATCCAGAGTAGATGCACAACCTCACTGGCATAAAGGCCACCAACCAGACTGATGCCCAAGGAAGCAGGACTTGGCTGTGTAATCCTTGCTTAACACAGACTGGACTTGATTGTTCTCTTTGTCTTTGCAAAATAGCCTCAGCTGGTGGTTCTTCTCAGACTTGGAATATATACACACACATTCTATGTACTTACATTCACTCTCTGAATCTTTTTAGGTGGGAATCTTTTTAGGAGTGCTGTAGCTGTGTATTCCTCCATCACAGTGGGTTGGAATAGGTGGTCCTTTGGGTCCCTTTCAAATCTAAGATTTAATGTTTCTATGATTGTATGAAATGCTATATTTAAAACAATGTCAGTGTGACCACAAGCAATGGTCTTCTTAACCAAGGGCGGGCAACTGTGAAAGCCTAGGGAAGACGCTGGAAGGCCATATACACAAAATGTACCCACCTCTACCCAAAACAAAAAACAAAAAGATTTTTGCCCCCAAACATCCTCTGGAAGTATGGGGACAGTTTTGCCATTTTTTGGTCTTGCTTGGCAATTTTATACCCTGTAGAGCCCTTTTTAATTATAAGAAGTAAGTAGAAATCACTTCCCATTCACTTCATGTTTCAACAACTGCTTTTACCGGGCCTAACTTGGTCCAGATATATATAAAGAAATGTGTTGGAAATTTCCACATACATACTCCAAGAGTATATTAGGGAGCAAAAAAAGTTTTTAAAAACATCAGTTCATTTGAGATGAAGTGCTAGAGAAGCAGTTCCATGGACTGCTAAAAAGACAAATAAGTGGGTCCTGGACCAAACCAAGCCTGTACTCTCCCTAGAAGCCAAGATGACTAAACTGAGATTTCTGTACTTTGGCCATACCACAAGAAGACAGGACTCACTAAAAAAAGACAACAATGCTTAGCAAAGTAGAAGGTAGTAGGAAAAGAGGAAGACTACATTCTAGATGGATGGACTCAAGCAAGGAAGCCACATCTGCCCCGAGTCTCCAAGACCTAAGTAGGGCTGTTGAGGATCTGGTGGCCTGGAGGTCTCTCAATCTTGGGGTTACCATTAGTCCAAATCAACTTGATGGTAGTTAACCACAACAAAGCCAGCAATTTGGCCACAGCTGATGGGAACCAAAGTTTAAAACATCTCAAAGGCAACAGGTTAAGGGTGTTGGTTGTACATATAAGTTAACCTTAATGTTCATTGCAGTTGTTGCAGTAGCCATAGTAATGGCAGGGATTATTATTATATCTCAATTGCAAATGAGGGTAAGGGAAGAATCCATTAAGATATTCTCAGCTGCCCTTGGTCCTTTCTACGCAGCTCTCTAATTGCCACACCTGCCGTCTTTCCTCATAAATATGAAACTCTGTGCTTGGAAGAGCAAAGAACATCATTTACTGTCAGCGCTGAATTTTTCTTGCAAGCTGCTAGAAAATGAGGGACGGAGGCACCTGGAATTCTGTCCCGGGAATTCTCTCAAGAGATGAGGCAGGACAGCTGCTGTCCCGTTTGATAGATTTGTGGCAGGTACTTTCAGAAGCCCAAATGGCTCGGAAATCATCTGTCACCTCCTATCCTTCCATAATGAGATTTTAAAAATTCATAACAAATTGGAGGTAATGTTTTGGCTGAGTTTCTGAGCCCTTGGGGCATATTGCAGCCATGTTTTTCAAACTTTGTAGTTGCAAGCTGAAGACGGGAGGAAAAAAGTTGAAGAGCAAGAACAATTTTCAATTAGAAGTTACGATTCACAAGCATAATGATCATAACCTGGCATATATAAAGATGCAAGACAAGGTTTCTCATCCCTCCTTGCCTTCTTTTATTCTGTATCCAAATCCTATCCACTGTCCACTCTGCTTATTTTACTCTCCTTAGAGATGGAAAAATATTTCTTGCTATTGATTTAATTTACTCTAAAAAAATACCTGTTGGAAAGAAAAATGCAGCAGGAAGATATCTGAACACTTTTTCCGGAATTATTCTGTACAGAAATACAAAAAACAGGTGGTTCTCTCCAGAAAACATGGTTTTTGCAGAGAGAGAAATTTCCTCACAACAAACCATGTATTTTCTGCCCAAAATACTGTTTCATGCATGGAAAACATCTGAATATGGGGAAAACACTGCAAAAAATAATATTATTTTCTCCTGCAGTGGGCATAGAAATTATTTTTGTATATCAGCATGAACATTATCTCTACTATGCCTTCATCCGCTTCCATATAGATGCAACATTTATTTTTTCCCTTTTTTTACTTAATTTTTTAATTGAAGTATATTTTCTTAAAAGCAAAAAAAAACCCTTACATTTTGTTATTTTATACTTAACATACACTGTTCATTGGTAAACAGCAATATCTAATAAAGAAATATTTTTATTTCTATTTCTGAGCTTCCTCTTATTTCTTTGGTTTGTGTGACTTGAATTTTTACGGCTGTCCTCTTTCTCCTATTCATTTTTTTTATGTCTAGCTTCAGTGTGTTATTGATTTCTTAATTTCTTTGTGATTCTTGTATGATCAATGTAATATGTATATGTATACAAGATGGTATTTCCAATTGAAATCAATGCGACACAAGTTAGGCATGAGTACAAAGCCCCATTGATATTGGAGTTTATCAGACAAGGGAAACTGGAAGTATAATCCAATGGCAATCTGAACACAATCATGGGGTTTAACGTTATTGCGTGATAACCCACTACGCACAAATTCGGGCAATGGGAAGTCAGTCCAAATGCAATCATGTGGTTTCACATTATTGCATGATAGACTGCCACACGCAAATTCGGGCAATGGCATGCTATTTTCGGGCAATGGGGAGCCAGTTCGAATGCAATGTGTATTCACGTAATTGCATGAAACTAGTGACTTTACGTGAATGCATTCTGGCCCCACTTTCTTTTCATTCGAATTTAAGAGAAATTCCTCCCATTTGATAAACTCCAAAGATCCCAAGAGAAGGGTGCATTCCACCCATAATCACACCTTCCCTTCTTCTGAAGGTGAGTTCAGCTGTTTTTCCCTGATCTGAATTGCCCACCTCTTTCCTGCTCTCCAGTAAGAAGAGCATCAGCCCCTCTTGGACTTTAGATAGCTTCCAAAGGAGAGGAAAGAAGGTGGAACCTATGTTCCAATGTAGGATCTCAGCCATCTTCTTGTTGTTGTGTGCCTTCTAGTAATTTCAGACTTATTTCGACCTTAAGGTGAACCCATCACAGGGTTTTCTTGGCAGAATTTGTTCCCTCTGAGGCTGAGAAAGCATGACTTGCCCCAGGTCACCCAGTCGGTTTTCAATGGCCAAGCAAAGATTCAGCCCCTGGTCCCCAAAGGCATAGCCCAGTGATCAAACCACCATACTGGATCTCTGGATCTCAGCCTAAGTATGGCTAACTCTGGACCAGCTCTATGAATGGATGGATGGATGGATGGATGGATGGATGGATGGATGGATGGATATTTCCATCTCTACATGTGTGTAAACAACACAAGGCCTTCACTATAGCATCACCCCAATTGTGGAACTGCCTCCCAGCTAAGGTCAGGATAGGTCTATCTTTACTGAGCTTCAAGTTGTGAGCCAAACCTATATTCTTCTGAAATGCCCTTGGTTTTTAAAATTGGCTTCTAAAATTGTTTTTGATATCTTTTAAAATATTTTTTCTTCATTTTCTTGTATATGGTTTTGGGAGCCTTGGTATGCAGAGTAGCAATAAATACTTGATTTAGCTGTAGATGCACAGGTAGATACAGCAACTATAAACTCTATACCATTTTAAGATCATTGGAGGAAAGGTACCATATAAAACAACAAATAAATACACAAATAACCCAGCTTGTGTCTGTCTCCCTGCACCTCTTTCCTCCAGACGTTTCGTCCTGCAATATGTTTGAGCTGAAAGATCAGAGCTTTAATACACCGTTTGGGGTTCTCTGCAACTTTACATGATGGCAAGTTTCTACTGTGGACTGCCAAAAAGACAAATAAATGGGTCTCAGAGCCAGTGTGGAATAGTGGTCTGAGAGTCTGACTATAGGTCTCTGGGAGACCAGGGTTCAAATCCCCACTTGACCATAGAAACCCTGGGTGAGTCGCACATTCTCAGCCCCCGACAACCCAATGATAGATCCACCTTAGAATCACCGTTAAGTCAGAAATGACTTGAAGGTATGCAACAACAACAGAGCAAATCAGGGCTGAGCTCCCCCTGGAAACCAAGATGATTAAATTGAGACTGTCATACTTTGGACATATCATGAAAAGACATGACTCAATAGAAAAGCCAATAAAGCTTGATAAGGCAGAAGGCAGCAGGAAAAGAGATGGAGGGACTCCATTACAGAAGCCATGGCCTTGAGTTTGCAAGACCTGAGCAGTGCTGTTGAAGATAGGGAACCTGGAAGTCGCTCATTCATGGTGTCACCATAAATCAAAGTTGACTTGGAAGCAGCTAACAACAAACTTACTAAATTTTACAAGAGGTTAAATAGCTTGATGCTATATGTGTCTACTCAGAAGTCAGTCTTATTCCACTGGGCTTTCTTCTGAGTAGGTAAGTAACTGCAGAATTCCACAGTATTGTCCCTGAGAACTGCTAATGACGCTCACTTGGTATCCTATCAGTCAGTGGCTGAAAGGAGGAGAAAAGTAAGTCCACATCCCAAGAGGCACAGATTGGTTTGTGAGAAGCCCAGATGTCTGATAGGTCCATGCATCATTTTCCTAGATTCTGCTATTCTTTGATTTTTCAGATCTCAGGCCCTCAGCTGAAGTCTTTGGGAGTTACTATATATTTCCAGTTGGATTGCCATTGCCATGAATATAGCCTACAACAGGCTGAATGTGTTGCTTCCCACGCAGATAGAATTCAGAGGCATAGCCAGTTTAGTCTGGAATATCAGTATGCAAAGCGATTTTGCAACACTTTTGCATCTAAGGAAGTAGACATAGCTCTCATCTGCACTGCAGAATTAATTCAGTTTGGCACCACTGTCACTGCTATGGCTCTGTAGTTTTGTGAACTATTTAGCCTTCTCTGTCTGAGAGCTCTGGTGCCACTACAAATCCCAGGATTTCATAGCCTTACAGCCATGGCACTTTGAGTAGTGTCAAACCACATTATTTCTGCAGTGCTGATTAGACCCAAATCTAATAGCCAAAACACACTGCAGAAATAATCCAGTTTGAGACTGTTTTAACTGCCCTGGCTCAGTGCCAGGGAATTCTAGGAATTGTAGTTTGTTGTGGCTCCAGAGCTCTCTGACAGAGAAGGCTAAATGTCTCACAAAACTATAGTTCCCAGAATTCCCTAGCATTGAGCCAGGGCACTTAAAGCAGTCTCAAACTGGATTGTTTATGCAGTGTGTTTTGGCTAGATGAAACCTTATGCTACTATGTCTTTTGCTCAGTAACACACTGTACAGACCAGCTTCAGGGCAGAGTGGGGGCATGCATCCACATGATGCAAGCCCCAATGCTGCCCTGATGCCGTCATCATCCGCATGGCGGGTGGCATCACAGAGCTTCTTTGCCCTGTGTCCAGATGACACAGTGCCAAAAGGAAAGCCAGAAGGTGCAGCTGCCACAGCAAAAGTACCCTTTCCATGGCACAAAAAGGAGCTGTTTGCAGCTCCTTTTTGCGCCATGGAAATGCCGGATCAAGGCCGCAGCATGTAGTTGTGACAGCCCCAGTCTGGTGCTGAAAGGGACAGCAGCAGGCCACTCCAAAGAGGTGGTCTGTTCAGCCCCTTAGTCTCACAGGTGCTACAAGGTCCCTTTGCATACTGATAGTCTACAACAGTTGGTATTCCTTGTCAGTTCCTTATCCAAGAACCCCAACCAGGCCTGACCTGGCTTAGCTTCCCAGAGCATCCTCCAAGAAGAGAAGGCATGAAGACAACTCAGCATTGCTCCCAGGACTGCCTTCTTGTCCTAATTCTAGCTGCAATCTTCTTGTGCCAAATGATGTGCCTCCCAACAAGACTCCTGGTAGAAATTAAGAACTTGTCATCATTGCCATTGCCCTGTGAACCTCACCTCCCATGGCGCACATGCCCACACACACACATGTAAACCTCACCTTAGAAAGCATTCCTATTCTGTACAAGAAATAACTTTTTATTTCTAGTGCACAAACACCCCCTCCTGGCTCTTGCAGACTTCCAGAGATATAAATTTCCAAGCATCGGCTGTAGGTAACTTAATGATGGCAGTAAATTCATCCTCATGAATACACCATGAGAAACCAACCAGAAGAAGAAGAAAAAATCTTCTTGCACTAAGCTTGAGAAAGAAAGAAAGACTTCATATTCATCACTCTGATTCTCGGTTCTCCCCCTCCACCTTTTAATATTATTTATTTTGTTGGACAGTCCTTTTTGGATGCATTCCTTTCCCCTCCTCTTCCTTTAAATTAATAGCATCCAAATAATGGAAGAGATAAAGGTCCCGTGGAGATATTAGCGCCTCATCCATCAGCCGAGCAAGACAAAAAAAGGTGAGATGACAGAAACGTCGAGAGAAAACAAAGAAACGGGAACCAACACTGTGTCATTTTCATAGGGGAATGTCACACTGTTAATGAAACTTTCAGCCAACAACTCGCAATTGGAATTAAAAATAAATCCTTCCACCAAGCAAAGCACACCAGCAAAGGGTGGATAGTGGCAGTCACGTACGCTCTAATACAGGGGTAGGCAACCTGTGGCCCGCAGGCCGGATGCAACCCGGCAAGGCCTTGGGACCAGCCCCAGCCCGGTCCTGCCTCCGATTGCCACCGGGGCCTTTGGCCTCTTGCGCGCAGGGGCAAGGGGGGCAATTGTCTATAGACGTCTCAGAAACATGCATTTATATTAACATTTTTTTAAAATCAGCAAATTTTTTTGCGTGTCCTCCACTTTTTTAAAAAAAAAGTGTCCACCATTTGAAAATGTTGTCCTACATTTGTCCCGGTTTATTTATTTATTTATTTATTTATTTCAATTTTTTAAAAATTATTTATTTATTTATTTATTGGCTTCGGCCCCCCAGTTGTCTGAGGGACAGCAACCCGGCCCCCGGCTCAAAAAGATTGCCTACCCCTGCTCTAATATTTCACAGATGAAAACCTTCACAACTGTGAGCAAGCAACACCAGAATGTGGTCAACATGAAAAACGTTATTAATGAAGAACATACAAACTAAAAGAGGCTGCAGAAGTTTGCTTTTGCCTGAGCCTCCTGGGAAGTGCAAAAACCTGCCACCCTCCTATTCTTTGCTGAATTAACTGAGTGCAAACTACTTTTGCACTTTGAACTCCAAGCCAAAGACAAAGGTCTAATCTACACTGCAGAATTAATACAGGCCTGTTACAGACTGCCAAAATAAAGCTGCTTCGGGTCTCTTTGGAGGTATGCTGTTTAAATGATGCATGCATCCTAAGAATTCAGAAGCTGCACCAAAGCTGCACTCCAGTGCTTAGGAATGGAGTGTGGCTTTGGTGCGACCTCCGGACTCTTAGGACCCGTGCATCATTTAAATAGCATACCCCCAAAGAGACTCCAAGCAGCTTTATTTTGGCAGTCTGTAACAGGCCACAGTTTGACACCACTTTAACTGCCAGAGCTCAATGCTAGGGAATTCTAGGATTTGTAGTTTTGTGCGATATTTAGCCTTTTCTGTCAGAGACCTCTGGTGCCACAACAAACTACAAATCCCAGAATTCTGTAGCATTAGGCCCTGGCAGTTAAAGCAGTGTCAAACTACATCATTTCTGTAATGATGGTTAGACCAAAGGGGGAAAGGAGGAGAAGGAAGGAGAAACTGGGACATTTTAAAAGCAACTCAAAAAGTGGGACAACAGAGGATTAGCTGGGATTGTGCCGGTCAAATCAGGACAGTTGGAGAATATAGAATATTGTGAAGCTATCCAGCATTGCCATTCCTTATAGTAATCAGTAGCAAATATAGAGCAGGGTTATATATCTGGAAACAAGTCAATAATAATAATAATAATAATAATAATAATAATAATAATAATAATAATAA
>NC_056525.1:247197723-247235909 GCF_019175285.1 Sceloporus undulatus
AAAATTGTTTATTGTTTTTCCCCACCTCTCCCAGATGGATCGAGGCGGGATTATAGTCCACTAAAATACATACATCAATAGGTAAAATACATCTAAAAAACACATCGATAGAATTAATACTGTTAATCTTAAAAACTAACTCGTTGTCAAGTGGTAGGCAGTGAGGTTATACTATGGTCTGAAGATGTTTCTTACACAAGGTCAGCCTCCACTTGAGATGACAATTGTAGCAAAGAGTCCAGGAGCTGCATCTGTGGCAAATGCCCACATTCAAGTAGATTTCAAGCTACATGCCTAGCAATGATCATGTGATCTGTATTTAGAGGTGTCGTTTTGAAGGTGGGTCAAAATGAGGCCATTGCCCCCAAATAAGAATTCTGACCCCAAAGAAGAGAAGACCTTTTAAAAAAAAATCCCATTAATTCTTTATTCCATATTTTATCTCTTTGCAAATCAGGAATGCACAGGCCAAGATCTCACATCAGAGTTAAATAGCATAAATCCCTGCATGGGGAGTTAATGCATTAATTTTGCGTATATTCCCTCTGTTGAAAGGCAACATTCCACAAGTGAACCAAGACACTGACTGCCCAACCAAATACACAGCCATATCTGCAAGGGCATCTATACACATCCATGTGCAATGCACGCATATATCCCTGCAGAATGGCACTTTATGCACATCTCCACTTCCACCACCTTGAACTGAATGAATGGGAGGGGGGGGACAATGTAGGGAAATTTATGTATGCATGACACACCAACAGGATTCCAGCTGCGGGATGTTAAACATGTGTGAAATTTTACTAGTGTAACAGGTTTTGCTTCTTTTATGAATACCAGCTTGTGGCTCTCTCTTACATAAAGAAAATAAGCAGTGAGGTGCCAGGAACCCATAACCCATAAGTTCCACATTGTTTTATATGTCCCCATTGCTACACACACTTATTGGCATTATGATTCTGCACTGGCGCACTGATGCCAGCAGCCACAGTTTTCTGGAGGGTAGCAGGTGCAAGGAACCGCAGTAAAGCAATCGCCTTGTTTATCATTTTCTGGTGCATTTGCTGCTGTCATGGACCCTCTTGTTAAAACTCTTTATTCGTCTTAACCATGCGGAATCGCATCTACGACAGGTGGGAGAGTTGAGAATTTAATTTCAGCCTGAGTTCCCCGCAGCTAAATTCCAGTTTTAAGTGAACCAGGATGTCATTTATTTATTTAGTTTTTAATGTTAGGCTCTCTATCTGGAAGAGAAATTTAAAAGGGAATTTGGAAGTACTGCTCTGTGTGAAGCATCTGAGAATAGATAAGGAAAGCCAAGAGAATCATAAATCAGGTCTCCGCTAAAAGGGAAATGGGGTGGACTGTCTTTGTTGGTCTTCTGGAAAGGGAATTCATGGAAAGGGAACATCCTATTTTTAGACAAGGTCCTGGAGCGTGCAATGGCTTCTGAACTCCCAGGATTCCTGGATAAAGTGGATTATCTTGATCCATTTCAGTCTGGTTCCAGACCTGGTCTGATTGCGTTGGTGGGTGGTCTGCAAAAGGAACCAGATGAGGGAGTATGGGGATGTTTGGGCCAGCTTGGGGGCTGAGTAAGGGCCTAGTATCTTCATAATGCACACCCTGGCTCCACCTCCAGGGTGGCATGACACCGTGTGCCATAGCGCACGGTGTCACAGCATTCCTCCGGCACAGTATACATATGATGCAGCTTCAAAGGTGCACTGCCAAGCCACAACAATGCGGCTATCGCATCCTTTGCAGGTTGCAAAAAGGAGTCATTTTTTGCAGCTCCTTTTTGCTCTCTGCAAAGGCGAGATCAGGGCTGCAGCATGCAGTTGCCATGGCCCTGATCTGGCTGTAACAGGGGCAGCCCCAGGCTGCCTCTTTGGGGCTGTGTGTACAGCTCCTATGTCCCTGTTGGTTCTGCTGGACATCTCAGCAGCTTTTGATACTCTGGTATCCTTCTGAATTGCCTCTCTAGGATGGGGCTTGGAGGTGCTGTTCCGCAGTGGCTTCATTCTTTCCTGGAGGGGCAATCTCAGCGGGGGGGGGGGATTCCTGTTCAATTCCTTGACCATTGGACTATGGAGTCCCTCAGGGTTCGGTCCTATCCCCTATGCAATTTAACATGTGCATGAAACAGCTGGGAGAGGTTGTCTGGAGTTTTGGGGTCAGGTGTCACCATTATGCTGATGATACCCAGCTCTATTATTCCTTTCCACCTACTTCCAAGGAATCCATCCTTGTGCTAAACCAGTGCCTGGCAGTTCTGATGGACTGGATGAAGGCAAACAAATTGAAGTTTACTACAGGCAAGACAGAGGTGTCCCTGGTCAAAAGATAGATCTGGAAACAGGGATTCAGCCTGTTTTAGACTGGGTTATTACCTGAAAACACAGGTTAAGCATTTTATTATGCCATTGTATTTAAACCACAGATTTTGGTAACCACGGCAGGTCCTGGAACCTAGCCCCAGTGGATACCAAGGACCCAATGTACCTATAGTAGATAATAGACTAAAGTCTGGTGTAGTATCACTGCCCCTTTGGTGATCACACATCCACCCACAACTACTAAGCCAAGACGACAAGTGCACAAAAAGCTGGGTAAAAATGTACAGCCTATCCTTTCTCCCACTTTGCCTTCCTAGACTTCAGCATGGAATAACAAGGTTGCAGCTAAGATTTACCTGAGACCACATGTCAAGAATTCATTCCAGGTTTCTTACATGGGCAGCAAGCTCTCCTCATCCTGCATTGTGGATGCAGAAGAAGTCCACAAACCCTGAGATGCTTTCAGCTGTCATTGTGTCTGAGTCGGAGGACTGCTTTCCCTTCCATTCCTGTTTGCCAATGATTTATTAGGAGCTATTTATGCAAGTGACAATATTTCCTTCTGTTCCCCTGTCTGTTTCCAGTGTCCTCTTTTTGCAACTCCGCTGCAGCAGCTGTGTGATGGATGATTTGTGGCATTTTTCTATTACTATTTTCCTTGCAAATCCAGGCTTCTTTGGGTTGCCCTTGAGAGAGAAAAAAGGAATGGGACCATCTGTGCTTGCCAAGAGGATGCGTGTTTCTCTCCTTCGGTCCAGGAGGAGGAGGAGAACATCCATGAGAAAATTGCCAAATCGTTTTCCTTTTTCTTTATGGGAATTCCCCTGCCTGCATTTCCTTTATTTCCTTGGACTATTGTGGTGGTGGTTTTTCCCACTTTTTTCTTAGAGATACAAAGCAACTTACAACAATTAAAAAGCATTGTTAAAAAAATCCACCAAATACAAAAGTTAAAATGTAATATTGTGTAATAGGATCCAGATGCATCTTTCAGAATCCTAGCATATTCCATCCCACAATTGTATCAATATGCTTTATGCCTGAGGCTTTGATATCACTCTGTATTGCATCTGAAGAAGTGGTTCCTATCGATGAATACTCATGCTAAAATTTAAAAAAAAAAAGTTGGCCTTAAAAGTGCTGCTTCATTCCTCCCCCGCCACCTTTCCTCCTGCTTTTGTATGAGGTCTGGTAGTTGCAATCAAGTATGCAGATTTCCATGGCACATTAGATAGAGATTTTTAAACTGTGCACAGAGAATGTCTAGACTGATGGCTTGAGTGAGAGCCAGAGTGGTGCAGTAGTTTGAGCATTGGACTGCAAGTCTGGAGTTGTTGTGGTGGGCCTTCAAGTTGCTTCCGACTAATAGTGACCCTAAGTGAGCTTATTTTAGGGGTTTCTTGGCAAGTTTCTTCAGAAGGGGTTTTCCATTGCCATCCCCTGAGGCTGAGAGAATGTGACTTGCCCAAGGTCATGATCAGTGTTCACATACTCACTCAGCCCTGGAAACCCACTGACCTTGGAAAAGTGATACTCTCCGCTTCAGAGAAAGGCAATGGCAAACCCTCATACTGAATGCACAACTGATCCTGCCCTGCGTTCCCAGACTACCCCCAGAGAGCTAGTCCAGAAAAATATCATCATTAAAAATATCAAAAATTATTAATGGGTCCAAGAGAAACAACAGAAACACAATTCTTCCCTTTATTCCCTCATTGTCTCCTCTTTGTCCTCTCTTTTCCCCAAGATTCCTAGCAATACTTTGATCCCAGACCACTATCTCCAGTCTTGACTTTTCTCATCCATTACGCTTGCTTACTGGAGTGATTACAAATGATGTTGCCAACCCCTCTGCCACCAGCAGATCTTCCTGGAGAAGAATTTCTAATCTCTTCCCATTGCTCATCACTTCACTCCCTTAATCTTTCAACCACTTTGAGTGTCAACAGCAATCGTGGGGAATCAGCCATCAAGTGTGCTCTAAGCTGGCCTTCACTCTATTTGGAATTAATCAGGGATGACTGCAGCTGTTTATTAGAGGAGCAGCAGCAGCAATGCCTGCCATGACCTTGAGTTAGAAGCCTTCTCCAAATTGGTGTATTGCAATTGCAAGTGCCATTTTTACAGTGGACCCAGAGAACTCAAGGAACTACTGTGGATGTTCAATAATCCATACAGTTAAAAACACACAGGAGTGGATCGTACATAATAGTACCCCTCTATTCCACTTTGGTCAGATCTCACCTAGAATGCTGTGTCCAGATCCAGGCTTCACAATTCAAAAAGGATGTTGACATGTTGGAGCATGTCCAGAGGAGGGCAACCAAAATGGTGAAAGGTCTGGAAACCACCTAGCTCTCTTTAGGGAGCAGGGTATTTTGAGCTGGAGAGGAAATGGTTAAGGGGTGACCTGAGAGCCATATTTAAATATTTGACAGTATGTCATATTGAGGATGGAGTAAGCTTGTTTTCTGCTCTCCAGAGACTAGGACATGGAGCAGTGGATGCAAGCCATAGGAAAAGAGATTCCACCTCAACATTAGAAGGAACTTCCTGACAGTAAGAGCTGTTTGACAGTGGGATAGGCTGCCTTGGAGAGTGATGGAGTCTCCTTCTTTGGAGGTTTTTAAACAGAGGCTGGAGGGTAATCTGTAGGGAATGCTTGGATTGTCTTCCTGCATGGCAAGGGGTTGGAGTGGATGACCTTCCAACTTGTGATTCCATAATCCTTAAGGTACTGGGCTGGGGCAACCCCTGCTTACAGCAGCAGTTGAACATTTTTGTTGCTCACAGAAGGAATTGTCCAAGACAACACTGCACAAGTCGCAGTGGAGGTCAGGACAAACAATGGTGGGTGGAAGGAGAGAAAGAGACAGAGACTTTGCTTCCTAACAGCTTCAGTGATAGGCTTGCAGGGGTCCTCAGAGCCACAGGAGTATAGGAGGGGGACATGGGAAATCACTGTTAAAAAGGCACGGGAGATTTTCTAAGCCATCTTTCCCATTATGCCTTAACAGGCAGCTCTTGATATTGCTGGCCTCTGTCACATGTTGTGTGCTGGACAGTTCTTATGTTGGTTGAACATCATGCTCTGCAGCAGTGGTTTATGTTTATTCTCTCCCTTCTAGTGAGCAAGCCTGCAACAAGGAATTGCAATGAGGTCCTGCTTCTGATTGCTTCAGCATCAGTCATTGACATCGTCCTGCTGCACCTCAATCATCAGCAGAAGAGATGTCCATCTCTTGTCCATCTGCTGACTGTTGAAAGTAGGTTCGGCATGATCACGACCCCATAATGTTATTGAATATGGAGCAGTTAAAGATCTGTAACCCTAGGTTACAACTCCATAACAGCAATACAGAATGCCAATCAAATGTAATTAAATTGGCCCTTTTCATTAGAAAATGTCTAACTTAATTGATAGATTAACTGATCTTAATTAGATTGTCTCTGTTGTTGTGTGCCTGCAAGTCATTTCCAACTTACAACTCTAATGTGATCCTATCATAGGATTTTCTTGGCAAGATTTGTTCAGAGAGAGTTTACATTTGCCTTCCTCTAAGGGTGAGAAGGTATAACTTTCTTAAGGTCACCCAGTGGGTTTCCATAGCTGAGCGGAGATTCAAACCCTGGTCTCCAGAGTCTCAAGAGTTTATCAAACGGGAGGAATTTCTCTTAAATTCAAATGAAAAGAAAGTGGGGCCAGAACGCATTCACTTAAAGTTGCTAGTTTTGCGCAATTATGTGAATATGCATTGCATTCGAACTGGCTTCCCATTGCCCAAAAATAGCATGCCATGGCCCAAATTTGCATGTGGCAGTCTATCTCACAATAATGTAAAACCACATGATTGCATTCGGACTGACTTCCCATTGCCTGAATTTGCATGTGGCGGTCTATCACGCAATAATGTTAAACCCCATGATTGCATTCAGATTGCCATCAGATTATACTTCCAATTCCCCTTGTCTGATAAACTCCTCAGTCTAACGTTCAAACCTTTACACCACACTGGCTCTTAGATCATCTCTATCACTAAATATTTCTGCTAGGATGCTTTTGACAGATAGCCTGCATGGAGCAAGGGGCTGGACTTGTTGGCCCAAGAGGCCCCTTCCAAATCTAGGGCTCTATGACTCTTTTATTTGCAAGAATAACCAGGCTTGACTTCCTAAGATTTTGACACCACAGCCAAAAGAGATTCCCAAAAGAGATTGTACAGTGGCTGTTGGCAGCTCCCATCTCCTTTAGGCATTAAGGAGCTAGTAATGAAAATAGGTTTAGCACCTTTAAATTTAGAATAACACCCGGAATGAATTCACCACTTCAGTAAGCCATTACCTTTTTTCCTTACCAAACTGAAGATCATACCTTTCACCTTCTCTAGTGATAACACAGATCTGGTGTTTCTTGTCCATCAGAATTTCTATTCATACAACGATGGTGTGCAAATTTGTGTAACTTTTCTGTGTATATGCATCTGAGGAAGTAGGCTTATGTCTACGAAAGCTCATGCTGCCAACTTCTTTCTTTCCATTAGTCTCAAAGGTGCTACTAGATCTCTTTACATACGTGTGTGTGTGTGTGTGTGTGTGTGTGTGTGTGTGTGTGTTAATCAGCCAGGAGGAGGTAATTGTTTGAGTTGCCGATTGCATGGCACTGGGACTTTATTCAGGCTCACCAGTCTCAAGGTGTAGCTCATGGCTCATACAGCCACCAGTCTGGATGAATGTCAGAAATTAGTGCTGGTCACTGACACATTAGGAGAAAAATTCCCAGTCCCTCATGTCAGATCACCTGAGAAGCACTGAAGCAATCTGGGCATCCCCAAAATAAGATTGTGACCATGTTGGCCTATATGGTCCCATCCACCCCAAGCACACAATTCAATGCACCATAGATTATTTTCCTCCAAATACATCAATCTTTTCCTATAAAGTATAGGATCAGCATGGTGTAAGGCAGTGATGGCGAACCTATGGCATGCGTGCCAGAGGTGGCGCTCAGAGCCCTCTCTGTGGGCACATGTGCCGTCGGCCCAGTACAGAGTTTGCCAGAGTTTGCTACTGGAAAGCCAGAGGGACATGGCACTTTGCAATAAATAAGTGGGTTTGGGGTTGCAATTTGGGCACTCGGCCTCTAAAAGGTTCACCATCACTGGTGTAAGGGTTTGGCTACAACTCTGGAGACCAGGGTTCTAATCCCTTCTCAGCCACGGAAACTCAGCCTCAGAGAAAAGCAAAGTCAAATTTTCTCTTAGCAAATCTTGCCAAGAAAGCCCCATGATGGAGTCACCCTAGGCTCACTCTCAGTCAGAAACAGCTTGCAGAAACACAACAATAGATGCTTTATGAATTCTTTACCCTGGAATAACAGAACAGCCTAACTCACAAAAAGAACAACCAGAATCCTGTTGGTGTGTTTCAGCTTCCCTACCAAACTAGTTGAACATCTTTGTTCAATGAGCCACATCTGCATTTAGTTCCAGATTGTGGAAACAATGTGCATATGGCTGTACATTTTTCATGGTTATGCATTGTACATGGATGTGAATTGTGTATGGGTGTGGGCTTTTCTCTCTGATTCGCTGTTCATGCATGCTCAGTTGGCATTCTGGAGGCAGCTACTGTTTACCTTGCTTGTTGGAGGCAGGCTCACATGACTATAACAGGACAGTCTAGAGCAGAATCCCATTCTTTCCCAGCTCAAGCTTTATTGCATTGTTTACTGCGGAAATAAAATATTTTATAGAATGGGCTTCAACTGCACTACAGAAATAATCCAGTTTGACAATACTTTAACTGCCATGACTCAGTGATATGGAATTCTGGGATTTGTAGTTTTGTAAGAAATGTCAGAGTTCTGGTGCCTCACCAAACTACAAATTTCAAGGTCCCATAGCATTGAGCCATGGAAGTTAAAGTGGTATCAAAATGCTTTATTTCTGCACTGCAGCCTTTGTCAGAGGCTTTATAAAATGAGATATGCCTGAACTCATTTTTATTTGTTGTTTTTGTTAACTATCTTCACATTAATCTCAACCCATGGCCACCCTGTTGATGAGACATCTCCAAGACCCTATGTCCTCCACTGCTCTTTCTGCCCAACACCTGCAAACCCATACTCATGATCTCTTTAATACAGTCCATCCATCTAGCATGCAGCCTTCCTTTCTACTTCCCTCCACCTTTACTCCACTAGTATTATTGTTTTTTCCAATGATTCATGTCTTCTCATGATGTGGCCAAAATATGCCAGCCTAAGTTCTGTCCTCTAGGCTTCCAGGAGGTTTTCTGGCTTGATCTGCTCTAGGACCCATTTGTTGAGTGTTGTCCATGGGGTCCTCAGTATTCTTCTCCAGCCCCACATCTCAAATGAATGGATTTTTCTCCTATCTTCTTTCTTAACTTTCCAGCTCTCACATCCATACATGGAAATGGGGAATACAATGGCTTATATGATTCTAACTTTTGTGCTGAGTTGTATGTCTTTGCATTTTAGAATCTTTTCTGGCTCTTTCATAGCCACTCTCCCATTCTTAATCTTCTCATTTCAAATCAAACATTGATAGGAATGGGGACCAGCTGCAGTCCCCATTCCTATCAATGTTTGGTCCCAGATATGAGAACTCTTTTACTATTTTTATTTCCTCATTGACTAGTTCGAATTTATCATTGGTCTCCATGGTTATTATTATTTTTTCTTTATATTCAACAATAACCCTGCCTTTGCACTTTTTTCCTTGATCTTCCTTAGTAGTTGTTGGAGGTCTGTGAGGCTTTCTGCTAGTCTTATGGTGTCGTCAACATATCTCAGATTGTTGCTATTCCTTCCTCCTCATTTCTATAGGGCTGTAAAAAGACTCCTCTCTTTTCTAAAACCCTGGAAGAATTGGAAAAATATGTGCTTTGTGGGCCAAACTCAGTGAGGGGAATTTTTGTGAATACCTAATAGTCACAAATATGTAACTCTAGGTTATGGCTTTGTAACTGCCATAGACATTTCCAGCCATAATGCCCAGGAACACACTTAATTCTTTCACAGAGATGTACCTGCATAGCTACAGTGTCTGTGGCCATAGGGTTAATATCAATCCCAACTGAGTTATACATTTTGCTACATTTTTTTCTACACAGCAGACCTTGGTCACGAATTGCCAATATTGAAAGGAGATCATATAATTAAGATTGGGAATTTCTTGCATGACATTTCCATTCGTGCACATCTCAATGCACAGTGTATATAGACCGAGTGTTAATCTTGTTTAAGCAGGAAGGTAAATCAAACAACCTCAGAGCTTCAGAGTCCACTGAAAGGACCAAAGAAAAACCCTGGTCCAGCAAAACTGTGGTTTTGGCCCCCGGTCTTCTGCATTTCGTCTTTCAGACAGAGAACTGATTACAGTATGCATAGACCCCATTCAAATTAACCCGTAAGCATCTTTTGTTTGCTCAAAAACATTCCCACGGACTGCACAAATTAAAAATTAATCTATCTCAATGTGTTATCTCCATCTGAATTATAACTCAGCTGCCTCATTTGCATAAGTCAGAGATTGTAATGACTTACTCAACTAAGCATACCCATGCAGTTAATTACTTTTTTTTTTCCCGATGAAATGCCACAATTATTTCCTGGCAGAGAAAAGCAATTGCTCACCCACAATGGGCTGGGATGCTAGGAGGGTGCGCTTCTTAAAATAATAATAATAAAAAAACCAACAATTAGTATGAAATTAATTTCTTTCAGATCACTGGACCATACCCTATGTGCCAATGCAAAGGGTGGGAAGAGGCTGACATAACATGGCACCCAAACTGATGCTGTGCCTCTTTTGCTGTTGAAACCTAGAATTCAGAATCCTCTTCCAAGAGCCTTTGTCTTCTGTAAGACAAGAGGAAACGTATACAAAATTTCTGAGCAGTCTGTGAAGGAAGAAACTCTGCCTGAACTTGATAAAAAGGGGCTTCATCTGTGACTAGCCTAAGATATTTTGCTGCCTGAGTCAATGGAGAAAATAGTGCTTCCCCTTGCAAGTTATGCAGCTGGCCAAGTTATTTCAGCATGTCTTCCCTTTCCTTGCCAATATAAACATATAATACAAGATCATAGCTCCTGCCATGCTTGTTAACCATATATTCTTAATATGCATTGTAATAATGGATGATGGGATATGCTACACCACTGGTAATGCTGTGTGGAAAGATTGTTTCTCTTCTTTGGAGCTGGCTAATGAACCAATGTCAAGAGAGAAAATATGAGCTGACTATAGAGTCACACTGGAGGACCTAGAGATTTCTGGAAAGAATATTTGTCTAGGCATTTCTAGGTCCTAGAATCACAGAGTTGGAAGAGACCACAAGGGTCATCCAGTCCAACCCCATACTGCCATGCAGGAACTCTCAATCAAAGCATCCCCGACAGATGGCTATCCAGCTCTCTTTAAAGACTGCAAAAGAAGGAGACTCCACCACAATTTGGGGGAGTGTGTTCCACTGTCAAACAGTTCTCACCACCAGAAATATTCCTCCTAATATTCAGTTGGAATCTCTTCTCCTCTAGTTTGAATCCAATGCTCTGGGTCCTATTCTTTGGAGCAACAGAAAACAAGCATGCTTCATTCTCAATATGACACCCCTTCAAATACTTAAACAGGGCTATCATATCACCTCTTAACCTTCTCTTCTCCCGACTAAACATCCTCAGCTCCCTAAGTCTTTCCTGATAGGGCATGGTTTCCAGACCCTTCACCATTTTGGTCACCCTCCTCTGGACACGCTCCAGCTTCTCAACATCCTTTTTGAATTGTGGTGCCCAGAACTAGACACAATATTCCAGGTGAGATCTGCAAAGCCCTATATGGATCAAGTCCATATTTAGACCATATGAGCCTGCCTGGGTTTTGAGATCTTTCAAGGAGGATCTTTTCCCTGGCCCACCATCTTTGCAGGTTTCTCTAGAGGTAACATGGGAGAATGCCTTCTCAGTGGCTGCTCTCAAGCTTTGGGACTGCCCAGCTAGAAAGATTAGACTGGCTCCCTCATCAGTCTTCTTGCAGCAGATGAAGACTTTCTTGTTTCAATAGGCCTTTGGGAACTGGCTGTTTCTAGGGCAAGGACTTATTTGCTGCATTGTCCATATTTCTTTTTAATGGACGTGTTTCAAACGACACTTACTTCCATTGACACTGTGATCATATTTTAACTTTTTAATGCAAGCTTTTGTGTAAGGTGAGCTTTTTTGTAAAAGTTTTAATTTTTGGATGCTGGTCAAGCTGGGCAGTGAAGGATGCTGACACAAAGGGAATTGACAAATTTGAAATACGAGTGTGGGAGGAATATCCTGGACTGCCAAAAGACAAATAAATTGGACTGAAAGTAAATCAAACCTCAGCTTCATCTAAAAGCCAGCTGAGATTGAACTGAGGCTATCATATTTTGGACAAGTGGATTAACTCCATTTAGGGAGCCAAGGTTTCCCTTATTTTGCAAGACCTGAGCAGACCTGTTGACAGCTGGGGATCTTGGAAGTCTCTCATATATAGGGTCACCAAGGGTCGAAACTGACTTGGTGGCACATAACAACAACACAAGTCACTATGCATCTCAGGGCTGGGAAAACAGTGGGATATAAATGAAACCACAACAGCAACAGGACCTAATCACACAAGGCAAGAAAGGATGGGTGGGCCAGAGGAGTTGCTTGGCTTTATTATACGAGTGCTGAGACAGACAACCATTTGGACAAACCTGACTTCAGCATTGCCATTACATGTAGGCCTTGAACAGAAGAGTTGAAGAAGACTTTGTTGGATGTAGACTTCGAACAGAGGAATTGCCTGTGTGACACATGGTCCATTTTTTTTTTTTTTTTGTCTTGCTATCATCTCTAGCCAAACATAATTTGGAGGACTGAAGAACTCAAAGCTTTGCCAGTCCGTGGATCCCATGTCAAAGGCCCAGTGAATCCACTCTGGACTTCCTCTAAAACTTGAAATCATAGAATCATAGGAACTGTCTGCACGGGGGCAAAGGACCAGTGTTCCTCCCTGCCTTGCATCAACCTGTTTGGGCAATGCAGGTCAATAGACAGATCCAGGCAGACTGGATAAGGGTTCAATGGATTCAGCGTGATTATGGGTCAAAGGGACCTTAGTGCAGGTCAAAATGACCCACCATCTGCTGCATAGTTCCTCTGTCAGTGGAAATCCCTGACAGACTGGACATCCCCATGCTCCCCTTAACTTCCCCCACCATCTCTACTATTCAGAAGCCCCTGTCACTGCATCTAACATGGAAACAGGGTGCCTGTCCACATGAATGCCTGACTGCCACATCAGGTAGGATGATTGGAGTGTCTCAGTAATGACAACAATATATGGGGTACGCAGTGATAGCAGGTCCCTGGCACAGTGGAGGGTGAGCATGTGAACCCCTGACCATCCCTGCGCTGGCCTGGGAACCAATCCAGGTTGAGAGCTGTTCTATTCTGACCCATCTGCTCAGCCCCATAGAATCACAGAGTTGGAAAAGACCTCAAGGGCCATCCAGTTCAACCCCCTGACATTCAAGGAGACACCATGAAAGAACTCCCAGCAGATAGCAATCCAGCCTCTGTTGAAAAACCTCCAAACAAGAAGACTTCATCACACTCAAAGGTCTGAACTCTGTTTCCTAGATAGGCTCCACTCCTTAGATAAAACATGGAATAAAACATGGAGTCGATGAGGTGGCTGTCCTGTTTTCAGGATGGCAGGTGCCCAAGTAAGTGCACCTTTACTTCAAGAGAACAAACGATGGAGAAACCAGTCCAAAGTCAAACACAGAGGGTCTGAATAAGAAAGAAAGGGTCCAAGAAATAATCCAAGGTTTAAGTATGAAAAGCAATCTGAGCAGTGTCAAATGCCAATCAGGGAGTCTTCAAAGAGAAGAGTCCAAGGAGAAAACTGACGTTCGGGAAATGAGAGAGAAGGAAATGTCACATGATGCCAAATGACAATAGTGGAACTGTTATTTTGCAACACAGAAACAGTGTTAGCTGTAACTCAGCATAGCTGGCCTAATTATCCCAATACTTCCCTTTTAAGGCAGGCCATGCCCTTGTCTGTGCTTTTTGTTGCTGCTTTTTCAGTCTACAATGCTTTAAAGGATGAGATGTCTCTGCTTCCAACTCCTCTGCTCAAGAGCTATATGTGATGGCCTAGGCTCTGCTTTCAGAAAAGGACTTCCAGCCTCCTCTGGTTCTGACTGAAAGGTATTACCTGGGCTGAATTCTTCCTCTCCTGCATCTGAGGAGGCTTCTCGAAGTGGGACATGACAGGTGAGCAGCTACTGCTGGAGCTCAGTAAAACCTGGCGAAACCTATTTCAACAGCAATGATAATGAGATGAGTGTGCACACCACAGACATTGAAGCATGGAAGAAGAGGTGACGCCCGGAGAGTCGATACATATTCTGTCTTTCCTTTCACCAGGAGTGAATGGCTGCTCAGTGGTAGCCGTTTGCATTTCCCTGGTAACATCCCATTTGTGGCAGCTTCGCTGAGCATTACAGCTACCAAGCAATTAAAGCCTCATTTGCATCTGTGCATGAGATTAAAGGAGTTGGGGAGATTAATTTTTAAAAGCTGCTACCTTTCATGCTGGATGGGCCTAATTGATTGGATATTTGAGCAGAATAGCCCAGCAAGGGGCCCCTCTGCCTCTTTGCAAAGGAAAGAAGGAAGGATCTATTGAATGACAGAATAGAGGGCATGCTTATCAAATTTGCAGATGACACTAAATTAGAAGGGGTAGCTAAGGACAGGATCAGAATTCAAAATGACCTTAAAAGATTAGAGAGCTGAGCCAAAACTGACAAAAATGAATTGCAAAAGAGAGCAATATAGGGACAGGTACTAAACTTGGGCAGTAAAAATGAAATGCACAGACATAGGATGGGAGACACCTGGCTTGACAGTACTGATTGCAAAAGGGATCTAGGAGGCTTAGTAGACCAGGAGCTGTACATGAGTTAGCAGTGTTATGCGGCAGCTAAAAAAGCCAATGTGATTCTTGGCTATTGTCAAGTCAATGACTTGGATCTTGAAGATCTGTTATTCATAGGATCACCATAAGTCAAAGTCAACATGGTAGCAAATAACAACAACAAACAAGCAAATCTAGTTTAATTTTATTTCCATTTCTGTCCTTGGATGGATTTCCTGAGACAATAAATGTAATTTCCCCCCTTACTTACCTTACTATAAACATCTGCAATAATGAATCCTTTTCACACATGCACCCTAGCTTACTTTAGGCTAGCCTGTTGCTCTCTGCTATTACAAATACTAAATATTCTTACAATTCTGCCTTTTGTGTGTGTGCTTTCTCTGTGTGTGAGGTGCCTAGATAGATTCTCTCACATCCTTTATCTCTCTTCCCCGTCCCCTCTCTCTTAATAGGTAATACCAAATTATTTGACCTCAGGAAATTTGCACCAAGCTTTCATCTACATGCAAGATTAATTCCGGAAAGTTATGAGAATCATGATGAGATTACAAACAACGGATGATCAAAGGCACTGGCAGAAAGAAGAACAAAAGCCCCAGCTAACCGTCATCTTTCCATTTAGCAAGCAGTATGCTAATTAATTTCCCAGGCTTCTGCCAAAGAGACATTAACACCAATATATCATCATTAAACACAGCACAAATCGCATCACTTCTGCATTCAGTAGGAAAATGGCAGAGGAAGAAAAAGAAGAGGAAATTGTCTTTGGATACAGTAACTGTGACAACAAATATTTTCTTTTGTACATAGGTGTATTTGGACTCCATGCAGATAATTCCATGTTAAGGAAACGAGAGTCAACTGAGACTTTCATATCATGAAGCTAGCTTCTGTGCAAAGCTTAGAAACATTACTCTTTTGAACTACAGTTCCCAGTATCCCCAGGCAGCATGATTTGTTTCATCTCTGCTCTGTTTATGCAAGACCTTGACCCCTCATCTTAGTATAAATCTTTGCATGTGGATTTACACTTTGATTGTGCAGTGAGACCCTTGGATTAAATATGAACCTGCCAGAACCCTGGCAGAGAAGGCTTTCTCTTGGTCCCACCACCATCACAGGCTTGCTTGCTGAAGACATGAGACAGGGCCTTCTTGGTGGCTGCTCCCAGCCTCTGGAACTCCCTTCCACAGGAGGATAGGTTGACCCCCTCCCTGTTTTCCTTTCACCAGCAAGCAAAGACATTTCTGTATATGTGGATCATCACACGGAAGTTTATCGTGGTTAAAACACCAGCAAAATGCTCCAGAAGTGCAAAGGTGTGCTAGCCAACCGTGCTTCTGAATCATCCCCTCACCTCTTCTGTCAGCAGTGTTCATGGAGCAGCCATTTCTTCATAATGGATCTTCCCATTATTAAAGAAATAGCTGCTCTGTGAATGCTTTGATGACAGGAGAGGAGATGAGACGCTTCAGAAGTGCAATGACTATCACACATCCATGCTTCTGGAGTGATTTAAGCATGGTAAACCTCCTGCGTGATAATCCCCTAAAATGGGTGTTAATATAAATAGCACCAGGGAGGGGTTTGTATTGGGATGTGTGAATTTGAGAACCAGCATGCTGTAGTGCTTTGAGCATGGGACTATGACTCTGGAGGCCAGGGTTCGATTCCCCTGCTCAGCCATGGAAAGTCACTGGGTGATCTTCGGCAACTCACACTCTCTCAGCCTCAGAGGATGGCAATGCCAAAGCCCCTCTGAAGAAACTTGCCAAGAAAACCATCACCTTAGACCATCCCCATCACCTGTTCAGTTACCTGTTCAAAAGGTCAAAAATCTAATTCCCTTGCATTTGCATTAGAAGGGGTGGAGAAGGGGTAAAATTTATATTAAGTTGCCATCTCTATTCAGTTAAAGGTCTGTGTCCAAAGCCTCACCAGAATGTTAAAAAACTGCCATGATTTGAATGCCTCATCTCCCATTCCTGTTTTTAGTTTTTTAGAGAAATAAATTTTCCAAACTGTCTTCTACCTTTAGCAAAATCAACCCTCCCATTTGAAAATTTCTTCTCCTCCTCCCAACCAAAAATCATCCTCTTTCTTTACTTTCTTCCCTTACAATCTAATCTCCTTCTTTCTCTGGTTTACTAATTTTCACATAGAAGTATAGAGTTGGAAAAGACCCCCAAGATACAAGTCCAGCCCCAGGAATACATAATCAAAGCACCCGGACAGATGCCATTCAGCCTTTTTTAAAAAAAGCCCACAAAGAAGGAGACTCCGCCAGACTCCAAGGGAGTATCTTCCACTCTCAAACAGCTCTTAGGACTTTATCATAGGAGCAAAATTGGAAGGTTAACCAAAGGTATTTCACGTAATTTCGCAAAAGATTTTCAAACGATGTCACACGCAAATGGAAGGCAACCAAAACGCAATCGTGAGACATCCCAGGAATAGCTGAATTTGGGAAAATATTGAATTTATAAATCCTTTTCCACTGTGAATTTGCAGTCGATTTACTTTTGTATTAGTATGAATTGCCTCTCCAGTTTGGCCATGGGATTGCTGTCAGCCATGGGATCCTGTCCTCCTGTGTATGTGCAAACATGCTAATTGGAAATCAAGAAGCCAATGGGTACATACTCATGTAATGATTTCATTCACATCCGCACTGCTTTCTCTTTCTGATGGACGCTGTATTTGTCTGAGTGTGATAAGCTACAATGTATTTTCTTGCATTTTTGGATTGCACACACACACACACACACACACACCTTCTTCTTCTTCTTCTTCTTCTTTTTCTGGGACGGTGCTATATTCCTCTGTGTGAAAAAGTCCTTACTGTCAGAAAGTTCTTCCTAATATTGAGGCAGAATCCCTTTTCCTATACTTTGCATCCATTGCTTCAAGTCTTATTCTGCATTGAGCAGAGGGTTGGAATTGGTGGCCTATGGGGCCCCTTCCAACACTATGGCTCTGTGATGCTGTTATTCTATATATAGAGATATACACTATACATCCTCCATGTAGGACTTCAGCCATAGTTGGGTCAGAATGCCACTCCAATTGATGTAGGGCCTTTTGCTAATTTCTGTATTTTCCAGAGGAAAATCCCTAGACATTGCTATCTTGACACCTGAATTAGCACCGCTTTCAAATGCATGAACTCACATGATGGCAAAGCCTCACATTAAGAAGACAATGCATCAAAAATAATAAACTCAAAACAGTTTGTTGCTAGGAAGGTGGGGCTAAGGAGAAATCAATATGTTATTGAAAACAGTAATTGTGAAAAACATATTTGTTGGCAGTAATAATGCCCTAAATCAGAGGTCTGAGCTGCAGGGAGGCAGAAAGGGAGGCAAGGAAATCAATTTCTTTGTCTCCAGTCACAGGTGGCCAAAGCTTAGATGTAATTCCTGCTTCATAAATTAAAGTTTTTTATGGGTTCTGCAAAAGGAAGGGAGTGTAAGACAGACAGGTCTGGGGAGTGGATGTTAAAATACTGTAGGCACTCCCCCAAACAATAGATTTCCTCTACTGTGATAGAAGGAGAAAAGAGGCTGAAATGTTCAACCATGGAGAGCTATAGCAACCTTAGAGCTGTAACAATCCACTCCAAAGCATCGTAGAAGCATGTATTTAGGGCCATCTACTCCAACCTTCAGCTATGCATCTTCTCTAGATGGTTGACAGCAAACCATCCATCTACTATCTTTCCGTCTTATTTTATTTTATTTGCATGCCACTTTTCTCCCAGAGTAGGATCCAAGGCAGATCACAAAAGGAATAGGCTAAAAACAATACAATTTTAAAACACTATTAAAATTATCCAATTAAGATGATGGATTAAAAACAATATAAAATCATTTAAAAGCATATAAAAATTTAAAATACACTCTCCCCATAAGTAACATCCCTGCAAATAAAAGCTTTCTTGAACTAGAAGGGTCTTTGCCTGTCGCCAGGAGAACAGAAAGGGGCCATCCTAGCCTTCAGTGGAAGGGAATGTATTTTCTGCCCCTCTCTCAGATTGGGACACAAGGCAGCTTACAAGAGACAGATAATCACAATAAAATCACATATAGCCAAAAGGTTGTTCAAAAAGTTGCACAAATGTTGAAATTAAAGCACTATTAAACTGTTGTTGTTGTTGTTGTTGTTGTTATGCACCTTCAAATTATTTCCAATGTATGGCTACCTTAAGGCGAACCTATCTTGGGGTTTTCTTGGCAATATTTGTTCAGAGGAGGTTTGCCCTTGCCTTCTCCTGAGGCTGAGAGCCTGTGACTTGCTCAGAGTCACCCAGTGGGTTTCATGGCTGACCTGGGAATTGAACCCTAATTTCCAGAGTTGTAGTCCAACACTCAAACCACTATGCCATGCTGGCTCCCATATATGCCAGCATTCCCATATATGCCAACACATAGTCCAACACTCAAAATACTCTTTAACTAACAATGGCCCAGAACAGACAGGCCTTTGCGGCGCACCCACCAGACCAGGCGCGTAACGGTGACATTGCTAGTGCTTTGGGGCAATGGAAGTGCGCCGCAAAAAAGAGCTGCTTCCCAGCGCTCCTTTTTTGCTCCGCAGCAGCACCGCACAATTTTGTTGCTGTAGTGCTCCTGCAGAGCTCTTGCTGGCGGTCTGTACCCCGTCAATATTAATGAGTATTAAACTATCAGTATTAAATGCACTTAAAACTTACTTGATGTTAACTGCTGTCAAGTCAACTTTGATGTATAGCAACTCAATGAATGAGAGACCTCCAAGTCATCCCATCCTCAACTGTCCTGGTCAGGTCGTGCAGAGACAGGGTTGTGACTTCCTTGACTGAATCCATCCATCTGTAATACAGTCTTCCTCTTTTCCTGCTGCCTTTAAGCTTTCCAAATCTTGTTGTCTTTTCCAGTGAGTCCTGCCTTCTCATGATATGGTCAAAGTTTGATACTGTCAGTTTAGTCATCTTGACTTCTGGAGAGAGTTCAGATTTGATTTGCTCTAGGACCCATTTATATGTCAGCTTAGAAGTCCATGCTTCTCTAACACCACATCTCAAATGTGTTGATTTTCCTTCTATCAGCTTTCTTCACTGTCCAGTTTTCACAACTGTACATAGAAATGGGTAATAGGATGGTATGGATAATCCTGACTTTGGTATGTAATGCTATATCTTTACACTTCTGGATCTTGTCTAGTTCCTTCATAGATGTCCTTCCAAGTCCTAGACTTCTGGTTTCTTGACTGCAGTCTCCATTCTAATTAATTATTATTATTATTATTATTATTATTATTATTATTATTAATGATGGAGCCAAGACCCAATTGTAGCTAATGAAAATGGATGTGGTACCAGTCTATGGAATACTGTATGTGTACAAAGTAATTGTCTCTCTCCCTGATCAGATAGTTTGAGATGCACTAGCTCAGAGTAGCTTGTTTACGAAAATAAAGGAAGCATAAAACCACACACATATTTTAAAATTTAGCTGGCTAAAACACACAGCAGTGTCAGGGGGACACACTCTAGTCAATGGAGGAAATTGTCCAAGTAAAGCAAATTGTGCAAATAAATTTGCAAATTAGGAAAAATGAAGTTAAAATGGTTTGAGCTGAAGTGCAAGAAAAAAGCACAGAAATCACACAAGCCAAGGATGGAAGGGAAATGCAAGTGGGATTGGGAGGAACTCAGTGAAACCAAGACTGAGAGGTTTTCATGTGTCTAGAGAAGATAAATTGGGAGAACTAAATTCAAATTCTCTACTCAAGTGTGAAACTTTGAAACAGAACAACAGTTCCTATATCAGATAGATTATAGTGTAGTAGTAGTAGCAGCAGCAGCAGTAGTATCATTTATTCCTTGTGTGTGTTGTTTGCCTTCAGGTCCTTTTCAATTTATGGTGACCCAATCACAAGGTTTTCCTGGCAATTTTCTTCAGAAAGGGTTTCCAATTGTTATCCTCTGAAGCTGAGATACTGTGATTTGTCGAAGGTCAAAAGTGGCTTACAATAAGATGGTTAAACAATCCAGCCAAGTATCTGTGGCAATTTATAGCTCCCATATCAGAGATGCAATAAATTAGTAGTAATAATAGTAGTATATTTACTTATATCCCATCTTTCTCCCAATATAGGGAATCAGGGCAGCTAACAACAGATTTAAAACAGTAACATTTAAAAACAATACAAAAGCATTTTGAAAAGTATAAATATAAAGGTTATTGTTATTTCAATGAGTCATCCAAGATACTGAACCTTTTAATCAAGTGACCAAGCCAGGGACGTAGCCAGAATTTTAGGAAGGGGGGGAGGGTCCAGACTAAGTGCCACCATTATAATGGGGCTTGGGTGCAGCAGAGCAGCACCACACACCATTCATTTTTCAAATGGAAGGGGGGGGGGTCCGGACCCCAAGGACCCCCCCTTGGCTACGTCCCTGACCAAGCCTCTTCACGTTTGTACTAAACCCCAAAACAGACTCATCACCCGACTGACACAGTAACCACCAGCTACCAACAGTATCAGTTTAGGCTCTCCACCAAGACACCTTCTTGTTCATTCGTATTCCCAGTTAAAGGATATGATCGGTGTCCCTAGAAAGCTACTGCAGATCAGAGTAAAGAAGAGAGTTTGAAAGAGACCTGTGTTCAGAGTCAACACAAACCATATTTGAATACAACTCTGCTCTATTCACCATTACACCTTTCTGGATGCTATTTTGTTTCCGCTCCAGTGGCGGGAGCAAAATGCAAAAGCTCCAGATGCCCAGACAGAACTACACGCAAACATGAAAAATATCTCAATCCTGAATGGGGAAGGAAAAAAACCAGAAACCAGATAGCTTCCCTGCAGAAGGCACTTTCCCAGGTCCTGGAACGGGAGGGATGTTAATACCGATAATGACTCTCGGTGCAGGTGCTTCCATTTAAAGACTCATTAGTACGATAATCCCACTTTGTTTTGCTAAATCAATATTTTCATCCTGTTATGGGTTTTTACCAAGCGAGACAGAAAGGAAGCGAGCCAAATGGCACGTCCTGAGAAAATCAACACAATTTGCCTCTTCACCAACTCGGAGGTGGGAACAATCCTCACCCCTGGCATAGTAGTTGTACTCTTTGTTATCATCATCATCATTGTATGTATGTACAGCGCTGTGTACATTTACAGCACTATAAAAATAAATAATAAGAATAAGAATAAGAATTGTGTTGTTGTCCCACATTTCCCCCCCAGTTTAGGACTCAAGGCATCTTACAACAGGTAAAAACAAAATATAAGGTCTAATCTGCACTGCAGAAATAATGCAGTCTGACACCACTTTCACTGCCAAGGCTCAGTGCTATGGGATCCTGGGATTTGTAGTTTGTTATACCACCAGAGCTCTCTGACAGAACTACACATCCCAGAATTCAATAGCATTGGGCCATCGCAGTTAAAGCAGTATCAAATTGCATTATTTCAGCAGTGCAGATTAGACTATAGTTAAAAACTCAGAAAGAATGGTAGCATAGGGGTTTGAGCATTGAACTACAACTCTGGAGACCAGGGTTCGATTCCCAGCTCGGCCATGGGAACCCACTGGGTGACCTTGGGCAAGTCACATGCTCTCAGCCTCATAAGAAGGCGGTGGCAAACCTCCTTTGAACAAATATTGCCAGGAAAACCCCATGATAGGGTCGCTCTGCCATAAGTTGGAAATGACTTGGAGGCACACAGCAACAAAAATTCAAAAAAATACTAAAGTTAAAAAGTGATTACACGATGCCAAAACATTAAAACCAGTTAAAAAAAATAAGCTATATAAAAACACAACAAAATTAACAACAGAAAATCCAACACACTCAATCCTGTTGAGATAAAAGGTCTTCACCAGTTGACTGAAAGGCAATAGGGAGCATGCCAGTCTGACCTGACTATGGTGACACATGGCTTGATTCCATCCCGCTTGGACTACTGTAACGCACTCTATGTGGGACTGCCTTTGGAAACTGTTTGGAAACTTCAGCAGGTTCAAAACGCAGCAGCAAGAATGCTGATCAGGACCAGTTACAGAGAACATATAACTCCTTTGTTAAAACAGCTTCACTGGCTACCGGTTTGTTTCCAGGAATAATTCAAAGTGCTGGTCATGATGTATAAAGAATACACACCTTAGGTCCATCCTATTTGAAAGGCTGTATCTCCCCATATGAACCTGCCAGGGCTTTAAGATCATCAGGGGAAGACTTCTTCTCGGTTCATCCGCCATGACAGACTTGCTTGGTAAGGACGAGAGAGAGAGCCTTCTCAGTGGCTGCTCCCAATCTCTGGAACTCCCTTCTGCAGGAGGCTGGCTGCTTTCCTTTCACCTGCAAGCATAGACATTTTTATTTAAGCAAGCTTTTAATGGTTAAGCATGTTTTACCTGTTTTTAACTTCTGTATGCTTTTGAACAGTTTTATAGTGTTTTAATGTGAGGATTTTAAAATGGTTTTAAAACTTTTTTTGTAAATGTTTTCATTTGTTGTTTTGGGAGCTGCCTTGGGTCCCATCATGGCAGAAAGCAGGCTATAAATAAAGTAAGTATATAGAATCATAGAGTTGGAAGAGACCCCAAGGGCCATCCAGTCCAACCCCCTGCCATGCAAGAATACACAACTAAAGCACCTCTAGCAGATGGAAATCCAATCTCTGTTTAAAAATCTCCAAGGGAGTGTGTTCCAATGTCAAATAGCTCTTACTGTCAGGAAGTTCTTCCTAATGTTGAGGTGGACTTTCTCTTCCTGTAGTTTGCACCCATGGCTCCGTAATCTAGTCTCTGGAGCAGCAGAAAACAAGTTTGCTCCATTTTCAACGTGAAAAGGTAAAACATCAATCAAACAACCAACTGAGCAGTTGGTAACATCTACAGTGCTGCAGATTTTTCTGTTACAGTCAGTGTTACAGACTCCCAGGTATATCTGAGTACTCATGCACCATAACTTCAAATCCACACCACCAGATGGCATCATTAGGACATGGTTGAAGTCTCCAAGTGGCTTATTTTTGTTGCAACTGTGGATAGGGAAATGTTCTCAAAACCCATCCCTGTGTACAATGGCATCACTAGGGAGCTGCTGGGGGTTCAGACCACACCAGGTGACACCTAAGTGATGGTGACACCACGGCTCCTCAAACGCTGCTCCTTTGGGCAGAAATGGATGTGGCACTTATCTGCTTCCCTTTAAAATCCTTTAAGAGATGGTGGGAGTGGGATGAAGCTCAATGGGAGGAGAAAAGAGAGGCCACAGAATTTTTTTAAATTATAATTTCAAAATTCAAAAATAAAATAAAAAATAATCCTTTTTTAAAATATTCTTTTAAAATTTTCTTTAAAAACATCACATTTTAACCAAATCTTCACTATGTATATATAAATATATTTAGGTTGTACATATTATATTGTAATTCCAAGGTGTGATTTTAATTTTGATAGTTGTCTATGTCACAACTAATAGCATTACATTCAGCGATATATGGGATTTATTATTTACAAGTAGCATTAGTGCAAAAAAGCACTACTAAGGATTCTTTATGGTGTGAAATGAGAGGAGGATATTGGGGGACTGACACTATGAGTTACTGCACTGCATGACACCAAGCCTAGAGATACCACTCCCTCAGTAAATCACTATTCACCAACAGTTAGAGTTCATTCAAATAGGACAGTGGATTTCCTATCCATGGCAGCATCAACATTTCCTCTCCATACAAGCCCAAACAATGGGACAAGAAATAATTCCTATCAATTATTTCCTTCAGATGTTTTGTTTAAATTAGATTTTAAAATTTAAATACCTTCAGTTATCAAGTGGCTGCATTTAACAACACAGTATCATTGAATCATAGAACCATAGAGTTGGAAGAGACCCCAAGGGCCATCCAGCCCAACCCCATTCTGCCATGCAGGAAGACACAATCCAAGCACTCCCTGTGACAGATAACCTTCCAGGCTCTGTTTTAAAACCTCCAAAGAAGGACTGAGTAAACTCTCTCCACTCTCTGAGTGAATGTGTTCCAGTGTCGAACAGCTCATACCAGGCAAACATCACAGCCTGGTTCTGCCAAAAGGCAGGTGTTTGAGAAGCCGTTGTGCCACCCCCTCTTTAGGGTGTCACTTGGTGTGGTCCGAACCCCTCACACACCCCTATTGACATTCCTGCATCCAGTGTTGATCATATGGCTGGGCACTTTGTTGTGACTTCAGGAAGGGGCGACTCATGCCAAGAGTCAGTGGGCGGTACAGTGGGACACATAAGGGAACCAGGGCTCCAGGTTTTCTGGGAAGATCCAGAGTAAAAGTTTTAAAAATCATTTTAAGGGTGGTATAATGCAGGTTTGGGGCTGAACTGGCCATACATCATGATGAAGTTTGCACCTGAATCAGGGACTGGGCACTGGGTCATCTGGACGGATCGCTGTGAAGATGGGGAAGGACATGTTATGTCACCCATGTGGACACAGCCTTTGTTTATACACTGATAGAAGCCATCTTGGAAGCCCCCCATAAGGAAGTGTGCAGAGATCTTTCAAGGAGAACAGGTTGTGTTGTCTGCTTGTTAATATGCTATTAATTCTGCATTCAATACAACACCTAGTCAGAGCTTGGGAAAGTTAATTGGGAGGGTGAAGTAATCACGACTCGCCAAAGTCCCCAGGTAGAGAATTCATAGTTGTCATTCTCTCAAAAGTGAATTTTCCAAGCTCTGCACCTAGCAAATGTGTGCTTTAGAAATGGTCAGCACCACCTGGCACTCGGCCACAGTCGTGGGATGCTCTTGTGGAGGAAGAATCTGGCTCATCTCTCCTCCTCCTTTGAATATATTGTGTGCGTGTTTGTGTGCGTGTGTGTTTTCCCCTTCCCAGGCAAGAGCGCTTGATTGAGATTCCAAGCCACCATCCCACCCACCGCCCCTCACTCATTCCATATTCTTTCAGAGTCGGCACCTTTCAAAACTCATTAGTGGCATTTATCCTCATTTAAATGAGAAGAAGCTGCAGAGGTGAAGGATACAGATGGTGCATTGTCTATAGAGAGCCATTAAAACCTCCACCAGATTTAAAGTGGTGAGGGGAGAGAAAGCAGGCAAGCAAATTCAGTGCTGATGCAGACCAGATGTAGTCCATTCTCCACCACTTTTGGAGAAGATGACCACATTGACCTAAAGAGGGTATTGCAGAGCCAGGAATGTCTTCCAACAGCCTCTACAGCTTAGGTGCTACCTTCAACTATCCCTCCCCAAGAGAAATCAGTTATTATAGGTGCTAATATCAACTCCCTGACTAATTCCTGGGATCCAGAAATAAAAGCTGGGGATCAGAAAGATCCCTGGCAAAGCTTCCATATTGCACTTGTGTGACGTAAATCCACACTCACTCTACATCCAATATCCCACTTTTCCATTGCTTAGAAAAGTTTCTTGTGGGCAGAGTTATATCAACGGATTTTGCATCCATGGATTCAGCCATCCACAACTTGGAAAAAAAATACTTTTTGTAAAAGTTTCCAAAAGCAGATTTTGATTTTTACATTTTACATCAAGAACCCCATTTTACTATGCTATTGTAAATAATAGAACCTGGGCATCCATGGATTTTGGTAGAAGATAGCAAGGGCCCTCTGTATGCTTTAGCTGTTGCAAGCAACCTTGAGTCCCAAACTGCGAGGAAAAGTCAGAATATAAATATGGCAACAGCAACAATTCAGCGACAAACAAAATAAAACAAGATCTTTCAACTGATCTTTTTCCGCTCATTTAAGGAAATCTGCAAGTGTGTTTTTCACTCCTCCATCCCCATTCCTCTCTACAATTAGGAAGATGAGGAATTTGGGAATTGGTCCAGAGACCCTCCGGTCTCAGTCCAATCATTCTGTCATCGCTGGCAAAGCTCGCCATACGGCGCCGCTAACTAACCACTAAGATGTTGCCATCACTTTGAAGCAAAATAGACTCAGAAAGAGCCACACTGCCTCTTAGCAGCCATCTAGAAACCACGTCCCATGTGTCCAAACGCCATCCTGTCAATGTCCGGAAACAAACTTTTCTTGGAAACATCTAATCTGTCCTCATGCTTTTTATAATTATGGGTGAACCTCAAGGGCTCAAGAGAAAACAATCTGGCTTTTACTGCCAACTTGCATGTAGTTCTTTGTTTCTTTTTGTGATCGCAAAGTTGTTGCTTTTTTCAGCTTTGCCAGGCTACTGTCAGGGAAGACTAGGAGCTTCCATGTCCAAGGGCCAAGGCATCCACTCTAGGGACTTTATCACACTAGATGAATCCCACTCAGAAACAGGAGTTAAAAGTAGAAAAAAACTGCAAATGTGGGGTGTTTTTCAGACAACTTTTCTTCCAAACAGCAATAATATAAAGATAAAGCAAACAGAAAGTGGACAAAAACAACACTTTTTTACTTTCTGGAGCTTCCCAAAAGTAAAAAAGTGTCACTTTTGTCTACTTTCTGTTCACTTTATTTTTATGTTATTGCTGTTTGGTGCAAACGCATCTGAAAAACATCCCACATTTGCGGGGTTTTTTCCTACATTAAAAATCCCGTCTCTAAGTGGGATTCATCTAGTGTGATAAGGCTCTAGGTTTTATTCCACACTTCACTCCAAGCTGGGGTCATGGCTAATTCTAACACAACATGCTGAACTCTATGGCCCCAAAACAGGATAGTTCTTTTAAAGTTCAAATTAAAATGCAGGGAGGATTTGCCCCCTTCCATGAAACCCCAAAAAAAGGACCATGAATAAGAGGAAATGTCTCAATTATACAATGGGTCAAAATAAAAGAATTGTGGCTGCTGAGAATATTAGTTGCTGCTGTATGTTTTCAAGTCATTTCCATCTTATGGCAAACCATATCATGGAGGTTTCTTTGCAATATTTGTTCAGAGGGAGTTTGCAATTGCTTTCCTCTGAGTCTGAGAGACTGTAACTTGCCCAAGGTCACCTAATGGATTTCCACAGCTGAGCAGGGATACAAACCTGGTCTCCCATAAATGTAGTCCAGCGCTCAAGCCACTATAGCGCACAGGCTCTTATTGGCAAGATTTCTTCAGAGGATGCTTGCCCTTGCCTTCCTCTGAGGCTGAGAGAGCGTGAGTTACTCAGGGTCACCCGGTGGATTTCCAAGGCCAAGTGGAAATTTGAACCATGGTTTCCCTGAATTCTAGTCCTGCACTCAAACCACTATATTGCAAAGGCTCATTCAGAATATAGCCCTATGAATATAGTTAATAATATAAAAATATGAACACTAGAACTATGCTCACATTAGAAATAAGCAAAAACGTAGCACATGCTGAAAGTTCAACAAACATTGAAATACATACAGGGGAAAAAATATTTGACCAGAAGCCTAATTCATAAAATCTAGCCCAGTAAACTTAGCAACCTACATAGAACAGAAGCAATACAAGTAATAGAATGGGTTCAGTTGTGTGACACCAAATGCAGTCCTGCTGTAACTGGAGAAAAGGCTCTAACGGGCTTTTTATTGCAATACAGGTTGAATTTCCCTTATCCGAAATCCTTGGGACCAAAAATGTTTGGTATTTGGGATTCTAGAATATTTGCATATATGTAATGAGATATCTTGGAGGTGAGACCCAAGTCTAAACATGAAATTCTTGTATGTTTCGTATACAACGTATACACATAGGCTGGAGGTAATTTTATACACAATTTTGTGCATGAAATAAAGTTTGTGTACATTGAACCATCAGAAAGCAAAGATGTCACTAGCTCAGCCATCCATGTGGACAATTTTGGATTTTAGCATATTTCAGGTTTTGGAATTCCGGATAAGGGAGATAAGGGAGATTCAACCTGTAATAATATCTCACCATCCTTCTTCTCTAACACACACAGCACTGATATTCTGCAGAATGGCAACGTGGCATAACCACCATTTAACTACAGTACTTTAGGTCAGATTTCCACTATATAAGAACAATGAAACATGTCCACCAACAAATCTATAGTTTCCTGAATGGAAGCAGTCAGACATTTTTATCTAACATGGAACAAGCCACATGCAGATCAACATTGTGCAAGTAGGATTGCTCTTATGGTTGTGCATTCTAGATGTGCATTCAGGAGCACATCCAGCTCAAATGATGTCATATCCAATTACGCATCCAATTGTGCAACTTCAAACACAAGGCCTACATAGCTCAATCAATGCATTGGTCAATATATGGAGATTGTTCCTATGCAGCCCCAATGGAGTCTGAAGGTTGGTGCAGAGGTGTTCCTGTGCAAGAAACTTTCTGCAAGATAGTTGCTGTTTTTATAAACTTTCCCCTCTCCAGCGATCTTTCTACCTGATGGTACCTCTGGGCATTTTAAGCTATAGAATACTAAGGTTATGAGCAAGATGACAGCTAATCTACTAGCCTAACTTTTTCAAAAGTAACACCCGCTCTGCATCTCTTCCATCTGAAGCCATCTTTATTATTAAGTTCCTCTCTTCCTGGGGGAACTCAAGTACATTTGAGACCAAACAACAGAGCCCATGAGAGCCTGTTGCTTGCCTATTACCTCTCATCCTCTCTAAATCTTTTTCCCCTTTATAATTATTCCCTCCCTTTCTCTTCTCTTTCCTTCTTTATTGAGTTTTGCACTAGAGGTTCATTTACCAGATGGTGGCATCTCTTCTCCTCACCGGCTGCGAACAAAAACAAATCACACCTCATCTGAATGCCATCATTCAGATTGCAGCAAAGAGAAAAAATGAATCGCCACTAAAAAAAGAAGAACATGAAGTACACCCAGGTGATTAGCAGAGCTTGGAAAGGTTCCTTTCTAGAGACAATGACTCCCAGAAACACTGAACCAGCATGGCAAGGAGATTAGGGGAGACAGGAAATGATTCCTTGGTAGGATAATAATAATAATAATAATAATAATAATAATAATAATAATAATAACAACAACAACAATAATAATAAAATTTATTTCTATACCACCCTTCTAGAAATCAGAGTGGTGTACAACAAGCAATCCATACAATCAAACATATTAAAATACATTAAAAACATTACAATAAAAACAAGCAAACTCATGCCAGCTCAACCAGCTGAAGAAGGAGGGGAGAGAGAGTATACTGGGGGGTAGAATCAGGGGTAGGCCCGCTCAAAAATATATGTCTTCAACCCCTTCTTAAATTGGGCCAGGGAGGTGGCCGAGTGGAGCTCAACAGGCAGCGAGTTCCAGAGGTTGGGGGCCGAGGTGGTAAAGGCCCTTCTGGTGGTGGTAACTAATCTGACCTCTGGAACCCTTAACAACTGCTGCCCAGTTGATCTGAGTGTGCGGGGCGGATTGTATGGAGAGAGGTGGTCCTCCAAGTACCCTGGGCCCAAGCCATTTAGGGCTTTATAGGTAATAACCAACACCTTGTATTGCGCCCGGAAGCGAATAGGCAGCCAATGAAGGTCTTTAAGCACAGGTGTTATGTGACTGGCCCTGGAAGTACCGGTGACCAGTCGTGCTGCCATATTCTGCACTAATTGCAGCTTCCGGGTATGGTACAAGGGTTGCCCCATGTAGAGCGCGTTGCAGAAGTCCAATCAAGAGTCCCCCAGCTTGTTGGGGCAATTGGCTTACAGACTGTATACTGCTTAGAGAGTGCTGAGCTTACTGGTAAGCGGTATAGAAATATAAATGCTATCGCTATTGCTGGGTTATTGTGAGCTACTGTCTTGTTTTAATAAAGTTCAAGCATCCAGCGTTGATGGGCTGTGGACAGAAGAAAACCAAGTTTCAGCATGGGAAAGATGTGTTGTCAGCAGCAAGAGACAAAGCAGGTGTTGTCCACTTCAAGGCCAAGAATGCCATCAAACAGAGCCAGAAATTCAGGGGTTGTCTGTAGATAAGTGGTTCTTTAATCCAGGAATCAGAAATCCATCAGGATCAAGGAAACCACACAAAGAGCCAGGGATGGTGTTGCTCTCAACAATGAGCTGGTGTTATTATCTACATTTTATAGGCAGAACTATCCAGGCTCACGGGAGTACAGACAGCCTTCCATATTTATGGACTGTGTATCCGCGGATTCAACTAGCCATACCCTGAATTTCTCCCCCAAAATTTCAAAAAGCAGACCTTGATTTTGTTCTTTTATATAGGGACACCTATATTTGTTTACTCTCCTTGGGGCCATGGCCACATTGTTATGAAGGCCTGTGCTTCCTTTGTGATTCCTCTTCCCCAAACTATAAGACAGGTCAAGTCTCCCTTATCGGAAATGCTTGGGACCCAACGTTTTTTGGATTTGGGGTTTTTTGTTTTTTGTTTTTTTTAAAGTGTGTGTGTGTGTGTGTGAATGAGATATCTTGGAGACGGGACCCAAGTCTAAACACGAAATTCATTTATATTTCATGTACATCTTATACACATAGCCTGAAGGTAATTTTATGCACAACATTTTTAATAATTTTGTCCATGCATAAACTGAACTACCAGAAAGCAAAGCTGTCACTGACCTGCCACCCATGTGGAATATTTTGGATTTCAGTATTCTGGATAAGGGATACTCAACCTTTCATGTTTCCTGGAAAGAAAGGACAAGTATTAAAAACTGCCTTATGGACCTGCTTTGGGGAATAATGTTTACAAACTAAAGAAAACCAGAAATGTCTGCCTCTTAAGAAACACCATTTTCTTTTTATGCTCTTCATACTTTTCCACTTTGACTTTGAATATACTGAGATGGGATTCAACTTGTCCTTATTAGGTTCAATAGAAAAACTCCCACTGATTACAGAGAGGCTAGATTACAGCTTTGAAAAGCAATTGGCAATTTGATTGGAAGGATGCATAGATTTTTAAATATATATATATATTAGTTCAATTTATTCCAGTAGCTATCCCATTACAAGTATGTTCATCGATTATTTGGCTCCTTAAACTGAGCACTTAAAGGGGCAGTTTGACGCTCTCCTATATTTCGAAACACTTTACATGCAACAATTTTGCTTTCACATGATAAAACCGATTTAATTTTCCCTTTATAAGCAAGTTAACGTTACAGAGATTGGTGTGCCTGCTACAAAGTGCAATTTAAAAAATTATTGCTGGGACGGAATGATGTCTCGCTTGCCTTAAGCTGTTTCTTATGGCAATCATTGTTTTAAAGAGCCATGCTTCAGAAGCAGGAGAAAAATGCAGAAACATTGATGAAACGTTCTCAAAAGTTTGGAATTGATAGGAGCAGAATATGAAAGGGGGAAGGAGAAAAAGAAGCAAGGAGAAAGAGGAATGGAGGGGGAGAAGAGAAAGAAATAGAGGGGAAGAAAGAACAGGGAAGAAGAAGAGGAAGCAGGAGAAGGAGGAAAAGGAAAAGGAGGATGTGGAAGAAGAAAAGGAGGAAGAGAGGACGAAAAGGGAGGAGGAAGAGGAGGTAAAGGAAGAAAGAAGAGGGAGAAGGAGAAGAAGGAAGAGAAAATGGAGGAAGAGGAGGGGAGGAATTGGAGGAGGAGGAGGAAAAGAAAAAATAAAAGGAGGGGGAGGGGAAGAAGAGGAAACAGGAAGAGGAAATAAAAAGTGGAAGCAGAAGGAGGAAGAGGAAAAGGAAAATGAGGAAGAGGGGAGAAGGAAGAGGGAAGAGAAAGAGGAAAAGGGAGGAAGGGAGGAAAGGAAGGAGAAGGAAGCCAATGAGGAAAAGGAAGAAGCAGATGGAAGAGGAGGAAAGGAAGGGGAGGAAGAAGAAAAAGGAGAAGGAAGAAGCAGAAGGAAGAAGAGGAAGAGGAGAGGAAGAAGAAAAGGAGAAGGCGAGGTAGAGGAGAGAAGAAAAGGAAACAAGAGAGGTAAGGAGAAGAAGAAATTGCAGAGAAGGAAGAGAAGGAGGAGTAACATATATAAGCCTGAATTTCAAGAAGCCATTTCAAACATTATTGGCTAAATATGGCCAAGATCCTGTATTGGGGCTGAAAAGTAAATATCTCTGTTGGTGGAGTTACACACCAGTTATGCTACACAACCCATGTGGTGAAGGCCAGCATTGTGCAACTGCAACAGAACACACAACCAAATTTGCCACCGAAGACTGAATGCACAACTTACTGTGCAGATAAACACAAAAGCCAATGTGTACCTGGATGTATATGTGCATCCACCTTCTCAGTGACACCATATGGTGCAATGCCACTGTCATAACCTTGAAAAGAATACAGTGTAACCATTGTTCATTGGACAAGAATTCCCAACCACTTGTATCAAGGAAGCATCCATAATACATCAACAGGATCCCTGTCTGTCTGTCTGTCTGTCTGTCCCCAAAGACTTTAATGCTGGGAAGAAACCAACACTGGCACAAGTCAAGCCTCCAAGAGGAGGATATTTGACAGTCAGGTCATCCTGTGTCATCCCATTTCATAGAATCCTAGAGCTGGAAAAAAAACCTGAGCAGCATTCCAATCCAATCTCATTCTGCCATGCAGAACCATACTGTCAAAGCACTCCCAACAGATGGCCATCCATCCTCTCTTTAAAAACCTCCGACAAAGGAGAATCCACCACTCTCTCAGGGAGTGTCTTCCACTGTCGAACAGCTCTTGCTCTTAGGAAGTTCTTCCTAATGTTTAGGTAGAATCTCATTTCCTGCAACTTTGATCCCTTGTTCCGTGTCTTGGTCTCTGGAGCAGTGACTTTATCACACTGCCTCCATTGCCCAACTTACCTTTTCTGCATTTGAGCCAAATTCAGAAGTTTTTATCGCACAGGCATTTCCCACAAAAAAGCTTCCCATTGCCTCTAGCATTGAACTCGGGGCCCATAAGTCGCTTCAGCGGCCGTTTTTTCCAATTCCGAAGCTTGTGATTTGGAAAAAATGACCACCGAAGTGACATGGGGCCCAAATTCAACACTGGAAGAAATGGGAAGCTGTTTTCAGAGAAATGTCCATGCAATAAAATCAGCCTAACTTCTGAATTTGGCTCAAATTCAGAAGAGGTAATTCAAATTTGGGCAACGGAGGTGGTGCGATAAAGTCCAAAACTTGCTCCATCCTCAATATGACACCCTTTCAAATATTTAAAAATGACTATCATGTCACCTCTTAACCATCTCTTCTCCAGGCTAAACATACTCAGCTCCCTAGGCTGCTCTCATACGGCATGGTTTCCAATTGCTCCTACTTGTGAGACATAGAAGAAAGCCTCTCCTGCAGACTTCACTTCTCACACAGGGTTATATAGACTGAGGTAAAGGACTGCACCTGGAAACTACATTGGGGTGGGTAAAATGTGTCCCTGGATCACCTCTGGCCCAACAGAACTCATTGCACACTGGGCCATGGCACATCAGTCACCTCACCATTGTGCAATGGATGTCCATACACACTAACAACACAGTAGACCCTAGGTTCATGTGGTCATTGTGAAATGTGAAATTACTCAGTTCTTCCCACACACGTAAGTCAATTTATGAAGACGTTAAGCCCCTTACTGAGTTCCAGCCATAGTTATTTGGGGTATTAAACAATACAGGGAATGGGGGTGTTCTGTGACTGATTTAAAATATAAATCACAATTCACTCTTTATTATTCCTCAGAAAAAGTCTGCTTTAAGACTTACAAAAACAGCTCCAAGGGACATATGTACCCCTGAGCTACATAGGTCTAATCCCTATGTACACATATATACATGTTACAGGCATTCTGTGTCACAAAACAGATAATGGATGCATTCATGTGGATAATGTCATCCTTTCTCTGCCTTAGAACTTGGAAAAATCTTTGCTCCGCAATCTGCCAGCTCCCCATCCTCCATATTCTGCCCTTGTGCCTTTAAAAAATGAACCAAGGAGGAAGAGAGTGTGCTGCTCAATCCGATCCCTCCACCTCTCCTGCAAGCTGGAAATAATCGCATATAATATAAGTGCTATTGAGTGCAAATTTTTATCATGAGCATTTGTAATTTAAATTAAATCTGCAAAGAGGAGAGAGGACCGAGACAACGGCAGGAGGAACTCATAACCGCCTCGCTGTTCATTTCAAGCTTGTTATGTGTTTCAGCAAGACCGATAACATTTTAAATGTGAACATTGTTCCAGAGCCTTGTATAAGAATTAAAGCAGCTTAAAATTCAAGGCTCCTGAACTGCTAGCATCGAGTTATTCTTGACAATGGAAAAATCAATTGGCATTCAAGTTGGAGAGATAGGAGAGGAATAAACAAAGCAATTAAAAACAAGGGGAAATGTTGGCATACTGCTTGTATACGATAACTCTCTCCTCTTTTTCCTGTTCCCACCATCATCACTTTACTGGAACAGATAAGCCACATTTCAGCAGCTCTCTGGGCCTGCAATTAGTGGTGAAACATTTGGGGATATTTGAACCTAGGAACCTACCTTCTACCAAATCAATCTCTTTCTCCATCTAATATCCAAAGGGATCTTGTAGCACCTTTGAGACTAACTGACAGAAACAAGTTGGTAGTATAAACTTTCATAGACTTGAGCTTACTTCTTTAGATGCATGGCGGCAAGTGCAAGGAGCAGCCCTTTATAGTCATGAATGAGCTGGTTGTATGTGTGAAACAGCAATAGAAATGCTAAACTTGTGGGTATGGTGATCAAGTAACAGGTTCAGCTTTACCTATAGTTGGGGGGGGGGGGGTTTAAAAGTAGGAAGAATGATGCTGCCTAAACCCAAGGTGAGTAGATAACCATACCAATGTTGGAGGGAGTTATTGGAATGTAGTGTGCTGCTGTCTGGGAACCAGAAAGGAGATGTGAAAGGCCTGGATAGCCCTCAGGAAGCTAGAGTGTTTTGTTGTTATCCACTCTCGAGTCGATCTCAACCCACGGTGACCCTGTAGATAAGACATCACCAAGACTCCCTATGCTCCACTGCTCTGCTCAGGTCCTGCAAATTCATACCCATGGCCTCCTTCATAGAGTCCATCCATCTAGCATGTGGCCTTCCTCTCTTTCTGCTTCCCTCTGCCTTTCCTAGCATTATTGCCTTTTCCATTGAGTCATGCCTCCAACAGCCTCAGTCTAGTCATCTTGGCTTCCAGAGAGATTTCTGGTTTATAAACCCTGCTCACTTCCATTCCAGCAATCTCTGAAGATACCAGCCACAGATGCCGGTGAAACATCAGGAATAAACTCTTCTAGAACATGGCCACATAGCCCACAAAGAAAAACCCACAAAGAAACCTACACCTAGCAGTTGTTTGGAAGCTTCCCCACTCATGTTCCAGTTCCATCATCTGCCCATCCACCAACTTGTTTAACCCTTTCAAAGGTGCAATTTCAGTCCTTGCAAGCACACCTCCAGCACTTTGCAGTCTGCCTGAAAGATTTGTGCTGAGAAGATCCAAGTGCCCTTTATTTTCTCTTATTTTTTCTTTTTTCTTCACAAGCTGCTCCTCCTGGCTGCTGGAATCCCCCCTCCTATAATTAATCCTGAATAATTGGGTTGACTATCAAGCCCAATAAAAAGCCCACCGCCTTTTGAAAGTCCAACAGCTTCTTTTAATTAGGCTGATGGCTTTCATGGGTGTCCCTTCTCTTCCCTTTCCTTCTTCCTCACATTTTGGTCCCATGGAAGAACTGCGGAGTGCCTAGGCTTCAATGTTCTCCACCCTCCCTCCAAACTCCAAGGCTGCGTTTCTAATTATCACACAGAAGCCTCCGCACACCGTCCCAGAAGCTGCAAATTATCTCTCCTGGCAGAAGGTAATTGGCCTCTTCACAGACAGGCAGGTGAAAGGCTCCCCTTTCCAAAGGATCTTTCTGTGGCTCCTGTCAAATGCGGAAAATGCAGCGGCTGATGAAAACCTCAGTAGCATGTTTCATCCTCAAAACTGACAGCCCCGACTCCATAAAATGGTGCAGCAACCACAACTACAGCAAGCGTGTGTGACAGATACAAAACTACAAGTATACCCAGGCAGGCAGCAAAATATGGCAAAATCCAAAAACACATGTTGCGGTGATATCTTTATTAGGCCAACCCAAAGGCGCACAAGCACAACTTTTTTGAAACTCTCAGATTCTCTTACCAGACATGGATGTTACAAGTCATTTCTAGGGAAGAAATGTGGCGATGATGGGTCACACAGCTACATTTTTCTTGAAGGTTAAAGCTGAGTTTAAGGTGAAACAATTTGAAAACTGGCTTTCGTCGACACATTTCACCTTTTGTAGTGCCAACATTTATCTCCAGATATGTCAGTACAGATCCTTCTCGAGAAGATCTCAAGCCATGTCTGGACTGCAGAAATAAACCAGTTTGACACCCCTTTACCTGACGTGGCTCAATGCAATGGAATTCTGGGATTTGTAGTTTTGCAAGCGATTTAGCCTTCTCTGTCAGAGTGCTCTGGTGCCTCAACCAAACAACAAATCCCAGAATTCCACAGCATACAGTGGACCTATGAGAGCCAGTGTGGCACAGAGGACTGAGTGTTGGACAATGACTCTGGAGACCAAGGTCCAATTCCCCACTCAGTCATAAAACCCACTGGGTGAGCTTGGGCAAGCCACATGCTCTCACCTTTGGGAAGGCAATTGCCAGGAAAATCCCATTATAGGTTTCCCTTAGGGTTGCCATAAGTCAGAAATGACTTGAAGGCACACAACAACAGCAACAACTGTGGGCTTGCTGTGGAAAAGCAAAACTGTAAATAATTGAAATGAATGACTTCTGTCAAACGTTCGCCATAGAGTCACACTGGAGAATCTAGAGATTCCTAGAGAAAATACCCCTCTAGGCATTTCTAGTCCTCCAGCACAATTCTATAGTTCACCTCTGCCAGAGGTACATCACAGAATCACACAAGAGAACTTAGAACATACCTACAGAAAACATTTTTTAATATGAGTAAGTGAAATGGTGGGTACCAATCCTACATAAACAAGGGTCATACTGTATTTGCAAAGAGGAAAGCAGAAGCACTGACAGAGTTCCTTCAGATTTCTAGTTATCACATCTGAAATGGAACACCACCTTGGTTCAAACTGTACCCCAAAATTAAACTGTACCTCAAACTGTACAGTTCAAACTGTACCCCCAAAACTATACCCCATTCATTTTGGAAGAACATGCTCATCGCTCGCCCAGGACTTTGCTTTCCAACCTGTCAGTCTAACCCACTATCTCTTTATCAATTGATATCTTTATTTAAAATCTTTGCAAATGTTGTGATTGAACAGCTTTATGCATCAGCATCAAGAAAGCTCTGTTCAACTTTGCCTCTAATTTCCTGTTCGCTTTAGGACAAACAGTTTTAATCTGTTGGCTCTCTCTTAGATAATCCTTAAAGAAGATTCCCACTTGCATTGTGGTGTTTAATTAATTTAAATAACTAATTAATGTAGCATTGTCGATGAAATCCTCCAGCAGTTGGGTGAAAGCACAACCTCATAACAATGCACCAAAGCACAAGCAGCATGAAAATAAACACTGAAATAAATTAAACACTTTCAGGACTGACAACACTCCAAAAGACACCCTTCAGCCCCAATATCCTTGGAGGCTTATGTGGAGGTGCAGTGTTCAAAGAGAGCACCTCTGCATACAAAATCCAACACAAGTAAGCCTTCCTCACCTAAGCAGTTTCCAGATTTTCTCTGCGCTATTGATTTTGCAAACAGACTATGTGAATGTGAAGTCAAAGGCTTTCATGACTTGGCACCCATAGTTTTTTGTGGGTTTTTCAGGCAATGTGGCCTTATTCTAGAAGAGTTTATTCCTGACGTTTCACCGGCATCTGTGGCTGGCATCTTCAGAGAATGCTGACATGTAAGAGAGTTGGGTACATACATATATATATATATATATATATATATATATATATATATATATATATATA
>NC_056525.1:247235919-247242303 GCF_019175285.1 Sceloporus undulatus
GTATGACCCTGGGTAGGTAGAGGTGATCTCCATCAACACAGAACAATACACAGCTTAACATGGAGATCACACCTACCTAGCCAGGGTCACACAGTGTGTGTGTACATACCCCCAACTCTCTTCCATGCTAGTATTCTCTGAAGATGCCAGCCACAGATGCTAGTGAAACATCAGCAATAAACTCTTCTAGAACATAGGCTGAAAAACCCTATGTGAACTTGAGCCACTTACATTACAGCATACAAAACAACATGCTGGATCAGACCAAAAGGCAATGCAGTCCATGCACAGAAGCCGACCATTTCATTATGGACAGTTCAACAGCAGAACATGAATACTACACCTTCCTCCATTTCATGTTCTCCAGTCATTGATCTCCCAAGTCAGACATGCTTCTCAGTACTGGAAGTAACATACAGAGGCAGCAGGTGGCTTCCATGAGACTGGGATTGTGAACCTGGTCATCCGCCATTGTTTAAAAACCTCCAAAGAAGGGGACTCCACTACACTCTGAGACATCATATTCCACTCTCAAACAGCTCTTACTTTCAGGAAGTTCTTCCTAATGAAGAAAGAGGGCCCCACCAATAGACCTCCATTCCAAAGTAGATGTAGATAGGATGAGGGGCTCCTTCAAGTAGAGTTGGCCCTTGGTATCTGCTAGGGTTTAGTTCTAGGATCCCCCGTGGATACCAAATTCCAAGGATGCTCAAGTCCTATTACTGTATATACAATTGCATAGAGAAATGGTGTCCCTTCTATAAATTGACAAAATCAGTGCTTGCTTTTTGGAATTTATATATTTTTAAAATATTTTCAAGCCTTGGATGCTTGAATCCGTGGATAAAAAATCTGTCGATATGGAGGGCTGACTCTATTGAGGCCCCAAGGCATTTACAGCGCCTTGAGTTCATACTGGAAGCATATTGTCAGCCAGACTAACTCCTCTGAAAATAATGTTGCATTGTTTCTGGATGGCTTCCAACCACAGTCTAGTTGCTGCAACTTGCACTAACTGGAGATTCAGAGTTGTTTTCAAGGGCAGTCCCATGCGGAATGCATTGCAGTAGTCTAATTGGAAAGTTATCAGTGCATGGACTACTGGGCCTAAGTTTTCCCTGTCCTGGCTAGGGCTAGTGGGAGTTGTAATCCAAAAGGAAAAAAACACCATATACTTACTAATTTGGACACTACCAAACAAAACACAGGTATGCAATGATGTAGGTTATAAAATGTATAATGCTACATAAGCAATGCACAAAGCTCTATATTAAGAAAAAAAAATGAAACAAATATGAAACATAACTTGCAAAAAGTTTGTAGGAAGTGACCAGCAGATAAGTCCAAATATGAAGCTTTTATTCACCTCTTTCTTGGGGGCTATTTACATGCCATTCCACGCTGTGAAAGCTGTAGCCTTGGTGGTGTATTATGTATTACTGAAATGTTGTAAGTAGTCTGAATGTGAATTTCTTGATGTATTTGTCCATTATATATATTGTCCATTTATATCATTAGTATGGCGTATATGTATAAATGATTATATTTTGTAGCTGAAGAAATCTCCTACAGATGAAACAGAGACTAGAAATTCCTGGGGTCAATCATCCTACTACCTTTAATATAGAGCCTTGTGTATTGCTTATGTAGCATTATACCTTTTATAACCTACATCATTGCATCATTGCATACCTGTGTTTTGTTTGGGAGCTGTAATCCAACAATATCTGGAGAGCTACATGTTCCCCACTCCGGTATAAAGGTGCTGTGATATCGACAGTTTAATTGTCCATTCCTTTTCCAATTACCGTAACACTAAGCGATCCTCATAATACACAGGATGGATTGTGAGAAGGCATGCACCCATTTCCCATTGTATCTACAGGCATGAATGGTTACAGGTCTCATCCAACCCCAGGCTTTGAGCTGACTGAGTTTTGAGTACACTATAGAGGAAATCTCATACAAGAAGAATGTGGATGTGATGTAGCATGGCTGCTCAGAGCTGCTTCTTTCTCCTTTGTGTGCTCACATTCACAGTGGGAAGCCCCGTTTCCCACAGAGACAATCTTGACAATTAAAATCCATCACAGGCAGGACAAAGAAAGGGAAAGAAGCAGAACAAAAAGAAAATGAAATTGTGGAGCAGAGCAGCGCCCATTGAAAAGACGGTAAGAAGGTATGTGTGTGTTGGTTTTTTTATTGGAAGATAACATTAGGTGCCAGTTTGTTCCAAATTCTCAGGTATCCTATTCCTCTTGGACCTGACCTCAGACTTTCCTACTACCCTTTAAATTTATTTATTTTTATGCGCCAACCAAGAGATCATATTTTAAAGTTCTCTCATTTTTGGAATCTGGTGGATATCCCATGAGCATGCACAGATACTTGATTTCACAACCAGCTTGGGTCTGTGTGTGTGTGTGTGTGTGTGTGTGTGTGTGTGTGTGAGAAGGGACTATTAGGTCAGTGAAGGTGAGTCCAAGGGTCACATATCCCATGTTCAGCCTGGGATATCAGTGCTATAGCTGTTTTATGTGGGTGGGGGAGTTGTTTTTAGAGAGGACAAGGAGAAGGAGATCAAGGAAGAGTTTTAAGGAGAAAGAAGTTTATCTTTGGACCTTATCACACAGGGGGAAATCGAGCAAAATTTGGGGTTTAAACAGTGATTGTCACATGCAGAATGCAATATCCCAATTAAGATTTTCACATGACGTCACTATTAAACAGGCAATAAACAGTAACAAATCATTCACGGGGAAATCCCAAAAATGATTTGTTGCTGTTTATTGCCTGTTTAATAGTGATGTCTGTGAAAATCTTAATTGTGATATTGTGTTTTGCACGGGATAATCATTGTTTAAACCCCCGGTTTCCCCCCAATTTTCCCCATGCGATAAGGTCCATAGAATCACAGCATCATGGAGTTGGCCATCCAGTCCAATCCCATTCTGTCCTGCAGGAAGACACCACCAAAGCACTCTCTCTGACAGATGGCCATCCAGCCTCTGTTTAAAAACTTCCAAAGAAGGAGACTCCACTGGTCTCTGAGACAATGCATTCCATTGTCAAACAGCTCTTGCCATCAGGAAGTTCTTCCTAGTATTTAGGTGGAATAGTTTTTTGTGGGTTTTTCGGGATATGTAGCCATGTTCAGGAAGAGTTTATTCCTGAAGTTTTACCAGTATCTGTGGCTGGCATCTTCGGAGATTTTTCTGATATTTTTGGAAAACTGAACCAATGTCTGGGCCACACTGTATACAGAAAACCTACACAAGAATCCCAACCATCACCCAGGACAAAAAAAGAAGTACAACAAAAACACTGCTAGACCGGGCAAAAAGGATCTGTGGAAGATGAATTGAAGCACCTAGATTGGGCTCTACAGGTTAATGGTTATTCCAGCTCAGACATCAGAAAGGCTGCCAGACCCAGAAAAACCCAGACAAACAACCACCCAAAGGGAAGGTATTTTTACCATATATCAAAGGAGTCACAGACAGAATAGGGAAACTGGTAAGGAAACACAGCCTCCAAACGATCTAGAAGCTGACCAAGAAAATCCAGCAAATGCTGTGCTCAGCGAAGGACAGGAGAGATCCTCTCGCAGCCGCAGGAGTTTACCGCATACCATGCAGCTGCGGACAAGTCTACATAGGGACCACCAAACGCAGCGTGCAAACAAGAACCAAGGAACACGAGAGACATTGCAGACTGGGTCAGCCAGAAAAATCAGTAGTAGCAGAACATGTTACAAACCATCCTGGGCATAAAATGCTGTTTGAAAACACTGAAATTGTAGACCATGCCAACAACTATCAGGTCAGAATGCACAGGAAAGTCATTGAAATCCAGAAACACCTGAACAACTTCAGCCCTGTACAGATGGGCCTTTTAGTATGTACTGGCGACGTACTGGGGTTGCCTGGGAGTGTCCTTTTTAGATGCTCCCTAACCCTAGTACTTCGCCAGGACATCAAAATGGTGGTGCCCTGTCTACATGGGCGCCGCCATTTTGATGTGATGGCCATGTAGGGTCCAAACAGCACAGCGCGGCCGTCATGTCCTGGCGCCACCGCAGGGTGCTTGTGGCGCCCTTTCAGTGGCGCTGGAAGGAGCTCCTCATTTCCGTGGCAACTAGATTGCTGCGGGAATGGCGCCAGGGGGAAAGGGGCCGAGCGGCCCCTTTCTCCCCTGGCTGCGGCTCCCGGGGTGTCCTGGGGCATGAAGCTCCAAGGACATCCCTTTTCGGGACCAGGGAGGAGCAGCATTTTGCCACTCCTCCCTGGTCCCAAAAAGCACCATATTGGAACCTTTGGGCTGCTGCTGTGGCTGCTCTGGCCCCCATACATGGCGCAAAGGGGCAGCTGCAGCCCACCCCAAATTGGCGGTCTGTATCCCGCCTTCAACGGGAAAGAAGAAACCCTGAAAGTAATGAAAGTTTGGCTACCAGTCCTGGAAAACACTAGAATCAAGACCCAGCAAATGCAAAGGAAAACCTCCAGGATCAGAGGGTTTTCACAGCAGACAATAGATCTCTAATTAAATAGATACAAATCCTCCTCACATATGCTCCCACCCACAGGCCTTGCCAACAACAAGACCAACACACAGATTAACATGTAAATCAGTTCCTCTCAACCAACAGTATATATACCCCACTCTCTTCCATGCCAGCATTCCCTGAAGATGCCAGCCACAGGTGCTGGCAAAACACCAGGGATAAACTCTTCCAGAACATAGCCACATAGCCTGAAAAACCCACAAAAACCTATGGTTGCCGGCTGTGAAAGCCTTCGACTTCAGTTTAGTGGAATGTCTTTTCCTGGAGTTTGGGTCTATTGCTACCGGTCTTGATCTCTGGAGCAGCAAAAAACAAGCTTGCTCCATCCTCAGTATGACATCCCTTCAAATATTTAAGCATAGCTCTCATGTCACCCCTTAACCTTCTCTTTTCCAAGATAACCATATCCAGCTTCCTAAGCTGCTCCTCACAGAGCTTAATAGTTGGTTCCTTTACTCTGGATGCACTCCAGGTTGTCGATATCCTTCTTAAATTCTGTTGGCCAGAATTGGACACAGTATTCCAACTGAGGTCTGACCAAAGCAGATTAGAGTGGTACTATTACTTCCTTCAATGTAGACGCTATGATCCTATTGATGCAGCCTAGAATCATATAGCCATATAGGTTTATTAGCTGATGTATCACACTGTTGACTCATGTACAGTTTGTGTCAATTTGTGGTCATCTGTCAGGAGTTATTCGGTTATGTATTTCTGCATAGTGGAGAGGGGGTGGACTGGATGTCCTTTGTGGTTTCGCCCAACTCTTCTATGATTCTGTGATTCAGTCCTTGTATAGTGCAAATGCTGGGTTTTATCACAACCAGGCGCTGGATGTTTGTAGTGGCATGATGTGCTACACATAGCAGAGTTAAATCAAGCCAATCTGTCAGATCTGCAATCCCCATCCAAAAATCAAAAAGTCTGTGCACAACAGCACAGTGTAGCACAGAACATCTTGCACAGTGTTAAAGCAATCTGGAAGGAGGACAGAGTGTTGTCATCAAATCATTTCAAATCCTCAGTTGTTCCTGTCTCTCCAACAGGGGAATCTATTGTCTGACTTTTCTCATTATCGCATGGCAAAGGTGTGAGGGAGGCATCTCCTTCCTATCCAGATGAGGTCACAAGTGATGATGACAAGCCAGAAGGATCAACCCTCTGCTCTGAAAGGCAGATAAATCATCACAGGACAGAAGCCATTCAGCTGCTGTGAGATCTCTAAGCAGGAGCAAACCTGCATCCACACAGAGCTCATTTGGCATTGGTTTCTACCAGGAAATGCATGTTGCATCAATTCAGGACAAAGAGGAGTCCTGACAATCTATCATGTACAAGAACACTCAGGTTCAGAAATGTGGGATTTCAGCAGTAGAAACTGAAACGCTTTATTCAGAAACTATAGATGTTCACCACAGATGTGCCTTGTCAGGACTGGAGGTCCACCATTTCCTACAGTATAATTAAAGCATATTGTAATTTAGTTTTTTAGCAGGCCATCACCCATAAACTCTAAGAAATTGCTTTCCTCCTTTTTCCCATTTTCACTCTTCCTTTCAGCCTCAGTCATTCATTCTCATGGCACTGACCTTGAATGTCAAAGCATAATCTTTCCTTCCTTTTTTCCACTTGCTTGTTAACCACCAGAGTACAAGCCAAAACCATACTAATTAATGTGTGACTACATATTCCATTGTCCATGTTTGTACCATATATGATATTATGAGCATGCAAAGCAATGAGAGCAAATCTAACTCTGTTCATCATGGCGATGATGATGATGATGATGATGATGATGATGATGATGATGATGATGATGA
>NC_056525.1:247242313-247351684 GCF_019175285.1 Sceloporus undulatus
CGATGACAGGCAAGCTGAAAGACTCAGGTTTTGATGCAGAGGTCCATTCTACCAGTGATCAGAGCATGGGTGAATGACCATTAGGTCTGGAGGCAGTCAGGCCAGGAGAACTTGTTTACTTACATTACTAAGTACAGTGGACCCTTGGTATCTGCTAGCATTTGGTTCCAGGACCCACCCCATAGATACCAAAATCTGTGGGTGCTCAAGTCTCATTAAATAAAGTAGGACAGTAAAAATGGAGTCCCTTAAGAATCAAGGTTTGATTTTGGGGCATTTTTTGGGGGGGGGGGGTATTATCAAGCCATGGATAGTTGAATCTGTGGATGTAGTATCTATGGATACAGAGATCTGAAGATATCTGATATACTCTGCTTAACTAAGTACAATTGTCCCTCTGTATCCACAGATTGTTTTATCCATGGATTCAAGCATTCATCGCCTGAAAATATTTAAATAATATGTAAATTCCAAAAAGCAAACCTTGACTTTGCCATTGTATGTCAGGGATACCATTTTATTATGCCATTGTATTTAAATGGGACCGAAGCATCCACAGATTTTTGTATTCACAGAGGATCCTGAAACTAAACTAAACTAAACTTCAGCAGTCACTTGGAGCCCAATAAAGCTGATATAAGATTCAGCCATACACAGTTAAAACATTCAGATCAATCAGTCCCGGTTTAAAGGACTAAAGACTCTTAGCTGCTCACTCCCTCAAAATTGATGGAGCCAATCTGACCTCTCTTGAGAAGAGAGTCCACCATTGAGGTGTCACCATAGAGAAAGTTCTACCATCTATTCCTATTATTATTATTATTATTATTATTATTATTATTATTATTATTCCACAATATTTGTAAACATTAATGTTGGATGCAAATTATATTAACAAAATATGGACAAGTTTGTTGCAGGAACTGGGCCATGCCTCCTGCCTACATTCCATGGGCATCATGCAGTTTTGAGCTGGTTCCCTGGGGATGTCTCTGTGGCAATGAATTGCTCCCTGAGTCAGCAAACAGGCTAAATGTAGAAATGGCAATTTGAGGAACTAGAAGAACCAAATTCATTAAAGAGTCAGTGTTGGGGAAGAGGGAGAAGCACCAGCTTTCTCCGTGCTAATGCAAAATGATTAACATGCACCAAGAAGAAACAGCAGCACACTGAAATGAAAGCATGCCAGCTGGCATTTTTACTAGGAAAGAAATGTGCATTTGATGAGGAGGGATATGGAGACAGAGTTGGACTGATGGAATCAGAATCAGGAACAGAATCACAAGCAATTTTGTGTGGAGTCGAAGTCAGTAGAAAGGTACAGATTCCAACTTCGGCTTCAACATATAAACTTAATACTATTAAATTTCTAGTCTGTGGCCTATTTACTTTCATTGGAATTTAGGAACATTTTCTTGTTCAGAAATGTTAACATATTTTATGTTCTATTACTCTAAGTAGCCTGATGATTCATGTGATGGTATTGAATTCCTTGTGCAACCATATTACTACAGTAAATTTGTTATTACTAATTAAAATACGTTTGCTATTTGTGAAGGATAGAATTTTAGATACTTCACATGGCTGCCAAAGCCATTCTTCATAGGCAGTGTTTCCCAAATATTTGGTCCTTCAGATGTTTTGAACTTCAGCTCCCAGAATTCCTGCTTGTTGGCCAAACTGGCTGGGGCTTCTGGGAACTGAAGTTCAAAACCTCTGGAGGACCAAAGTTTGGGAAACACTGCTCATAGGGTTTGGTTTCTAGAACATTTAATATTTCGGTTGCCCTTATCTATAAAAACTTTCTAATTCAATTTTCATTGATTCCATGGACCTTCTTTAGTAGGAACTAATAATTTGATTTAAGTTTGTGTCCTGCTGGAACATGTAACAAAACATAGTCATCTGAGAGGTGATGCTACCCTTGCCTGACAAGTCTAAATTGGAGATCTACATACCGTAAGAAGTTAATATGTGGCTCATAACTCCCGCATTGTCATTCCCCACCTCTACCACCACTTTTCTTTGCTCCATGTGCTTTTTAAACGGCTTTGCCTAAAAGGTTTGGCTGGCATCTTGTTATGTACAACATCATAAGCTAGAGATATGACCTTGTAATTTGTCCACTGCAGATTCCCAGCTTCTGCCAACCTAGCAGTTTGAAAGCATGTAAAAGTGCAAGTGGATAAATAGGTACCACTTCAGTGGGAAAGGTCCAGTGTTCCATGCAGCAATAGTAGCTACATGGCCATAGAGTCATCTCTAACAATGCTGGCTCCCTTGGCTTAGTAACAGAGATGAGCACTGGCCCCTACAATCAGTTATGACTAGACAATTATGTCAAAGGGGAAATCTTTACCTTTTAAACATCTATACTTCATTGCATTTCTTTTGTGTATGCAACTCCATTGTTCTCTACTGCCAAGATCATCTAAGAGTTATTATCAGTGCCTGAAGGGCATGTTCAGATCTAGCCTTTCACACAGACACACAAGTTTAGGCACATGTTTTTGTTTCTGAACCCTCCATAGAACAACACTGAGATCATGTTTTGCCCTACCAAGATTATTCCCTTCATTTTAAGAGATAGTCCACAAGTTAGGAAGAGGTTAAATACAGAGAGAAAGGGAGAGAGGAAGGGACTATCTCTAAGACCTGCTTACCTGACTTCTGATCTCCAGTCATCCAGACTCCTTTTCACATTGGAGGGTGAGAAAATCCATGTGTGTGTTTTAGTTGTACAGCCTAGGTAGGCAAAAATGTGGTATAAATGCCCACTTTACCCCTTGAGGGGCATTTAGGTCCACAAAGGGAATTTTGAGGAGTGTACCTTGGGTACATTATTGCAACCTTTTAGCATCCAATATATGTCCGTCCCAATTTATTTATTATTATTATTATTAACATTTATTTATAGAGGGCTGTAAAATTTGCACAGAGCTTTACATAGCAAGGGTTAAATAAAATAATAAGAAAAAAAGAATAAAATCCTGTCAAGTGGCATACAGTCTAAAAGAACAACAATGTTATATGATTAAGATATCTCTAAAATAATACTAACTAGTACAGTGCAGCCTTGCTTTACGTGGGGGATCACTTCCAGACTCCCCTGCATAAAGAAAATTCCATGTATGCTTTTGAGTCCCATTCCACGTATGCATGTCCCATTAGTCCCTATGGGACACACCACACCTTCCTCCCTGCGCGGCTTTCAGAATATGCTGAAAGCCGCATAAAGCACGCTGCATATTATTATTATTATTATTATTATTATTATTATATTTCCCGCCTCTCCCTGCAAATCGAGCAAGGATTACAACAGATAAAATCAAACAATACAGTTAGAAAATGTCAATAAAAGCACACAAAAATACAGGCACAGTCATTAAAATAGCCAAATCGTCATCTGTTTCTGTACTGTTGAATCAAGTGTGGAAGATTCTTTAAGATCATTTCTTCCTCCGCATGCACGGCTCATCACTTCCCTAACCAGCTTTAAGACAGAGCTGAAAACCATATTGTTTAGGGAAGCGTTCTCAGGGAATTTGTGATTGTTATCTGGCTGTCTGACAATAGTTGATGTGATGTGATTTGTTTGATATTTGATGTTTTTAATCTGTTTTTTCCTTTCTAGATGGTAATTTTATCTATTCCTCTTTTAATTGTTATTATCTTAGAATGTACGCCTTGGGCAGGCTTTTATCTACTCCTAATTTTACCAACTTTGTACAGTGCTGTGTATAATTACAGCGCTATAGAAATAAAGTTTAATAATAATAATAATAATAGAAGATCAGATGGGTAGGCCTGCTGGAAGAGATCCGTCTCAGGTGCCTTCTTGAAGCATCTTAGATGGTGATAAGATGGATCTATTACGGTAAGTTGTTCCAAAGTGTGGGGGCCGCGGCTGTGAATGCTTTATGGGAAGTTGTGATTAGTCCGTTCTTTGTATATTCCAATATTTTCTTCCCCAATGTTCTGAAAGTGCAGCGCAGATTATGTAGGGAGAGGCATTCCTTAAGTAACTCAGGCCCAAGCCATGTAGGGCTTTAAAGGTAATGACCAGCACTTTGTATTGGACCCAGAAGCTGATCGGCAGCCAGTGTAATGATTTTAATATTGGAGTAATATGGTCAGATCTAGATGTACCTGTGACCAATCTGGCTGCAGCGTTTTGGATCAACTGAAGCTTTCGAACTTGGTACAAAGGTAGCCCCATGTAGAGTGCATTGCAAAAATCTAAACAAGAGGTTACCAGTCTGTGTACCACTGTTTCAAGGATGTGGGAGCACTGTATACAATAAAAACAAAGTAAGCAGCAGATTAACAACCAGTAATCTGGAATTTACAAACAATACTAAGTGAAAGGGTTTAAGTAAATGATGTACTGGCTCAATTCCACTCTTTCTGAATTGCCTGTAATCTTGATTGGACTGTCCTGGCTGAAATGTACTGTTGGAGGGTATGGAATGAAATGTTGTAAAGGCTGGGATGAGACAGAAGACCAACAAATATTGTTTTGAAGGGGCAGGTACAGGGCTTTGCTTAACAACCTGCCAACATCAGGGAAATAAACCTCCCACCTTGAACGTTAAGCCTGTTCCCTGCTTGCATGGAAATGCAGTGCAAACATTTTCCTTTTGCAATGACAGCAAAAGTGTATGAAGGAAAAACCAGGGAGCTTCCGAAAGCTTTCGAGAATTTTCATTCATATGCATGAGGAAACAAAGAGATGAAATATCAGTGGCTGTTAAAAGGCATTTGCTTGTGTTTAACAAAGAAGTACTTTCATTGTCAAGAAATAGGAAGATGAGTGTTGGGGAGAGACGGAGGAATGGGGAAATGAACCACATACACACATCCTTGTTCAATAGATTTTTTAATAGTGTGCTTAGACTAACATTACAGTCTTGCTTGTTTGTTTCTCTCTCTTCTAAGGCAAAGAATGGAACCAAAGGCCTTATAGGCCATTATGATAAATGAAGAGCAGTTAGACCCAGGAAGGTATTTACATGGTGTGTGTAAGAGAAATGTTTGTCTAAGAACTGAAACAGATGGCCCCAAAGACATATTGGGGCTGTGGCAAACAGACACAGCCCCAATCTACCTTGAACCTAGCCGAAAAAGGAGCAAATAAGATCTGCTCCTTTTTCATCTGGAGAAAAGCTGGCTTTGCTGGCCCTGCCACAGCCCCATGGCAGCTTCATGATGCTCCAGCGGCATACAGCATGTAAATGCTATGCCACTGGAGTGTCGTGAAGCCACCCACGTCTGGGTAGCTGGGCGGCTTCAAACCAGTTTCCCAGTGTCATCAGGACATGTGGAGTCTAAACGCTACACGTCAATGACACCTGAAAGCGGGCTTTTTTGGGCTGTCTGATCCAGTCCAAAGACAATTAAATTATCTAGCAGATCCAGCAGTTCAATTCCTTGTTTGACCATGGCACCCCACTGAGTGGGTTTGGGCAAGTCACACACTCTCAGCCCCATAAAACCCCATGATAGGTTCACCTTAGTGTCACCATAAGCCAGAAACAACTTGAAAGCACACAACAACAATGGTTTTTCTTAAACAGTGATGCCCATAGGACTTCAGGTGATGTTGGATCCCACCATATTAAACCCACAGGTACTGAGCACCTCTGCTAAAATGCTCCTTTCTATTTGTCTGTCAAACTACAGAAAACCTGTGCACAAGATTTCTTGCATTGTATTTGTAACCATGGACAGAAATAATTTTAAAAGGACAGCACCCTGAGTCCTGAATCTGATTCATCATCTCTCTGTGCTCTTACACAACGTGCCGTAAATACTTATCTCCTAACCTCTTTTTAAAAGGAAAGTCCTTTCCTTATTTCTAGAGTCTTCTCATGGTGCCAATAAATCCCGTCCACAGCAGCCCTACTCTGATATTCAGTTACTGAAAATTAAAAAGCCAAGAGTTTACATCAGGTTTGCATTGTGCTGGTTTCTGCATGTGAAGTTACACATTAATTGTGCTACACAATTCTTGGGTAGAATGGCAGTGTTGCACAACTAAACCAAGACACCAAAAGTACAACAAAATGCACAGTTCAATGTGCATGAGCATCTGTGCTGAACAGGCAATGCGCACTCATGCACAAAGCACAATGCACATTCATGAGTATGAATATGGAGTGTGCACGCACATCCATGCATGATGGCACTCCATGTGCAACTCCACTTTTGCAGTTCTGAATTGAATGCAACTGATCCACAAAAGCATATATCTTCCAACTGTCCCAATTTGGCGGGAATGGTCTCCATCAATCCTCTGTCATCCCACTTTTCAACAGCCTTTAAAATGTCCCAGCTTCTCTCATAAAAATTGGGAGAGATTCCAAGGGTCATCTGAGCCAAACTCTGCCAGGGGACGAATCCATAGCTAAACAATTGGTCATCTCATCTGGCAGTGTATTGGTGTTGAAGAATTTATCAACATTGTTAGAACAAGGGTTGGAAATTTGTGGTCTACAGGCTGCATGTGGCCCTTGAGGCCAGTTTTTGACCTGTAGGGTCCCAACTACCCAAAATAAAACCCTGGTTTAGGAGGTTGGAGTAAAGACTAGCAGTACAAGCAAACCAAGCACCTCCACAGAGCTCCCTCAGTACTTTTATGCAGTCGGTGTTCCAGTAATGTATATTTCAATCAAGGTTTATTTTCCCAAATGTAATAAGATTGAGCCATCGGTTACGGGATTTCAGGTGAGTCTGGGAGGCCATTAACTTGTCTGAGTTCTGCATATAATTTGAAATTCTCCTTCCGTATCATATGTGCTTCCTCAAAATCTCTATATCCTTTCAGCTCCAGCAAATTCTTTTTGAAATTTATTTAGTAGGGGTTATGTCTGGCTGAACCAAGATATCCATTTAACTGCCCCACTCATGTGAATGAAGAGGGGTATTTTGTTTAATTTTGGAGGACGGATACATGTCTGGACAAAAATGTTAACATCCCCCGTGGATCTTCTCTTTCAAGCCTTATAAAGCAATGGTATGTACATTATAGACTGCTATCACTCACTCCAGAGATTCCCAGCACTTAAGAATGGAAAGGAAATGTTCATTATTATTTGTTTAATTGCAAAGAAAAGGGTTTCCAAGATTCGGGAAATCTATCTACAGAGTTGCAGAAGTTTGATACCGCTTTAAATGTCATTGTTCCATCCTAAGGAATTCTGGGGGTTGTGGTTCTTCTCAGCTTCTCTCGCACACAGAGAATTGTAATTACATCATCCAACTACAAATCCTAGAATTCCGCAAGGCTGAAGCAGGGTTGAATGAGAGTCATTATGTTGTAGTGCTTTGAGCATTGGACTATGACTCTGGAGACCAACGCCTCCTCTCCCTCTGACTGAGTCATTTGAGTGGAAACTACTTTTTCACTGTGAACTCACTTTGCAGCAATTGAAGTAGGTTGAAGATGGAGGGGCAAAGTGGGAGGAAGAAAGAGAAACCAGGACACTTGAAAAGCAGCTAAGAAAGTGGGACAGCAGAGGAATAACTGGGATTGTCTGCTGAACTGGAAGAGTTGGAGGGCATGCATTCAGCAGTTGATTCAATTGTTCCACTCTAGTTGAGACTAACCAGTAAAATTACTGTCTTTACTTCCTGTTAAGAATAAGATGTTTTTCATAAAAAGTATGTTTTGGACCGGGGGGGTATACATTTCTGTTGTTGTGTTCTTTCAAATCATTTCTAACTTCTGGAAACCCTAAGGTAAAGCTATCACAAAGGTTTCTTGACAGGGTTTGTTCAGAGAGGGTTGCCATTGCCTCCCTCTAAGGCTCAGAGAGTGTGACTTGCCCCAAGACATCCAGTATGCTTCCATGGCTAAAAATCTAGAGCTTGGGAAAAGGTACTTTTGAACTCCTCAACTAATCTAAAAGTGCTTTATTGGCTCAGTATTTGCACATGTCTGTTCTGGACTGTGCCTTAAGAACACAGCTGAATTCTCTGCTTGCAGAGTCGATGGCAGACCATCAAACTTTGAACATCCCCATCCAAGCCTTGAATCCCTTGGAGGTTAGACAGCTTGGGACCTGAAACAAAATCTGGATCTGCCAATCTCTCTCTTTTTCAGAGCGGAACCTCTCTGGTTATGCATCGATGCATGCCAGGGCTTTGTCGGCAAGTTTGGATTATCAGAGCTTGCGTGCATCACCATGTCTGCGCACAACTGGTAATTACATTGCAAACAAAGAAACATTTATTTAATGCCTGCTGTGACAAGCACAATGAGTACTGCTAGAGATCCATCCTTATTTCTATATGACACACACTGTTGCAGCAATGGTGTACCTGCCATGGCGATAAAATGTATGTGAAGAAATGCTCTCCTACCCAGCAAGAACAGCTGTGGGTTTTTTAAACACGGGACCTTGATTTTATTTTGGATCATTATGGGGAAAGCAGCTGGAACAAGTTAGCCCTTAGTGCTGCAGCTGAACTAAACACTCTCCAAGTGGGATCCTGTCCTGTCTTGGAGGCCAGCCAGGGGCAAAGTCCAGCAGAGATTAGACAGAAGCAGCCCCAGTCATGTACAGGAGCTTACCAGTCAGTAAAAGTCCTTAGAGTCCAGACAGCGGGGTCAGTAGGATACAGCAATAAATCCAAGGTGTCAGTCCAAGGGGGTGTCCGGTTGTATGGTCAACTTACATGCAGGGTCCAAACCTCTTTGGAAATGTGAGCCAGGAATCAAGAGAGGATAGTGTTGCTTCCTCCAGAATGGCCAGTTGTCAGCAACAACCTCTGCAGCACATTGTTGGATTATTTATGGCCTGGCAGCCTCCCACATGAACATTTCTGCATAAATGTATAAGTGATCCAACCTATCAGAAATGATACAGCCATTGGGGTGCCAATCGGGTTTGGCTATGCTAAGGTGGTGACAGCAAAAAAGCCAAAGTGAAGTGAAGAAATACTTTTGCCTCACTCTAAATGGAAGACCATACCTGTGTCATCTTGCAGGACTTCGAAATTACCACCTCCTGCTTTGGCTAAATCCAAGAAATGTCATAGAGAGGAACCCTGTAAGGGATTTATGTATGTGCATGAGCACTATAGTTACAGCGCTACACAATGAATCATGGCCCAACATCCCTAACTTCTGTTTACCAGGAAATAGCCACTGCAATCAATGGGAATCTGTTTGCATAAGCTATGAAGCAGCTGAGTGCTGTTTCCACCCCATTCTGAGGGAAGTCTCCAGTGCCACAAGTAGAAACAGGGTCCCTGTTGCAATCCCCCTGCCTGCCATAAGAGAAATCATTCCCACAAGGTGGCATGGAAACAGCAGTCAGCGGCCTCCTACACAGTAGGGAAAGAGGCCTCCATCAATTCATAGATGCTGCTGCCCATCGGCAGACTTTCACTGTCCTTATGTAGCCCCTAAACTACATAAGGACCAGGAATGCATCGCAGTCATGAGTACATAACTCCACATTACGTTTTCATAACTGCCATAGAGGACTCTGGCCATTGATTCTAATATTTCTTCATTTGCAAAGGAATACTGTACAACCTCCATATCCTCAGGAGATACGTTCCTGGACTTACTGGGAAAATGTGAAACTACAGATAATAATGAACCCCATTGAAATGAATGACTTCTGGCAGAAGACAAATATGAGTGGAAGACAAATATTATTACAGATCCCAAGTTGTCTTCTGATAACAAACATCTGCATAATTCTAAATTAATTAGCTCTCTTTCTCTGATCTCTATGCATTCAGCAATTATTATTATTATCATTATCTTTATTATTATTATTATTTCTTACCCGCCTCTCCCCATGGGTTGTTTGTTTTGTTTTGTTTTGTTTATATACCACTATTCCAAAGATCATAGCGATGAACAGCAAGTAAGCTAATTAGCAAGTAAGCAAATGTGGTAGGGAGCAACAACAATGAACATATAAACAACATCAGCCAAAACACATCAGTTAAAATACAAATCAGTTTAAAATGACAAAATTAACACTTTAAAAATCATGAGGATAAGTCTGCTGGAAGACTGATCTTTAATGCTTTTTTAAACTCAGAAGCATATTGCGCTGTCGAATCTCTTCCAGCAGTCATTCCACAGTTTAGGGGTGGCTGAAGAAAAAGTCCTCTTGCTGACAGTCGCCAACCTAGTCCTGGTTGACTGGAGTAAACATATGCAAGAGGACCTGAGTGTACAGGGTGCATTGTATGGAAGAAGCCAATACAATAGGTAACCTGGACCCAAACCATGCAGGGCTTTAAAGGTAATAACCAACACTTTGTACCTTGCCCAGAAACTAATTGGCAGCCAGTGGAGTGATTTTAATATTGGTGTAATATGATCACTCCTAGATGTCCCAGTAATCAGTCTGGTTGCCTTTTTTGAACTAGCTGAAGTTTTCGAACTCGGTATAGAGGTAGCCCAACATAAGGCACATTGCAGAAGTCCAGTCTTGAGGTTACCAGTGCATTCAAGTCCTCCAGTTCTAGGTAGGGGCACATCTGGCGTAAGAGTCAGTGCTGATATGCTGTTTTTATCCTTGATATTGTATTTTTAATACGTTATACTATTTAATACTGTCTTAAGGGGGGGAGGGATAAAGTGTTTTTAATTGTCATATTTTATATTTTACTGTTGTTAACCGCCCGGATTGGTTTGCCAGAGGGCGGTATACAAATAAATATTATTATTATTATTATTATCCAACCTATCTACTCTGGTTGTTACTCTGAATACTAAAAGAGGTCCCAGTCCAACCCAATTCTGCCATGCAGGAATATACAATCCAAGCCCTCGCTGTGACAGATGCCCATCCAGCCTCTGCTTGAAAATTTCCAAAGAAGGAGACTCCACCACCTTCCAAGGCAATGTATTCCATTGTCAAACAGCTCTTAGGAAGTTCTTCCTGATGACATGAAGCCACAAATTCCAAAAAGGCATTGCATGATTGACTCCGACGCCTAATAATATCCTGCATTATTGAAATGTTTGGGAAGCAATTGATCTACATTTTCATAGCAGATGGTAATTCAAGCACTGAAAGAACAGAGCCAAAACACAGTAACACCAATGTCGGGTTCAGAGTTTGCTTTGTTTTTGCAGCCTCTGGTTGCCGTAGGACCAGAGATGGTAGCAGATCTTTCAAGAGATTGCAGCAGACCTTTCACTTCATAGTCTCATGTTGTCTCCATGTCTTTTTAACATTAACGAAAGCCCATATCACAAAAACCCACCCTCAAAGAGCATGGTCAATGGACCTCTCTGCAAGGTAGCTAAGATCCTGTACACAGGGTTCCCTCACCTCATCTTCACTAAAGATTGCCGCTAATTAGCGAAACGACAAAAATGTCACATGCTTTTTTGATGTGCAAAGGCTGCCAGGACTCTTAAGCAAACTCCTTTTTTGCCACTCTCTGGACTTTGAGACTGAGCTGTGCGGGAAAGTGCAACACTGCCACCTTTTGGGAAAACACCAATCTTGCACACTTCTCTCCTATTCAATTAAAAGTTAGAGGTATACATCCTCAGTGAAGGAAGGAGATGTGTTCCTAGACATCACTTCTTTAACAGAGGCAGAAATGTCATGGAAAGAAGAGGGAGAGATTTCTACACCATAAAGAGAAAGAGCAGTTCAACACATTTCAAAAAACCTTTTATCCAAACCTAACAATATGCATGCGTGAAATCAAGAAAGCCCTGAGTTTGCAGGGAAATTGATGACCAGGGATCTTGGAGGCCTCTCATTCACAGGATCACCATAAGGCCAAGTCGACTTGATAGCAAGCAACAACAAAAAGCAACCAGGCCAGGTAAGATTTGCATAAATACATGAAAACACAGGCACCTTCCATATGCACAGATTCTTTATCCATAGATTCAACAATCCCTGACTTGAAAATATTTTTAGGCTATATAAATTTCAAAAAGTAACCCTTGATTTTGCCATATAAGGGACACCATTTTACTATGGCATTGTATATAATGGGACTTGAGCTTCCATGGATTTTTGCATCCATGGCCTGTCCTGGAGTCAAACTCCAGCAGACACCAAGGACACGCGTATATATTACTTTGTACAAACTATATAAATTTCAAAAAGCAAACCTTGATTTTGCCATTTCATATCAGGGACACCATTTTACTATAGAGTTTATCAGGCATGGGGAATTGGAAGTATAATCCGATCGATGGCAATCTGAACGCAATCATGGGGTTTAACGTTATTGCATGATAACCCACTACATGAAAATTTGGCCAATGGGAAGTCAGTCCGAACACAATCATGGAGTTTCACGTTATTGCATGATAAACTGCCACATGCAAATTCGGGCAATGGCATGCTATTTTCGGGCAATGGGAAGCCAGTTTGAACGCAATTCACATTCACGTAATTGCGCTAAACTAGCAACTTTAAGTGAATGCGTTCTGGGCCCCCTTTCTTTTCATTCGAATTTAAGAGAAATTCCTCCTGTTTGATAAACTCCTCTGTCATTGTATTTAATGGGGTTTGAGCATCAATGGACATTGGTATCCATGGCGGGGTCCTGGAACCAAACTCCAGTGAATACCACAGGCCCATTAAATTTTTAACCTGCATTTTAAAGCATTTGAAGACTTTCCCCCAAATGCATCCAAAGATGACCTTTTCTATCACCAGCCCCCATTTTGCTTTGATTTTCATGTTGGTGGCCAAACCTATTCATCTATGCTTTTTTAACACAGTAGGAGGAATGATAATACAGCTAATCTGTAACAGGTAACAGGGGGAAGTCAGGGAAGCTTTGGTGCCAGGATACTCTGAGCTGCTCCTGGAGTATTCTGGCTCATGCAGACACCTCCCCAAAGTTTTAGTCTGACACCTAAACCACTACACCACTCTGGATCTCTTCCAGAGACAAACCAGATTACAAATCCCATCTCAGTCAAAGTGGTGTGAAAGTGCTATAACTGTGCAGTGTGAGAGAAATTTTAGGAGATTATCGCATTACATTTTTCGGCCGATCTGGGCTGGAAACGGGCTTGAACAGATGAGAACAGGTGTTATCTCACAAGAAAATGCCACCGATGCTGCCGGGATACTACAAGGCATCTCACAGCCACGCTTTGCCCACCAATTTTGGAGGATGGAAGCTTTCCATGGTTCGAAATCAGTGGGCTGAGCGCAGCTTGGGGATGGCTTGTAGTCTCCTGGCAGCATCGGCGGCATTTTCCTGTGTGATAACACCCATTCTCACCCATTCAAGTCCATGCCCAGCCCATGTCCAAGTTGGGCATAAAATGACATGCAATAATCTCCTTGGTGAAAATGACAGAAGCCTAGTTTTGGAGAGGTTCCAGTTGTCAGTAGAAATTCAATCAGGTAATAGGAATGGTCCTCATACAGGTGGAATTGTAACTGAGTTGGGATGCATATGGGCCCTCAGATTGCCCTGTTAATGAACTAAGACAGACTCATAAATGACTCATTGCTATATAGTAGGTAAGAGTTGGGTGAGTCACAGCCTCTGAGCCCCAGAAAACCTCGTGATAGGCTATGGCCTTAGGGTTGCTATAAGTTGGAAACTACTTGAAGAGGCACACAACAAGAAAAGGTAAAAGCTACAAATTCCTGCAGAATGACTACCACAGATACAGGGTATAAGGAAAGAGCAAAGCATATGTAATGTTTGTTGTTTTTAGTGGAGGAAATCGCAGTCACTTTTCTCAATTCCATGGCAGCCTTCCCAGTTTCAGGAGTCTTGCCTACTATTTGTCCAACTGTGTTGGTTTGGCAAGGACAGTCCTGATTAATCCCCTGTCATCCCATTTTTTCAGCTGCTTTTAAAATGTCCCAGTTTCTCCCTCCTCCTCCCACCTTTCCCTATTGTCCTCAGCTTAGTACTTCATTTGCTGCAAACTGAGGGGCTCAACTGATGGCCCCTAAGGGGGGCTCCATGCCGCCCCTTTCCTCACTGGATTGGGGCCGCAGCAGGCTCATGCTACAGCCCCGATCTGGCCTTTCCACAGAGCAAAAAGAAGTCACAAAAAGCTGTGGAAAGGGCACCCTAGCTGCTGCCACTGTGGCTTTTCGGTGCTTCTTTGGCACAGTACATTTAAACCAGCACAAACTGGGTGCTGTGATGGCCCCAAGCATGCAATTGGGCACATGGCTTGACGGTGGCATGGGAGCGGCCTGGGGGCAGCTGGTGTGCATATGCCATACTTGCAAGCTGCCCCCATGCCTGCGTATAAGGCCAGTCTGTAGAGGCTGTAAGTTCAAAGTGCAAAAATAGTTTGAACTCAGTTAACTCAAAAGGAGGAAGAGGAGAGGACTGGAGAGAAAGATGGAGACAGAGCCTTGACCTTCCCATGGATTCAGTCAAAGGCCAGCCACGGCAGCCTCTCCCAGCGTCTGTTCTTCCTCATTAACACCTTTTGCCATCTTGTCTACACTCTTATGTTGCTCAGCCACATACATCCCTGTTTTCATCTGTGAAATGTTGGAGGGTATGTAGTAGCTGTCTGCAGAAAAGCCTGCACTTCTCAAAACATAGCCCTATGTAAACCACAGGAAAAGCATAAAGCAGGGTGATTTGTAGAAGCAGCTGACCCTGTGAGGGAAGGGAGGCAGGCACACGTTCCGCTTGGCTGAGCATACTAAGAACTGCAAAAAGCAAGGAGGATTTGGAAAGAAAAGAAAGGGCTACAGGATAGATGTAGATAACTACAGTATAAGGAAAAGCAAGCTCTTAGAACGTTTAATGTAGCAACAGTGCCATCTTTAGAGTACAAGGGTTTGTTGCATTTTCATAGAATCATAGGACCTTATCACACTAGAGGAATCCTGCTCAAAAACGGGATTTAAAGTAGTTCTAAATTAGATTAGAGAGCCCTGGTGGTGCAGTGGTTAAAGGCCTGTACTGCAGCCACTCACTCAAAACCATAAGGTTGTGAGTTCAAGACCAGCAAAAGGGCTCAGACTTGACTCAGGCTTGCATCCTTCCAAGGTCGCTAAAATGAGTACCCAGATTGTTGGGGGCAAATTAGCTTACAGTTATAAACTGCTTAGACACTGTTTAGGTGGTATGAAGCAGTATATAATATATAATTATTATATAATTATTATATAAATGAAGCTTTTGTTTGTTTGTTTGTATGTTAGATTTAAAGGAGAAAAAATGCAAATGCAGGAGGTTTTTCACACGACGTTTGAGCAAAAACAGAAATAACATGAAAATAAATCGAACATAAAGGGGACAAAAATGCCACCTTTTTACTTTCGGGAAATTCCTGCTGAATTCTTAGTGGTAGCTAACACCAATGCCTAAATACCCTAAAGGAACCAGATCCCATATGATCTTGGAAGCTAAGCAGAGTCAGTCCTGGTTAATACTTGAATGAGAGAAAGCCAATGAATAACCGGTGCAGTAGGCTATGTTTCAGATGAAGGCAATGGCAAATCACTTCTCAGTATTCCTTGCCTAACAAAACCCTATAAAATCACCATAAGTCAACAGGTAACTTGGAGGCACATATAAACACTCCATCTTCTCTTCTCCATCCTAAAGATACTCAGCTCTCTCAACCGGTCCTCATGTTTAAATATTGGAAGGGATGTCCTGTCGAGGATGAAGCAAGCTTGTTTTCTACTGCTCCAGGAAAAGAGATTCTACCCAAACTTTAGGAATAACTTCCTGGTGATAAGAGCTGTTTGATAGTGGAATACAATGCCTTGGAGCGTGAGCTAGTCTCCTTCTTTGGAGGTTTTTAAACAGAAGCTAGGTGGTCTTCTTTCAGGTGGGCTTTGTTTGTGTCTTCCTGTGTGACAGAAAGGAATTAGACTGGATGACTCTGAGAGTATCCTCCAATTCTTGGATTCCAGACTCTTTGCCATTTTGGTCATCCATCTTGATTCAATGCAATATACCTTCTAACATGGAGCTCTAGCATGCATTTGGAATATCAGTATGCAAAGGGATCTTGTAGCACCTTTGAGATCAACTGAGCAAAAGACATTGTAGCACAAGCTTTCATAGATTTGGTCTACTTCCTCAGATGCATGGAGTGAACTGGTGCCCAGGTAAGTAAATCCAAGTCTATGAAAGCTTAATGCTACAATATCTTTTGCTCAGTTAGACTCCAAGGTGCTACAAGATCCTCAGAGGTGGTTTTGCCAGTCCCTTCCTCTTGAAATATACTCTCAAGATTGCTTGCCTATGAAAACCCTATGGAGTCAACAGATAACTTGAAGGCATATATACACAACTAACACCATTTGAAACAAAAAATAATCCTACCCATGCCCCACATATGAGTTTTTAACTTTAAAAAAAAAACACAGCCACAGTCTTTTTCAACAACTTAATAATGTTTACATTCAGCCATTTAATGATGTTGTAGCTAACTAGAATAGCTGCAGCGCAAATATTTATTCAGCAACATCTTGTTTTCAGGATACTCTCTTTTAGGCTGCCATGGGAATAGGAGAGTAGGTAGCATGCAGTTTGCCCACAGCTGGCAAATGTTTAAACTGATGTTTCTCCCCCACAGCAAAATATGTTGTTGTTGTGCTCCTTCCAGTCGATTCTGACTTATGCCAACCCTATCCTAGGGTTTGTTCAGCAAGATTTGTTCAGAAAAGGTTTGTCTTTAGCCTTCTTCTGAGGCTGAGAGAATGTGACTTGCTGACAGTCATGCAGTGTTTTATGGATGAGTGGGAATTTGAACCCTGAATCCAGAGTCATAGTCCAACACGCAAACCACTCCACCGCTCTGGCTCAAACATGGGGTACAGGAGGAGAATTGCAGGTGCTTATATGAGCCTCAGGTCACTGGGCAGCATGTCCTTTTTTCTGAAAAGCACCTGAGGGATCTGGTTTGTGGGACAGATCTTTGGAAATAAAATTCTGGGCTAGAGTTCCCCTCAAGGGCCTTGTTGTTAATCTCCATCATATTCCTCTAGGGCCACAAGCCATATCTCTTTCACATCACATAGACACATGCCTACCCTCATTCATTCCCATTGCCCCAAACCAACACTTCAAAGACAGCCTTCATGCTCTGCTGGTTTAGGGAGCTGCATATTATCAGAACACTTTTTCACGTTGCTTTCTTTTGGCTTAACCTTTCCCCTATGTACAGCAGAGATGTGACTCCAATGTGCATTCAAACATTTCACATGTTACAGATCATACATTTCAGTGTTACATCTGTTAGAGGAGCCCAGGTGGTGCAGTGGTTAAATGTCAGTACTGCAGCCACAATGTTGTAAGTCCAATCCTGGAGGGCTCCAAGGCTGACTTGGCCTTCCATCATTTCGTAGGTTGGTAAAATGAGTATCCAACTTGTTGGGGGGCAGTTGGCTTACAGACTGTAAACCACTTAGAGAGTGCTGAGTCCACTATTAAGCAGTATAGAAATGTACTTGCTATTGCTATTGACTACATTTGTATTGGTACTATATGAAATTAAAAAGGTAAAAACTAAATTCAAAAATATTGAAATGCAATTTATGATTAGCAATATTTAGTCAGCTTCCTGTTTCTCAAAGGAACAAGCCTAATCCTAATATCATAGTATCACAGAGCTGGAAGGGACCAATAGGGCCCAACCTCCTGCCATATAGGAATACACAACTAAAGCATACCCAAATGATAATCACCCAATTCTGTTTAAAAAAAACTCTGAAGAAGAATTTCATTCTGATTTTTGTAGCTTAAACTATGACAGAAGAAATTCAGACAATAAGAAATGTTGAGGGACGCCAAAGGCCATTTAGCCTAACCCCAAGTTAGGCAGGAACCTACAGCTAAAGCATCCCTGAGAGGTGTCCATGAACCTTTAATGAAGGAACGACCACCACCTTCTATTCTACTCCTGAAGAGCTCATGAATACCATCAGGAAATGCTATCTAATATTTCTTCCTAGTGCTGAACTCTCCTTTCTTATAATTTGAATTCATGGTCTAGGTCCTAGTCTTTTGAAGTAGAAGAAAACAAGTTTAGTCCATCATCCACCTAACAGTCGCTTCATATATTTAAAGACACCTATCATTTCTTCAGCCCTAAGTACCATGAAGGCACAAGATCTCATCTGACCTTGGAAGCTAAGCATGGTCAGCACTTGAGTGGGAGACCACCACGGAATACCAAGTGCTGCAGGCTGTATTTCAAAGGAAGGCAAAGGCAAACCATCTCTGAATACTCCTTGAGTAACAAAAGGCTATAAAATCCATGGGGTCGCCATAAGCTGACAGGCAACTTGGAGGCACATTAAAACACATCTAAAACTCCATCTTCTCTTCTCCATGCTAAAGATACTCGACTCTCTCTCAAGCACTCTTCATGCAGCTTGGTTTCCAGACTCTTCACCATTTTCATTGTCCATCTTGATTCAATAACCAAGGCCTCTCTGCAGATTTAATGCAGTTCAACAACACTTTAACTGCTGTGGCTCCATCCTATGGAATCCTGGGATTTGTAGTTTGTTGTAAAACCAGCGCTCTCCCTAAATGTGTCACAAAACACAAATCCTAGAATCCCATAGCACTGAGCAATGGCAGTTAAGGCGGTGACAAACTGCATTAATTCTGCAGTCAGCCTCAGTCTACAAAAGCATACTAAAATCATAGCATGATAGAGCTGGAAGAGACCGCAAGGGCCATCCAGTCCAATCCGCTTCTGCCATGCAGGATCTCACAATCAAAGCATTCCCGACAAATGGCCATTGGGCCTCTGGTTAAAAGCCTCCAAAGAAGGAGACTCCATCCACTCTCTGAGGGAATGTGTTCCACTATTGAACAGCCCTTACTGTCAGGAAGTTCTTCCTAATATTTAGGTGGACTCTCTTTTCTTGTGGCTTGAATCCATTGCTCAAAGTCTTAGTCTCCAGACCAGCAGAAAACCAGAACTCCATGTTTTGTTAACAGTTTGCTCCTATACAGGATAAGCATACCCTGGATATCTTTGGTCACCATGACCTGAACTGATGACCCTGGAGGCTGTATTTATGATGCTGTAAGTGACACTGATGAAGGAGCCAGAAGTCTGCATCAGAGCCTGGGAAGGACCTCCACTGAGAAAGACACAAACTATCAAATGTATTTCCAGTACGTTGCTCAGGTTTGCCAAAACTTTTTCCAGGCTGATCATATCCAATTATTTGCCTCTCTGCCAAAGGCAAGGGAAAGCCCTAGTCTTGGGCAGAAGGAGACAGTTTATTATAGGGTTACTCCTTTTCCTCTGATGCTGGCCTAACTTAAGGAAAGTAACTGTAGCTGCCATGACTGGCGTGTTAGGAAGGCCCTTTCACATTTGCCAAATTATAGCACTATGATTCCACTTCAGCTGCCATGGTGGCATCTTATGGAGCCTTGAGATCCATAAGTCTCTACCAAGCTGCAGTTAACTTGATGGCACATAACAATATATATTTGTTATGTCTTCTCATTTTGTTTTTTACTGCAAATTTTGTTGCTGTTTTGTTTTTTGTGACCTGTTTGGAAGAATTTATTGCTAGAGATGAGGTAAAAACAGGTTGATCTGGACCCATCTGAGTTGATCTGGACCCATCTTTCATGCAGTACAGTAATTGTAACTTCTGCACAAGAGCCTAGTTTGAGAGACACCAAGATTTGTGCTAAACTATGTGACATTCTCTTTCTGGACTGGCAGTCCTGAGAATTGGAGCCAACATGGTCTAGTTGTTTGAGTGTTGGTCTAGAACTCCTGGGGACCAGGGTTCAAATCAACCATGGAAACCAACTGGGTGGCCTTGGGCAAGTCACACTCTCTCAGTCTCAGAGGAAGGCCATGGCAAACCCCCTCTGAACAACTATTGCCAAGAAAATTACCTGATAGGTTCATTTTAGGGTCCTCATAAGTCTGAAATGACTTGAAGACATGCTACAACAACAAATCTTAAGAGTCCCTTGTACATAGTCAGGAGGAAGGGACAAAATGATCAGGGACATTGATCCCAGGACAGTGGGAACCAGTGCTTTTCATAGGATTTAGTGGCTCCAATTATAAGTAGACATCTGGTTCATCCATAGCAAACAGCCATGTCAGGATATACAAATGAACCACACAACCTGAAGTATATGGCAAGAGACTGGAGGAGGGCAAAGGTTGCCCCCATCTTCAAAAAACCCAAGGGAAAGAGGACCCAAACAATCACTTCCCAGTCAGCCTGACATCAATACCAGGAAATATTCTAGAGCAGATCATTAGTCTGAAATCACTTTAAAAAGAATGTCATTATCACTAAAAGTCAGGATGGGTCACACTTATCTCTTTTTTGATAGAGTCTCAAGCTTGGTTATGAAGGGAATGTTGTGGATGTAGCATATCTTTATGTCAGTAAGGCCTTTGACAGGTCCTCCATTATATTCTCACAAAAAGGCTAGTAAAACATGGGCTAGACAATGCGACTGTTAGGTGGATTTGTAACTGGTTGACAGACCAAACCTAAAGGGTATTCAATAATGTCTCGTCTCCAACCAAGAGAGAAATGACTAGCAGGGCACCACAGGATACTGTCCTGGGCCCAGTACTATTCAACATCTTTATCAATGGCTTGGATGATGGAACACAGGGCATGCTTATCAAATTTCAGATGACACCAAATTAAGAGGAGTAGCTATACCCCAGAGGACAGGATCAGAATTCAAAGTGACCCTAAGTGATTAGGGAGCTGGGCCATAACTAACAAAATGAATTTCAACAGGGAGAAATGTAGGATTATACACTTGGACAGCAAAGATGAAATGCACATAGGAAATGCATATAGGATGGGTGACACCTGGCTCAATAGCAGCACATGCAAAAAGGATCTAGGAGTCTCTTCCAACTCTATGATTCTAAATACATAAAAGGAGCTAAATAAGCTAACAGGTTTTAATCAATTACCCAAAAATGCACAAGCAAAACAACAGCTTTGTGATGATCAGCCAAGAAATTACAAAACAGTCCCCAAGCTACATAGTAGGATTCATCTTTACGTATGGTTGCCAGGTGATATAACAGGCAGGCCTCCTGTCCCTTTAATGGTTGTGCAGAAGAGGGAATTTCAACAGGTGCTGCTTGTCAAGCATTCAGCACCTGCTGAAATCCTCTTTTCTACACTATTATTAAAGAGATGGTAGTTCTGTCCTTTAGTTCACCTGGCAGCCTAATCTTGAGGGAAAGTGTTGAGTAAAATAAAAACAGGAAGGGATATTCAAATTTGCAGTAGAGTAGGTCATGGTAGAATTTCAGGGATGTAGAAAATGTAGTTTGAGAATGAAAATAGAAATGTTCATCATCATCCATAAATGTAAGACCTTATTCCTAGTTTTCATCTCACCTGGAGTAGAATCAAAACAGTCCACAATGAATTGGATTTATCCTTTATGTTGACTCATACTCAACCGTTAATTCAATGGGTCTTCTCTAGTTGGGAATGATGAATATGATTCAGGCCGAGGTGTGTAGAATTGTAGAACTGTGTTGGAAAAATCCTACGTTACACCTCTGTACCCCCAACATTATTCTTGGGCCTGTGTGGTGTGCTGAACCACAGATCACAAACACACAACCTGCCTTCAGATCTGGAGCCTGAAGAGGCTTCAATCTTGGGCCCCAGTTTTGACAGTGAGGATGTGGACTTTCCACTCTTTTAAATTTTCTGTTTTCTAAAGGTAGGTTGAGAAAATAGCTTTCAGGTAGAAGGTTTAATGTATGATGACTTAGATGCCCTCAGGTCCCTTCCCACCCTGAGAGAATATGCATGGAATGCAAGGGGTCATTATTTCCCTGCATTGAAGCCAATGCACTAACTTAAGCCCAACTTGATAGAGTTGGTTTAGATGAGCAAGTGAGTGACAAGGTTTTTAGGAGGTATCTCACCCGCCCTGTTTGAGGCAGGAGAGGATCTTTCACCAAAACAAGGCCCACCCCATTCTTTATCTGCTTAATTCTGCTAAGTTACACTTGCCTAAAGGTCAAGGGAGCAGCTGTTCAGAGAAAAGGAGACGTCCTCCTTGATGTATCACACTAATATTGTCATGATGTAAAGAACCCATTGGCCCTGTATGGTTCTGTAGATGATCCTCCCAGCCTCACGTGGTGGAACTGTTCCTTTCCAAGACCTATAAAGCAACGCCAAGAAGAAAGGATGCCCCATTCCCTGCTTCACCGATGCATTTAACAACAATGAAGGCGCTTCTGATCTGCATGTTGGCTGGAAGCCTCTTCATACAGCCAAGTAAGTCTTTTGGATGTTTCACCTCTAGCAGTGGGTTTCTCCATCGGGCATCTTTTTGCAAAAGTTGCTTGTGCTCGTTTTGGATCCTGAGCTATAATGGCCTGCCTCCTATTTCTCGTCCTAATCTGACTATTCCCTATAAGAGTCTATCTGAGTTTTGAGACCAGTTGGTCCTACCACCATCAAAATTACGTTTGTTGAGGAACTAGGAGGACAAGACTTGTGAAGTAGCTGGGAAGGTTCCATTGACTGCTGAAGTTTGATCCGTCAAGTGGGAGGGATAGAATTCATAGAATCATAGAATTCAAAGACATAGCTGTATAAGTCTGGGAAATCAGTCTGCAAAGGGATCTTGTAGCACCTTTGAGAATAACTCAAAAAAGAAGCTGGTAGCATGAGCTTTCATAGATTTGAGTGTACTTCCTCAGATAAATGCAAGTCTAGGAAAGCACATGCTACCAACTTTGTTCTTGCTGTTAGTCTCAAAACCACTACAAGGTCCCTTTGTATAGAATAAACACAGTAAGGGTAAGTGGTAGCAGAGTTCGGAAATGTCACTTGGGGGAAGATATACCTCCCAACCAATATGGCCACAGGCTCTGAAGTAGAAGGGAAATGAATTTGTTCCTAAAAATCTTGCCTGAAATTCAGTATGGGTTTTGTTGTTGTTGTGTGTCTTCAAGTTGTTTCTGACTTATAGCAATCCTAAGGTTCACCTATGATGGGGTTTTCTTGGGACTTGTATCAATGGGAAATAGAATTGAGCAGCTTCACAACCTCTGTATTCAGCAAGGGCCTGTTATGATGTTATTTTATAGGGGAGCCAGTGATGTGACTGGTTTGCATTGAAACCAATGGGCATCAGGACCGATGTGCAGCAAGTGCGAATGCACATCTGGCACTCCCGGTGCCCATCTGGACAATGAGTCAGGATTACAGATGTGCATTGGCAGAGCCTGATGGGTAATGGGACACTGACTGGAGAGTACCAATGTCCATATTGGGACACCATGACACAAATCTTCATAGTTTACCAGTTATGTAACACCTCTTCTGCTTAGCTAAGTATACATGAAGTTACACAACACAGACTCCGATATAGAAATCATGGTTCCTATCCAGGGAATTTGTTGTCAAAAATACACTACTTGTTCTCTTCATCCTTTTGAATATTCTTCAGTCATTTGAAATGAGAACGTTACTTACAATCATCTTTGATTTTTAATATCCCATATTTTACTGGCTTTTATAGTTGGCATGCAACAATCTTCAGCATCTGACAATTGTTTGACACTTGGCATGTGAAAAGAGGATGTAAAACTGGACTGTGTATGCTAATTGAGATGCAGCACAAATGCATATCAGACATTGTCTGAAAGCTGCCATGTAGAGGCTTTGCTAATTGAGAGGCAATGGTCTGCGGTGAGAATACTTAACAGTCAGAGACTTCGTCTTTGGCACCTGCCAGAATCAGAAGAAGAAATGCCAATGAGTCAAAAGCATGTGGATTTCACATTTGACATGGAGCCAAGCCTCAAATATTTGCAGCATTTTGTGTCAGCTCCAATCCAAACAGAAAGGAGCATGGGCATATAAATCAGACCCCCAAGGACTTTTCCATGCCAAGGAAGAAGCCACACGAATCAAAATAAACTTGTCTTCCTTCCAACACTGCAATCTGGGCATATATGTGCAGACAACTATGTCCAGAAGGAAAGCCATAATACACATTCTGATTTCCAAGTGCTCTCTAACTGCCTTGCCCTTGAATCATGTTGTATAATGTAACATTTATACAGTGGGATCTTGGCATCCACTGGGATTTGATTTGAGGACACCCCACCTCCCACCCCCATAGATACCAAAATCTGTGGATGCTCAAGTTCCATTACATACAGTGGCATAGTAAAATGAAGTCCCTTATATAAAATGTTAAAACCAAAGTTTGCTTTTGGGGATTTATATTTTTTGGAATAAATGCAGATAGATAGGCACATTTTTGTTTACAGTATTTTGATTCATAATTAGCATATGATAGCTTAGCTGATTGCAAAGACTGCTGCCACACTACAGAATTAATGCAGTCTTGACATAGCTTTAACGGCCATGGTTTCATCCTATGGAATCCTGGGATTTGTAGTTTGTTGTGGGACCATGCGGGCGCACTGTAATGCAGTTTGACACAATTTTTGCTGTCGTGGCTCATTGCTATGGCATTCTGGGATTTGTAGTTTTGAGAGATATTAGCTTTCTCACTCAGAGAGCTCTGGTGCCACAAAAAACCACAAATCCCAAGATTCCAGAGGGATGGCACCATGACAGTTAAAGAAGTAGCAAAGTGCATCACTTTCTACGGTGCAGGTTCAGTTGTCTTCTAGGGATGCATCTGTGTTTCCCTTGTAAATTAGAATACCTTCCCTGCATCCCAGATTAAACCATCTCTTTCTCTTTCAGCTGGTTCACTCAAGTGCTACACATGCAACACACAGCTCAACAACGCCAACTGCCAAGCAGCAGTCAATTGCAAGGGAAATGAAAACGCCTGCAAGACAGATGTTGTTGGTAAGACAAATTCTTGGACATGCCTCTCATTCTTTTCTTCCCCTCTTCTGGGCTAAAGGATTTTGTCAAAACTTTATCACGTACAGTAGTTCTGTTTCTTCCCAGTAGAATACCCTTCTTTCTCTTCCATCCTATGTTCTCACACACCAGGTTTTATATGCTTTAAATTATTGTTGTTGTATGTGCCTTCAAGTCACTTCTGACTTAAACAAATCTTGACAAGAAACCCTTTGATAGCTTTGCCTTAAGGTGACCTACATCACAGTGTTTTCTTGGCAAGGTTTGTTCAGAGAGGGATTACCTTTCCCTTCCTCTGAGGCTGAGAAAGTGTGACTTGCCCAAGGTAACCCTGTAGGTTTTTATATGGCCAAGCCAGGATACAAACTCGGTTCTCCAGAATCCTACTCCAGCACTCAGATGACTACAACACGCTACTACAAAAATCCCAGTTGACAAAAAGAAAGTTACCAATATTTTGGATCCAAACGTCTTCATAAACCAGAGGCGGGGAATGTGTGGTCTCACAAGACCCACAATGTCCCCATAACAAACAAGGCAGCAATATTGCTGTGTTTGCAGGGCACTGTGAGCTGTTTTAGGCCCAGAAGATGCCTTTTTATCCAACAAGAAGTGACCTAGAAGTTGCGGGGAAAGCCTCTCCTGGGTCCAAATGACCCAGAAACGGCCAGGAATATGGTGATATCCCCCTCACTCTACCCATGTTTTGCTATATCTTATTATTTAAATGTTAATATGTATTAATATGTATTATGTTTAATTATATTTGTAGAATGTATGCCTTAGGCAGGTTTGATTTTACTTTATTCAATTTTTTAACTGACAATATGTACAACGCTGTGTAAATTTACAGCGCTCTATAAATAAAGTATAATAATAATAATAATAATAATAATAATAATAATAATAATAATAATAGGTGGCATGGAGGGGGACATTCACTGCCCATTCTCAGGCCTCCTATCTTTTCCCAGCCTCAAACTGCCAAGCTAATTCAAAAACTATAAAGCACGGCCACCAATACAAATGGACTCTTTATGCCACTTGACAGCTGCGAACATTTGGCTATGATGCTACCAATGACTCTAAAACCCAGCTGCTTGGTGGCAAAGACCCAACTCATTACACCCTCCAATGTCCTCTCTGTGGCTCTGAAGGAGAAGCTAAAATGGTTGTACATGTGCTAACCCCAAAATGCTTGTATTTCTCTTATTTTTGGATCCTGTTGATAGAGAATATCTTCCAAAAGAACAAGCTGACACTATAAAGGTTACATAGTGTATTGTGTTCCCCAAGATGCTAAGAAACTGGAGAATGGGTTATGGTTTAACCTTAGAGAATGGTTGTTTAACCTTACAAGAGGCTGCATGACCAAGAAATGCCTAGAAATGTTGACTTCTGACAAATCGGTTTGCTTCGTGAGATTTTCCCAGAGCATGTGCTTACAAGTTCTGACTTGGCAACCCTGGCAAACGATATTAGAATATCAGAGCTTATAGTTTGGTGATCCCATCCTCTTCAGATTCTACTCTGTCAGGATGCGGGCCAGAAAAGCATTTCTTTCTCTAAATAAGGTTATATCCTTGATTCACAAGGCCTTGCGTGGATCCACATTGTAGAAATAATGCAGTTTGACACCACTTTAAGTGCTGTACCTCCATCCTATGGAGCCCTGGAATTCATAGTTTGTGGCAGAACCGGAGCTCTCTGACAGAGAAGGCTAAATATCTCACAAACTACAAATCCCAGAATTCCATAGGATTGAGGTATGGCAGTTAGTGATGTGACACCACATTATTTCATCAGTGTAGATGCACCCTAGTCTTCACATTTCTCTTCGAGTTGCAGGGGGGAAAGAGTGCCCTTCAGTTCTCTAATCCCCAACAGTTCCCCACCCCAATATCAACCATTCCAGTCAGTGCTCCATAAACATTCTCCGCATGTACTCTATGCTCAGCCAGATACTAGTGGGAAGCATTTTGCTGCTGTAGAGCTTTTTGGTGGCCTGGGCTCACATGGTTCTCAGGTCCAAATTCATCATGGAAAGATGATGGAAGCTGTTCCATCATCCCCATCAGTGGGAATGTAAGAACGTCCCCTAATCTTCTCGTTCCATCTCCTTCCCAGGTGTCGTCGGCCTTTTCAACGTCATCTCTAAAGAGTGTGCTTCATTGTGTGAACCGTACTTCAAGGACTTCACCGTGGGCAGAAGGAACATTTCGTGTTGCGCGGCTGACCTCTGCAACACCAGTGGGGCCCATGGCTTCAGCACGAACTACAAAGCCCAGGTGGCTTTGGCTCTTTTTGTCAGCTTGGCCTGTATCTTTCTCCGAAGTTGACTGTGAGGGTCAGGAGAGGGGGGGGCACATTGCTTTGCAGAAGAAAAAACAAAATCTAGATTCTTTCCAATTAAAGCTGCCTGCATCCAGGACCACAATCTTAGCATTCCTCAGCATAGATCCATTGCATAGAGCATGCTTTTCTTTTTTTAGAATGCTGAAATGATTTGGGGTTTTTTTTAGAGCTACAGATACAGGATTGTGGGAGTTGTTTGTGTACCGTTTGCATGTATAAGCAATGGCACTTGCACATTCCATGGAAATTGTAGTCATAGGTTGCTTGGGTACCTCAGGGTTGAGTCTTATCTATGGACATTCTCTTTAATCAGGTTGTGGTCCATTATGTACTGGCCATCTAAGAAGAACCTTCAGTTCAACATCAGTGAAGTAGGGACATTTACTTACAAGTTGACACTCCATTGATGATGATCTGGCAGTGGAAACTAGTGACTCCCATATTAGTGGAGAAGTTAAAGCTTACTTTTTAAATGTTAGGCTTCATAGATGGTCTCTATGGTGCTGAAATCTCCTCCATCCTTACATTCAGGACATTGGACACCTATGGTAACCCTATCCAAAATCTGAAAGGGATTCACTGCCCTGATGACTTGAGAGCCACCCACCACTACTGCTTGCCTGCTTTGGGTAGCAAAAACAGGCCCTGCTGGATAAAGAATAAGAGAACATCCAGGGGCTCATTCACATCACAGAATTATAGCACTGTTATTCCACTTTAAATGCATGCTTCCAACCTGTGGGATCTTGGGGGTTGTAATTTGGTGAAGCACTGATGTTCTCTAACTGATGCTTCTCAGTGCCTCTCCCTAAACTGACAGTCCCATAGAGTAGAACCATGGTGGTTAAAGTGGAATAATAGTACTCTCATTCTGTAGTGTGAATAGGCCCTAAATCTCATGTGAAGAAGAGAATGAGAAAAGTTTATCACACTGGGTCTGATTTTGGCATTAAAGAGAGATTAAGGCACATTTAAAGCATCCTGCAAATAAAGCAAAAATGGCAAGTAATTGTGCGAATGATTATCACACACAATAGTGCAAGTAAAGTCATATCGGAAATGCAATATCACTGAAATCCCAAAAGTAAAAAGACATGCGTTAATGCTTCTTTGTGACCACTCTAATGGCAGGTTTTGTGCAATGTCGTGTGAAATTGTTTTGCATAATTACGCGTTTTTTCCAGGATATTCACGGGATAAACTCATGATGTCCTTTGTGTGATAAACTCTAGAGAGTTAGAAGAGACCCCCAGGGCCATCCAATCCAATCCCACTGTACCACGCAGGAAGACACAATCCAAGCACTTGCTGTGACAGATGACCACCCAACCTCTGTTTAAAAACCTCCAGAGAAGGAGCTCCACCTCTCTCCAAGGCAGCCTATTCCACTGTCAAACAGCTCTTACCATCAGGAAGTTCTTCCTACTAAAGTTAAGGTGGAATTTCTTTTCCTATAGCTTGAATCTATTGCTCTGAATCCTAGTCTCTGGAGCAGCAGAAAACAAGCTTGCGCCATATGACACCCTTCCAAATATTTAAATATGGCTATCATGTCACCCCTTATGCTGAGCATACTCCACTCCCTAAGTCACTCCTCATAGGGATTTAGGGTTTCCAGACCTTTCACTATTTTGGTCACTCTCTTCTGGACATACTCCCGGGCCAGACGTTATGACAGTGTAATTCTTTTTTGATCTGCAGGCCAACCTAGAAATACTTTCTTTTCAGGAGGGATCCAGCTATCCTTCAGCCAAACAAATATTTTAAGGCTCTCAATGGAATATATATATATATATATATATATATATATATTCTCCTTTTAGACTGCATTTCTGTGACAGTTGGCCAAAAGAGAAAGTGCTCCAAAAACTACTGAGAACAATGGCAAAACAAAAGCTCCAGCAGTAACTGACAGAAATTGGCCTAGCTCTTTTCTCCTATCAATCAGAGAAGGATTAGTGCTACTGGGTGGTGGTTCAGTATTATCGTTCCTTTGTACAAAAAGGTTGAGAGATCTGAACCTTAAAACCAGAGACCAATTAGCCTCCTGGTCATACTGTCAAAAGTACATGCTAGCTTTCTGTTGAGTAAGTTCCAAACCTAGGAAGAGGAAAATGAGATCATAGCAGAAGTACAGGCTGGATTTCATCATGGCAGGAGCAGAATTGACCAATGTTTTGCATTCACACATTTGCTTCATAAGAGCCTGATACAGCCAAGAGGACCTTTGTGGATTTGACCTCAACAGACAGAAGCAAAATGATGTACTATTATTCAGGGAGAAGTTGTGATTTAAAAAATAATAATAACCACATTGATCATGTAATTTTCTGTATATTTGTTTTGGTTTCTGAGACTGTTCTGCTTGGATTGTGTTTTGTGCAAAGGATGTACAAAGAAATATAAATAATATATGAATAAAATCTTTATGCTCATGGGATCTGCGGTTTAGTTCTTATGGTTTAGCTTTCTCTAGGCTACCCCTGCCATACCTTGCTGGTTTAGGTAAAGGTAAGAGAAGTAACAAACTACCTAGATTTTTGTTATTTCCGTCAAAAGAACTGATTGGCTCAAGTTAGTTTTGATTCCAGATAAGATTGGCAAACCATCTTCAGTGGGTCCACTTCTTCCTAGGTACTGCCACAGATATCTCTTGCAGTAGTTTGATACCATTTTAACTGCCCTGACTTCATCCAGTGGAATCCTGGGATTTGTAGTCAGGTGTGGGATTTGGAATCTTCTGCTAGAGAGATCTGAGAGGCGATTGTTCAGGAGAGTGCACTAGAGCTCTCCTAGAAGAGATTTCCCCTGCGCGGAAGAGATTTCTAAATCACAGAAGAAAGGCCTCTTTCCCACTACATTTTAAACCAGTTTGCTAATCGGTTTGAAGCCATTTAAATGACCCTGGTTCACACTTGAACCAAATCACTGAAGCAATTTGGGGAGGGGGACCATGCACTAGACCCGTTTAACCCACGTCTTTTTGATGCTGGTTTTTTCCACGTCTTCTTGGATAAATCGATTCCATGCAGATGTGATCCAGATGCAGATCACAATCGATTTCAAGAATTGATTTGAAGAATCGAATTCATAAATTGATTCAGTGTCAGTGTGAACGAGATATGAATCAGAATCGATTTAATATGACATGATAAAGGGTCGCCAGGCGGGGAAGCAGAAATTAACAATCTGTGTGCAGCCACCCTTCGACCCTCGTATGGAAGTACATAAATGCAATTGCAGTGATGGACAGAGGGGAAAAAACCCATTGAAAATGCTTCAAATTGAACCGATTCATTTGTCAATATGAACTACGAGTCGGTTATTTTGAAAGACTCCTGCAGGAAATGGTTTAAATTGAACTGATTCATTCCTCACTGTGAATCACAAGTGGGTTATTTTATTTTATTTTACAGCAAGAAAATGCAATCGGGACAAATGTAGTGTGAACCATCCTCCGCTGCTAAACCGATCCATCATTTCGAATCACAAAGCGATTTATTTGTAAGTGGGAATGAGGCCAAAGTCGTCATAGTCCAATGCTCAATCCCCTAAAATATGTTGGCTCCGGAAACCCATTGAGTGGCTTTGGGAAAGTCACAGCCTTTCCCAAGTGGGAAGTGGGAGGAATAGAGAGAAATTGGGACGTTTTCAAATTTCAGGATCTGCTCATTTGGTTGCCATCTTCTTCTTGTCCTATTGACACGACTTCCCAGGGAGAGAAGGTGATCCAGGAGAAGCCGTTTTTTCTTACAGATCAGTTCCAGTTGTAAAAGGGGGGGCATAGTAAGTAAGAGAAGCAGCATGGTACAGTGGTTTGAGCATTGGACTATGACTCTGAAGTCCATGGTTTGATTCTCTGATCAGCCATGGAAACCCAGAAGTCACATTCTCTCAGCCTCAGTAGAAGACAAAGGCAGCCAAAAAGAAAAAACAAATCTTACCAAGAAACCCCCATGATAGGTTCACTTTAGGGATGCTATAAGTTGGAAATGACTTGAAGACACACAACAACAACAGTGGGTGTGTGGCCCTCTCAGCCCTCATGTAGGGGCCAAGGCACCCCCCCCCCCCCGTTCTCACAGTTCCCGTTGTTGTCGTTGTGTGCCTTTAAGTTGTTTATGACTTATGGCTACCCTAAGGTGACCCTATCATGAGGTTTTCTTGGCAAGATTTGTTCAGAGGAGGTTTGCCATTGCCTTCTCCCAAGGCTGAGAGCCTGTGACATGCCCAAGGTCCCACAGTGGGGAATTGAACCCTGGTCTCCAAAGTCAGAGTCCAACACTCAAACCACTACAGCACACAGTTCCCTACCCCTAGTTTAATTACAATTTTGTACTCGCAGACAGCCTGCTTTCAGATAAAATAGCCGAGTTCAGGTCCTGCATAAGTACTGAAGACTGCAGGCAGCCCTGGGTGGAGGCAGAAAGAGGCCAGAGACTTTCTGCTTCAGAGATGTGGAAAAATACAGACGTGCCTGCCTTGCTGCAACGCCCCAGCCTTGCCTTGCAAATGCCACACATACCCCCTGTTTTGTCAGCTGAACAAGCCCAGGAAGGTTCAATTGTTTCATTTCATTAATCCTGCAGAAACCCAAAGTTGTTTTAAGAGTGCCCTGCCCTTTAGTTATAAAACCCAAACATTAAAGGAAGGTAAGCAGTCATTACACCCCTGGAGGCCTCATCGAGTGACATCCAAGCTTGCAGAGAACACTCCAAGAAATATCACCCCTATGGTTGTCAGTTCTCAGGGCCTGGCCATTCTTCTCCAGTCTCTATGGGGGAAAGGGAGGAAACTCATGATGAGAGCACTGCCTTGAAAAGAGTGTGGCTAGATATAGATACAAATAGATATAGGGAGAGGTACATATATAGATATAGAGAAATAGCGATATAGATATAGATATAGATAGTGAGTGTGGCATAGTAGTTTAAGTGTTGGAATATGACTCTGGAGACCAGGGTTCAATTCCCAGTTCAACGATGAAAGCCACTGGGTGACCTTGGGCAATTCACATCCTTTCAGCCTCAAAGGAAGGCAACCTCCTCTGAACAAATCTTGCCAAGACAACCCCATTATAGATTCACCTTAGGGTCACCATCAGTCAGAAATGACTTGAAGGCACACAACACACACATAGAGATAAATAGATTGATAGATGATAGATAGAGAGCTAGAATTGGGGCTACCAGATTGAAAAGTGCAGAGGATTCCTGTACCTTAATGTGTTGATGGAATTTCCACACATGTTGGTTGTCACGCACCAGGTAACAAGCAAAACCTGCTGAAATTCCCCCTTCTACATAATCATTCAAGGCTTAGAAACCCTCTCCAGTTTTCACTCTGGCAACCCAGATGATGAAGACACTGAAATAGTCCAGGATGTTCCATACTGTGGCTCAGTTATTACTCAGAATGGAGGCTGCAGTCAAGAAATCGGAAAAAGACTAGGACTTGGAGGGGCAGCTATAAAGGATCTAGGCAAGATCCTGAAGTGTAAAGATTTATAATTGAATGCTAAGGTAAGGATTGTCCATGTCGACGTATTTCTGATTTTTATGTATGGTTGTAAAAGCTGGACAGTGAAGAAAACAGATAGCAAGAGAATCAATTCATTTGAGATGCAGTGATGGAGGAGAGTTCTGCAGATACCACATGGACAGCTAAAAAAGAGAAATAAATGGGTCCTTGAACAAATCAGCCCTGAACTCTCCCAAGAAACCAAGATGACTAAACTGAGACTGTCGTATTTTAGACACATGAAAAGACATGATTCATAAGAAAATACAATAATGCTTGGAAGGAAGTACGAAAATAGGAACACTGCATTACAGATGGTGAGACTCAATGAAGGAAGCCATGGCCCCGAGTCTGCAAGACCTGAGCAGGGCTGTTGCAGCTAGGATGACTTGGGTCTCTCATTCACAGGGTTGCCATAAGTCAAAGACAACAGTTCAAAGTCTCCATTTTTGATATTTCTCCCCCATTCTGTGGGTCACACAGTTCTTCCCAAAGAAATTACTTTTCTGATTTTTCTTTCAAATTAATAACCAGTATCTTCTGTTCTCAGAGACCCAGCATGATGGAGTGGATTGAGAGTTGAATTAGAACTCTGGAGACCAGGGTTCAAATCCCTGCTTGGCCACAAAAACCCACTGGGTGACCTTGGGCAAGTCATACTCTCCCAGCCTCAGAGGCTGACAATGGCAAACCTCCTCTGAAGAAACATGACAAGAAAACCCTGTGATAGTTACCCTTAGGATCGCCATAAGTTGGAAACAATGTGAAGGCACACAACACACATGCACATACATCTTCTGCTCTGGAAAAATACTAGCTTGACCTGTCTAACCACAAAAAATACTGTGACCTCAATTGAATTTAGTTGTCGCTTTGTCATAACTTGCCCCCCAGGGCTGTTGGTGAGATATGGCAAGAGTTTCAGCACCCCAGGACTTAAGAAATTATAGCCCTGAAATAATGCGGGACAGAACAGAGGCAGGGCTGGCAGTGGCAACGTGGCCTCCATCCATGCATCTTTGCAAATTGGAAAGAGAGTATTGCACTGATTCTGAACCCGTTGTTAACACAGGACCTGCCCACACCATGCTTGGACTATCTGACATGTAACAGATGTAACCAGCTTTATGGGTACACATTCAAGAGCATGAACGCAAATCTGAGTTCTTGGAAAAATTGATGGCATTTGTGCAAGATACCCTAAAAGCTATCCTGGGAATCTAATCTTCCCAGAAGATATTTTCTTATCTGAAAGCCATCATTCATTAATTCCAACCATCAGGGTGGAAAAGAAAAATCTATACCACACAGTTACAGAAAACGGTTAGGTTCGTTAGCTGTATGGGATTCTGGGATTTGTAGTTGCTAATTTAGAGGATTCAGGAAAGGGTGCTAGAACTCTCTAGCAGAGAATTGCTACCTTGGGTCCCATGATGGGAGAAAGATGGGAATGGGATACAAAGAAAATTAATATTAAGTGGACCCTCCACATCTGCTGGGATTAGGGCACAGGTCCCCCATCAAAGTGGGAAAATCGCAAATAGAATAATTTTAAAAAACACTATTTTTTTCTACCTGCGAGAACACCATTCTAGGAATGTCTAAGTCCTCCAGTACAACTCTGTGGTCAACATCTGCTGGAAGTTGACCATAGAATTGAACCAGAGGACCTACAAATGCCTAGAGAATTGTTCTCTCTAGGAATTTCTAGGTCTTCCAACATGACTTCTGGCAGATTTTGACCACAGAGTTGTGCTGGAGGACCTAGAGATTCCTAGAGAGAACAAGTATGGGTAGCTGTGCTGGCCATTTAGCAAATTCAGACAAAAATCCACGAAATGGTGATACCTTTATTGGCCAACCAAAAGGCACAATATACTTGTTGCAAGCTTTTGAAGTTCCACTGGAGTTCCAGGTATCACTGTTTGGTGGATTTTTGTTTAAACTAGAGAGAACAAATTAACCAACTCCATTAATAATCAAATCTGTAAAAGTCTAGTCTGCAGATGTGGAGGAATGACTGTACTAGTACTACTGGAAACCATGCTTTATTGGGAAAGACTTAGAGAGCTGAGTATGTTTAGCCTGGAGAAGAGAAGGTTAAGAGGTGATATGATAGCCCTGTTTAAATATTTGAAAGGATGTCATATTGAGGAGGGAGCAAGCTTGTTTTCTGCTGCTCCGGAGAACAGAACCCGGAACAATGGATGCAAGCTACAGGAAAAGAGATTCCACCTGAACATTAGGAGGAACTTCCTGACAGTAAAGGCTGTTCGACAGTGAAACACACTCCCTCAGAGACTGGTGGAGTCTCCTTCCTCGGAGGTCTTTAAACAGAGGCTGGATGGCCATTTGTCGGAGATTATTTTGATTGAGAGTTCCTGCATGGCAGAATGGGGTTGGACTGGATGGCCTTGAGGCCTCTTTCAACTCTACATTTCTATGATTCTATGAATAATGATAAAAGCACTTCTCCAAACTGCACATCCCAGGACTCTGTAGGATGGAACCGTGGTATCAAACTGCTATAACTGTACAGTGTGGATACACTCTATGACTCATTGTTGATGGAAAGGCCAGAAATTACTACAGGTTAACTAACATACAGGAACCATTTTTGTGAGGGTGCCCCTCTCCAGCTGTCAATGTCTGTCCTTTGGTCATTCACCAAATTTGCTGAGTTCTAGGAGAAACTCAGGATACATTCTCATTAATTTTACAAGCTTCTATTGATTAATGCTGTTGATCTAAACACTGCACCTTAGTGCTTCCTCAGTTTTACCGAATGACCCCCATATCTGCAAGGATTATGTTACAAAGCGCCCTGTGGAGACCTGAAACAATGAAGTTTATCGCACGGGGCCTAAACCGGTCCCCAGCGCGTTCTAACTGGGGCGAGCGGGGGCGCGCAAGGAACGCGATGGGCACTGGTTGGGGCCCAAAACGCGACTATATCACACGGGGGGACGCCGCCGCCGCGCGCTCCCATTGTGTCCCAATTCTGTTCCAGAGGGCGCCATTTCTGGGAACTGTTTCAAAGCGTCCCCAGAAATGGCACCCTCTGGAACAGAATTGGGACGCAATGGGAACGCGTGGCGGCGGCGGCCCCCCGTGCGATAAAGTCGCGTTTTGGGCCCCATCCAGTGCCCATCGCGTTCCGTGCGCGCCCCCGCTCGCCCCCGTTAGAACGCGCTGGGGACTGGTTTAGGCCCCGTGCGATAAACTTATATGAATAATAGGGACCTCTAGGGTTTTTTCAATGAAACAAACTACATCCAGCCCAAGCTTACCATAGAATCACAATGAAGAACCTACAAATGCCTAGAGAGAACACTTCTCTAGGCATTTCTAGGTCTTCCAGAGTGATTCTATGATATGCTTGGGCTGGAACTTCACCATAGAATTGCACTCGAGGACCTAGTAATGTCGAGACAGAATATTTCTCTAGGCATTTCTAGGTCCTTCCATGAGAATCTATGATATAAATTGGGCCAGACATTGACCATAGAAGCACATGGAGGACCTAGAAATGCATAGAATGATAGAGAGAATGTATTTTTTTCAGACATGGATAAATGAAACCATGGAAATTGAATCTGTGGCTATAAGGGGCATACTGTCTTCCTTCCTTCCTTCCTTCCTTCCTTCCTGTTTTTAAGATACAGTATCAGTGATGGATAATGGCTGTGCTGCCACAGAATTCCAAGAGTTATACTCCAAAAATGTAACTTTTTCAAACTCTGCATAAGAGTAATTTATATTAGGATTTCTCAAGGAGTGAATGGAGGACTTTTTCTTCACACAGACAGACCAGGGAGCTTCATAGAGAGGACTTTTCCAACACTGGATTGTTTCAATATTGTTCCATTTTCTGTAAAGATGGCTCTAATATTATTTTCTTGCAATTATCCTACATGGACCTAACATTAATTCAAAAAAAAAGGCAGAGGCTGATTTAAAAATTATTATTATTATTATTATTATTATTATTATTATTATTATTATACACCAAGAGAGGGGTGATTCCTCTCTTAGAGGACAGACAAGAAGACAAAGAAGCTGTTGTTCACTCTCTGATCAATTTCTTTTAAAGCCTTTTGCCCTGAGGCAACACTCGTTTCTAGGTTTGAGCCAGAAGAAACTCCACTTTGAGTAGGTGTCTTGAAGGCACAGGACCCACCCGTCCCACACACATAATCCCTATCTCTTTATTGGGGCATTGGGGTTTTCTATGTCACACAAAGGGCTTAATAAACTCAATATGACAAGCACTGAAGCATGTTGTTGAGCAGTTTTACAAGTCTTACTGGGTGGCCTAATTTTAAGAATTATATTGTACAGAGACAAAGGTTAATAGAGTTGGGAAGGATTCCAAGGGCCATATAGTCCAGCCCTTCTGTGGTTGTTGTGTGCCTCCAAGTCATTTTTTACTTATGGTGACCCGAAGGTGAACCTATCATAGGATTTTCTTGGCAAGTTTCTACAGAGAGGGATTGCCATTACCAGTCCCTAAGGCTGGGAGAGTGTGACTTGTCCAAGGTCACCTAGTTGATTTTCATGGCTGAGCTGGGATTCGACCCCTGGTCTGAAGAGTGCTAGTCCAATGTTCAAACCATTATGCCATGCTGGCTCTCACCCCAGTCCTCCAACCAATGCCTCCAACCAATTCATCACACTACAAGTACTGGTTAGGGATATATCCACACACTACAACATTATAGCACTTTAATCCCACTTTAAGTGCCATGGTTGCATCCTATAGGATCCTGGAGTTTGTGCATTTCTCTGCCAAAGAGTCTAATCTTGTAGTTCAGGGGAATGAAAAAGACCCATGTGTCTTCTTTTGATTCCTATATGGGGGACCAACATCATTTTTCTGAATATATCAGGGACTCACATTATTATTATTATTATTATTATTATTATTATTATTATTATTGATTACAACTGTTTCTTTGGTGATGGTGGGAGTTTTTTTTTCCTGGAAGCTCACTGCACATTGGTAGCCAATAACACATGGACCAACACTTTGACTAGCACTGGACTAAAGAATTCTGTCCCTCCGCAACTACAGATCTCAAGATTCCACAGGATGAAGCCATGGAAGTTAAAGGGGCATCATACTGCTATAACTGTGCAATATAGAATTCAAAGACATAGCCCCATTAGTTTGGGAAAACACTATGCAAAGGAATCTTGTAGCACCTTTGAGACTAATTTAAGAAGCTGGTACCGTCCATGAGCTTTTGTAGACTTGTGTCTACTTCCTCAGATGCATGGAGTGGAGGGTCCAAGAATAAACCTATATAAACAGGTTGTGTGTGAGAATAGCAAAAATAATGCAAAACTTTTGAGTATGGTGATGAACATGGTAAGTATGATGATGAGTTCCAGAACTAGGGGTTCTGTCTTGTGTTACCACCAGCCATATTTGCAGATGTGGTGGGATGAGAATGAAAGAAGAGCCTCTCCTGAGAATCTGAGGGCCCAGGAGAAATATGTTGGACAGGCTTGACCAGTGGTTCCCAAAATCTGGCCTTGCAGGCGTTTTGGACTTTGCCTCCTGGAGTCCCAGCCCATTGGCCAAGATGGCTCAGGTTTCTGAAAGCTGAAGTCTGACACCTGGATGACCAGAGTTTGGGAATCACTGATCTGGACCTAAGTCATTTCTGATGTGTTTGAGACACGTGACCAAGATCATAGGGACTGCATGCACAGTTCCTCCAACAATTCTTGAAGTTTTGTGTCCATTTCTCTTCCCGTGAAAATCTGAGTGCTTTTTTCCCCTTTCTTCCTTCTACATTGTTCTCCAATCCCCAACCCTCAGGTATGCCAAGAACTGAATGGAGAAGACAGCAGCAGGAGGAGGAGCCTTACTCAAGCTGGAATATTACCTTCTGAACACCTAAGAGAGCCTGTCATCTGTAAACAGATTGCTGAGCTCTTGGATCAAGAGGAAGCTGCAGTAGAGCTCACTGGGGACTTGGGAAGGACATAAAGGAACTGTGTCCTCAGATTTTGTCTGCCACCATGAACATGTTCCTAGCTGTTTTGCTGACTTTCATAGCATCCTTCGAACTCGGTAAGGCTGTTTTCCTTGCAGAAACATTTCCACACTCCTGGGATCTTTCTGTGGAAATTGTTACACAGGAGAGAGGAGAGAAAAACGCATGGAGGCTTTGGCTGCTTGGGCTTTCCCAAGGAAGGAGAAGCTCAGCAGTAGAGCTTTCCTTACAACGATGTTGAGCTCTACTTGATGGATGAATGTGGTCTTACTCTGAAACTAGAACTATGGCTTATTCTGATTCTTGTTATACCACAAAATGTAGGGAATGTTGAAACAGCTCCACTGGCTGCCAGTTTGTTTCCAGGCACAATTCAAAGTGCTGGTGATGACCTATGAAGCCCTATATGGCTCAGGTCCAGACTATCTTGCAAGCTAGACAGAAGACGTCTCGTGCTGCAACAAGCTACAAAAATTGTACAGTACTTTGTCATTTAGAGTCGTGTGCACTACAGCTCTTTTGGGAGACATTGTTAGCTGTTCATCACATCCACATCTCAAGATTCCATAAAATGGAATCAAGACAGTTAAAGCTGTATCAATCTGCTATAACTGCACAATTCAAAAACACTCTCAGGGCCCATTCCCACTACACAGTTATAGCACTTTGTGACCCCAGTAACTGCCGTTTTGGATTCTGGAATAGTTGCATAGATATAATGTGATATCTTGGAGGTGGGTGCCAGGTCTACAGATGAAATTCTTTTATGTTTTATGGTGTGTGTGTGTGTGTGTGTGTGTGTGTGTGTGTGTGTGTGTGCTGTACCAGCAGACTTCTGATCTTCAATTTTGACTGTTTCTGGATCAGTGCATTCATGTCACCACCACTGAATAAAATTGGGCACAATCGTACATGGGGTTTTTTGGGGGGGGCGGATATGAAGACCACGCTGTACACCTTGTAATAGTCTAAAATTAATTCGATACAACATTTTAAATCATTTTGTCCATGAAACAAATTTTGTTTACACTGAACCATCAGAAAGCAAAAGTGTCACTATCTCAGCCACCCATGAAAAATGTTGTGAATTTTGGAGCATAAGGGATACTCAACCTGTAATTTGTTTGTGTTTTAATAGTACACTATAACTTTGGGACCCAAATTCTACCATGGTATAGTCATTTGAGCATTGGACTACGACTGTGGAGACCAGGGTCCAATTCCCACTTGGCCATGAAGCCCACTGGGTGACCTTGGGCAAGTCACATCCTCTCAGTCTCAAGGGAAGCTAATGGCAAACCTCCTCTGAACAAATCTTGCTGAGAAAACCCCATGATAGGTTAGCCTTAGGATCGCTATAAGTTGGAAAGTACTTGAAGGCACACACCACAACCAGAGTATAACCATTGAATCAGTTGGATTTACCTGTGTATCGACTTACTGTTCAACAATTGATTCCATGGGTCTGCTCTAGTTGGAATTAACCAACAGAATTCTGGCCTTTGTATTTCTATTCATATTATTTATAATCCTACTGAGACAACCAGGCTTAAATTATCTGTTAGCCAGAGGCAACTATTAAACCAGAGGACGTTTTCTTCAGCTGCCCTCCAAAATTGTGGAATCACCTGCCAGAGAAGATCCAAGATCACTGTCTGATTTTAAAACAACATTAAAGACCAATCTCTTCCAGCAGACCTATCCAGATGCATTTTTACATTAGGAATTGGCCATTTTCAATATAAATTAAATGGAAATTTAGTTTAATTTAATATAACATCATCTTTTTAAACTGATGTTAGGTTCTTTTAAATGAGCTGGTGTTTGTGTTTTTAATAGAGTTATATGTTGGATTGTGCTATATTTCACACTTCGATCCATATCCGAAAAGGCCCTTTTTATTGTTCTTAACCTCTCTAGCAAGCCTGAGTTCATTCAGCGCTTTAGCAGCATGAGCCTGAGCATGGAGGGAGGAATTTTCCTGGAGCATGGAGAAAGGCATTTCCCAGGCCACTGAAGTGGTAAAGCCATGCTGAGTTTCATCCTGAATTTTAAAGGTGTTGTCCAATCTGCTGAGCCTATTTGAAGGATAGGGTTCAGCCCCTTGGGGAGCTTTGTTCAAGTTAAAGCTGATGTAGGAGCCATGAAACATTCCTCTTTGAGCTGGAAAAAGAAATCGGATCAAGAACATGACATCGCTGAAGGCCTTTCTGTCGTACAGGCAGCCTGCAAGCACTTTTAAGTAATACAATGTACAAAACTTTCCTGCAGTGCAACGAGGGCTGTGGAATATGGCTCAGGGGTAGGTGAACACCTTCTTTCCAGGTCTAAGACCACTTAGGTTCCATCAGTGAAATAGGTGCATCTGAAGATGGAGACAACAGTGTGAGTTTGTTTTCTGCTGCTCCAGAAACTAGGACACAAACCAGTGGATTCGAAATAGAAGAAAAGAGATTCCACCTAACTATCAGGAAGAAATTCCTGATGGCAAGAGCTGTTCAACAGTGTAGCAAGCTGCCCTGGAAGGTGTTGGATTCCCTTTCCTTGGAAGTCTTTAAGCAGAAGTTAGTTGGCCATTTCTGGGGAGTGCTTTAGGTGTGCATGCCTACATGGCATAAACAAGGTGGCAAATGCTGGTATCCACCCATCAGCTTGCTGTATTCGAAAATCAGGTGGCATCCCATTAAATAAACAAGTTGCTTGCAAAAGACTATAATGGCACCCAATTGTAGCTGATATTGAAGATTTTCACATGGCATCGTTATATCGTTCCTTTATCTTCCCAAAGTGTAGTGGAATTGTCTTAACAGATAGACGATTCCAAAAGATTTTCACATGAGGCTGTTTGTGTTCTTACATCATTGAAATATCAGAATTCAGCAATAAATGATTACAAAACGATTACAAAACAGTTACATTCACACACTGGACACAGCAACGGTTTAAGAATGATTTAGCAACGATTTAAGAACACTAACAGCCTCATGTGAAAATCTTTTGGAATCATCTATCTGTTAAGACAATTCAACTACACTTTGGGACGATAAAGGAACGATGTAACGATGCCGTGTGAAAATCTTTATTGATTTCCAGGAAAGTGCTGCACGAGTGCATAATTGCTATTCTGTTACTTTGTATAAGAATTTCACCATTTATCCCAGAAAATCACCCCCTTATTTAGCCTTTTCTTGCCTATATGACCTTAAGACCCTTTTTAATTAAGTGCAGATTCAATTTTAGGCTGCATCAATAGAAGTATAGTGTCTAGATCAAGGGAAGTAATGGTGCCACTCTATTCTGCTCTGGTCAGGCCCTGCCTGGAATATTGTGCCTAGTTCTGGGCACCACAGTTTAAAAAGGATGTTGAGAAACTGGAGTGTGTCCAAAGGAGGGTGACTAAAATGGTGAAGGGTCTGGAAACCATGCTCTATGAGGAATGATTTAGGGAGCTGGCGATGTTTAGCCTGGAGAAGAGAAGATTAATAGGTGATATGATAGCCCTGTTTAAATACCTGAAGGGATGTCATATTGAGTTTGTTTTCTGCTGCTCTAGAGACTAGAACATAGAACAATGGATGTAAGCTACAGGAAAAGAGATTCCACCCCAACATTAGGAGGAACTTCCTGAGAGTAAGGGCTGTTTGACAGTGGAACACACTCCTTCCTCAGAGTGTAGTGGAGTCTCCTTCCTTAGAGGTCTTTAAACACAGGCTGGATGGCCATCTGTCAGGAATTCCTGCATGGCAGGGGGTTGAACTGGATGGTCCTTAGGGTCTCTTCCAAGTCTATAATTCTATGATTCTATGAGATGAAATACTCTGAACCTAATGGATGTTAAAGGGTAGTGTGATGGTTGTTTTTGTTGTCTGTGTGCCTTCAAGTCATTTCTGAACCTATCCTGGGGTTTTCTTGGCAAGATGTATTCAGAGGTTTGCCATTGCCTTCCCCAGAGGCTGAGAGCGTGTGACTTGCCCAAGGTCACCCAAAAGGTTTCGTGGCTCAGCTGGGAATCAAACCCTGGTCTCCATGGTCCTAGTCCAACACTCAAACCAGAAGGCCATGCTGGTACAGATACCCTGTCCTTTATTTCACCTATCAAACCTGCTCATGGAATATGGTCTTGCCATCGTGCTCTGGACACCTTACCACTTGACAATTGCACCAGATGGCTGTACAATGGTGGTAGTCAGCAGAAGGCTGGCGTAGTACAACCATGACACATTGTGAATGTAGGTTTGCATTGCACAAGCACAAGGTAGGATCCTGGCCAATATCTCTGCATGAGCAGAGTAAAAATACAGCGATGACCTACTTGATCTAATGCTGCTCCCTTTGGCTGTCGTAGCTGTTGCTCTGCTGTGCTACACCTGCAAGGAGCCCACAGATCTTGGTAACTGCGTCTCCGTCACCAACTGTTCTATGGACACGACTGCCTGCAAGACCACAGTGCTCTCTGTTGATTCAGGTAAAGGCAAATGCATGAAAACCAAGACGTAGCAAAGTGCAGATCCCACTTGAAGCCTGTCCTTATGGTCCTCAATACCTCCAACACCACTTCTGGCTTGAAAAACAGGTCTTTAATCATTATCTTCAATGTGATATCTTTGCCTGTATGGCTGCATCTGCACTGCAGAAATTATCCAGTGTGACGCAACTGGATCCCATAGCACTGAGCCATGACAGCTTCCTCCTTATCAGCAGTGGAAAAATATTGCAGTTTGACACCACTTTAACTGGCTCATGCTATGGAATTCTGGGATTTGTAGTTTGTTACGGCACCAGAGGTCTCTGGCAAAAAAAGGCTAAATGTCTCACAAAATGACAGTTCCCAGAATTCCATAGCACCAACAATCCCAATTAATCCTCTGGTGCCCCACTTTGTCAGCTACTCTTAAAATGTCCCTTCTCTCCTCCTCCCACTTCCCCCCTTTGTCTTTAGATTGTTCCAATTGCTCCAATTGTTGATGTTGCCCTTCCCAGGAGGTCCAGGCAAAAGCAAACTGCTGCAGCCCTTTCTGTTTTCTGTATTCTTCCCCTCTGATATCCTTTGCCATTTTTATCACACTCTGATGTTGTTTTGTCATTCAGGTCCCAGTTTTTATCTGCGCAGTTTTGGCAGGGGGCATGCATTTATGGTCCACAAGCCAAACACAGTAGGAATAAATTCACCCATTTGAGTCAAAAGCTGCATTGGCAGTACATAATTGGTCCATACAATAACATTGACTTTGCCAACACAGCAGCTGGAAGGACTTAACTGAGGCCTAAGGGTGCTTCAGCCAACTCATTCCTTCTCAGATAGATAGATAGATAGATAGATAGACAGACAGACAGACAGATAGATATCGTGTATCTTCAAGTTGTTTCTGACCTATGGCAACCCTAAGGTGAACCTAACGTGGGGTTTTCTTGGCAAGTTTCATCAGAGGGGGTTGCTATTACCTTCCCCAAGGCTGAGAGAGTATGGCTTACCCAATGTCACCCAATTGGTTCCATGGTCGAGCCAGGATTCGTACCTTGGTCTCCAGAGTCATAGTCCAATGCTCAAACCACTACACCATGCTGTCTCAAGGTAGGTAGGTAAGTAGGTAGATATTGTTGTTATTGTGTGCTTTCAAGTTATTTCCATCTTATGGTGATCCTACAGCAAACCTATCATGGAATTTTCCTGGCATGTTTCTTCAGAGAGGGGTTGCCAATGCCATCCAATGAGGCTGAGAGTGTGTGACTTGCCTAAGGTCACCTAGTGTGTTTCCATGGCCAAGCCACGGTTTGATCCCTGGTCAAATCATAGTCCAACACTCAAACCACTGCTCCACATTGGATCAAGATTGATAGATAGATCTATTAAAAGTGATATTAAAAGATAGATATTAAAAGCGTCTCTTTTTCTCTTCCTGTCTGTCACAATGTCATCCTATAAATATATTTCAGGATACCCATTTTTTGGCAACATCACTGTGATAAAGTCCTGTTCCAAAGACTGCATCCCCTCTGAGCCGGATACAATTGGCGAGAGTCACCCTGACCACTGCTGTTTCACTGATCTGTGCAACCTTGGAGCCGGGCAAGAGGTCAGCGCCATTTTCTCCACCACAACTTTCTCGGTCACTGTGGCTTTTGCCCTCCTATGGACTGGATTATAAGATTTCAGGAACTGGGTGGGTTTGATTGGGAGGCTTTTGAGGAAGATGATCAGCCACATGAAAACTGCAGAGACCTTTGGGTGACTTTCTGTCTAAAGAGTCATTGCTCCAAACCATCAAGAAACGGGTCAAGAAATCTAGACAACTTCAGGATCACAGGAAAACGTCAGGAACACAGCAGCGTCAAAGACTGAAGAAAGAGGTCATATAGTGAATACTCAGCATATATTCAGTCTGTATCTCTTAAATAAGTCAGATGCAGCAGCTCTTTCCTCATAACACAGGGGTGGGGATAGTATGGCCCACGGGCCACAGACAGCCCTGAAATCATGTGGATCGTGAATCCATCATCCAGTCCTTCAACAACAACAACACCCCAGAATTATAAAAGAAATAGGGTGATTTAGGGTGATTTTCACATGCTTATTCTGCCAAAGCACCCAAAATTGTGTGCTGATCCAGCAATTTGGCCATGAAAATGTAAAAATGTATTTTTTCTGGAACGTCAGGAGACCTACGATATCTAGGATTCCTTTATGAGATTAAATTGGTCACTGGTCTACTGGAAGTGCATGAAGGGTAGTGGTTCTTAACTGACATCAAGTCAGCTCCAGATTTGCCGACTTCCCATTCACGGTTTTGAATTTCCACAAACAGGAAGGCAGGAGGGACAAAATGGTGCATGCACCCGTGGTGCGCACACAAGGGGCCACATGCAGGAGCGAAGGGAGGGGAATTCCTCCAAAGGAAATGCCAGTTTGTTAGTAAACGGACAGCAGTGGGGATGATGCACATTTTATGTCTATGGATATGTCCGGATGAGATACATGAAGATACAGAGTATTATAAAAATAATTTGATATAGTAAAATAGAGAAAAGCTGATATGGTGGGATTGCTCTAAGGGGATATAAAGAAAAATAGAAAGAAGGGGTTGTAATCTAAATGGAAAAGGCAAGCGGGGAAAGAGATGGGCAAGAGCAGTGGCCCTTTGCAATTGATAATAAACAAGCAGGCACCTTCCTTCCTGAGGAAGACGAATGGACCTGGAAGTTGAGAAGTTGGGAAGAAGGCGGAAACTTTAAAGGACTTTTTGATATTAGTTCAAGGCTCACAGACTGCTGGCTTGGGAAAGAGACTTGGGAAAGAGAGGGCTATAAGGGATTGGTCCTTTTGGGGAAACTTAGAATCAACACTAACTTGTCTGTAAGTGAACCTCTGTTTTGGAATCCAAATAAATCATCGGTTAACCTCACTGCCACGTTTCCTTGGCTTTTCAAACCTCGGTCAGCTAAAACATGACACTCTTGGCCATTTCATAATCAGCAGAAGGGCTGGCCATTTGGTGGCATGATGGGGAGCCTGGGGGCACCCAGACAAGCTCCAGCTGATGCTGTTATTTGCTAACAAGTTGGCTTCAGCTTGTAGTGGTGGCACTGTGAATAGAGGTCCTCCAAGACACCCTGCTAGGAACAGCCATGATCACACCTTGGAAACTGAGGGCCATGCTTTCCTTGATGGAGTCAATCAACTTGTAATGTGATCTTCCTCTTTTCCTACTTCCTTCCACTTTACCTAGAAATATCATCTTCTCCAAGGAGTCATGTCTCTCACGATGTGTCCAAAGTATAGCTTAGTCATTCCCAGTTAGAGAAGCCAAATGATTTCTAGTCAAAATGACAGAAACATGGCATAGGTTACCCTACAATTCACTCCTTATCAATGGAAAGAGCATCATAAATAACCATTGCCATCATCATCATCATCATCATCATCATCATCATCATCATCATCTCTTCTGGACTAGTTATTTCATACATGGAATCTCTACTGTCAGCTGAGGGAGGCTTGAGGGATGTATATAAACCTGAGAACCAAGTTCTTAAAATTTGCTTGTGTGCTTGCTTTAAAACAAGTTAACTTTCTCTCTCTTTCATGAATATTGAGTCAAGGGGGGAAAGGCCCATCAGTCCTTTTTGCTAATATCTTCTGGGAAGCCAATGGACTGAGAACGCAAAATAAATGGGTTTGTTTGCTTTTCACAACCAAATTATATATGTGTGTGTATTACAAACAAAGCAAACAAACAGTTTTAATGGGTTTCTTGTGCTATGTGGCCACGTTCTAGAAGAATTTATTCCTGACGTTTCACCGGCGTCTGAGGCTGGCATGTTCAGCGAATGCTGGCATGGAAGTGAGTGGTGTGTGTGTGTACACACACACACACACACACACACACTGTGTGGCCCTGGGTTAGGAGGAGTTCTCTTGTTGAATGGCAAGGCCTCGGGGTGGGAGGATATGCAAAGAAAAACCCTGATCCTGGGTAGTTTTCATTTGCATTTTGATTTTTGTGGTTTTCAAATTTTATTTATTTTAAGGGCTTCTTCTTTCCTGTTGAGGTTGTCCAAGTGCTTGTGGATTTCAGTGGCTTCCCTTATAACATGTTCTGGGCATAAAATGCTGTTTGAAAACCCCAGGACCAGGATTTGTTTTCCCCAGCAGACAATGGACCACTAACTAAGCAGACACTCATCCATGGCTATATTTCAAGGAGTGTGTGGACTTAAGATGAGAGGGGGAAAATACTTATCTGTCTTCATTTCCTTTGTAATCCTCTGTAATTATTGTCTGCATTTAAATATATTATTGTAAGAATCATTTTGGCCGCCCTCCTCTAGACACACTCCAACTTGTCAACATCCTTTTTGAATTGTGGTGCCCAGAACTAGACACAGGATTATTCCAAGTGAGACCTGAGCAAAGCAGAATAGAGTGGCACTATTACTTCCCTTGATCTAGACACTACACTTCTATTGATGTGGCTTAGAATTGCATTGGTCTTTTTAGCTGCTGTATCACACTGTTGACTCATGTTCACCTTGTGGTCCACTAGGTCTCCTAGATGCCTTTCACATGTAGTCTCCTTAAGCCAGGTGTCCCCCATCCTTTCTCTTTGTATCTTACTTTTTCTGCCTAAGTGAAGTACCTTACATTTTTCCCTGTTGAAATTCATTTTGCTAGTTTTGGCTCATCTTTCTAATCTATTAAAGTCATTCTATTAAGGCATATGGCAAACTGATTTCTCTCAAAGTAAGGTAGGCTGGAAAGAAGAAAGAAAGCTAAGAGGACTGCCAGAGCATCTGTGAAATGGCCCTGAAGAAATGAAAAATATTCAGTTGCTGGGGTCATTAAGCAGGATGCATAATGCATCAAACATGAAAGCACTGGGTGTGCTACCCAAATTAAAGAGCAAAACAAAGGGAATACACTATGCCCTCCAGCTGTCCTGTTTCAGGCATGGCATCCCAGACTGCCTCCGCACTGCAGAAACAATCCAGTTTGTTATCATTTTAACCTGCCATGGCTCAATGCTATGGAATCCTGGGATTTTAGTTTGTTGTGACACAAGAGCTCTCTGACAGGTAAGGCTAAATGTCTCACAAAAATGCAAAGCCCTGGATTCTGCAGCACTGAACCACGGCAGTCAAAGTGGTGTCAAATATATATGTGTGTGTGTGTGTGTGTGTGTGTGTGTATTAAGTATACAAATTAAAAAGTCATGATATAAAATTTAAAAAATTTAAAAGGCAGTTAGTCTCCAATTTGCTACAACATCCATTTGCACAGAGAATTTCCATGCCACATGAACTGCATATATATATTGTATATATTGTATATAATATATATAATTATATTATAAGATACTTTTATATTCAGTATACAAATTAAAAAGTCAAGATTTAAAATTTAAAAAATGTAAAGCCAGTTAGTCTCCAAAGTGCTACAAGCTCCATTTGCACAGAGATCTTCCATACCACTTGAACTGGCTCCATTCCCACAGCATCCTGGCACATGTGTCCTGTTGGGCAAGGCAGGGAATTCCAAATCCCTCCCAGAACTACAACTCCCAGGATTCCACAGAGCAGAGCCATGCCTTTTTCAAGGGCCACTTTGTCAGTCTGCCAAAAAAAAAAAAAGTCTTGCTAGCAACAACCTGGAAAAAGCAGCAGAGGGCGCTGCAGGCTTGGGATTCAATGTGAGGCAGCAGATGTCTGGGAGGAGGAAGAAACCAAGCAGGGCCAGAAAATGGGGGGAGAAGGAGAGAGAGAGAGAGGAGGACTTCCTGCCGCCTGGGCTCCCCCAGGCCTTGCAAAAGTGGTTGCTCCCGAACTGTCAAAGACTGCAAGAAGGAAGCCGGCAGAGCAAGGTGCATCTCATGACCTCCTGTCCCCTTGGAGGCCTGTGCAAAAAAGAAACCACATTGTACAGTATTAGCTTGGATGCACAGTTGTCTCTGGGGGCATACATTGTATCTGCTTGCATCCCTTATCTCTGCTTGGATACAATGTTGCTCTGGCTTTTGGGAAGCATGGCCGCCTTCTTTGGCCTCCTGGACGGCTGGTACCTGCTCCGGATGCCCGTCACCTTCCTTTACGCCCGCTGGGTCCTGCCCGCCATCAAGGACCTGCTGGCGGAGCAGAGCTTCCAAAGCCGGGTCCTCCTCTCCGACCTGGACTTCTTGCTACACATGAATAATGCCCGCTACCCTCGGGAGGCCGACCTGGCCCGCTCCGTCCACTTGACCCGCTGCGGGCTCTTCCGGGCCATCCGGGCCCTCGGGGGCCACACGGTCCTCTCCGCCTCCTCCTGCCGTTTCCGACGCTCCTTGCAGTTCCTGGAGCCCTTCAGGATTCGCACTCAGCTCCTGGGCTGGGACGAGCGGGCCTTCTTCCTGGAGCAGCGCTTCGTCAGCGGCCGTGACGGCTTCGTCTGCGCCGTGTTGCTCGTCCGGCAGCATGTGGTTGGGGCCGCGCCAGGGAAGGCCGTGGAGTACCTCTGCAAGAGGAAGGTAAGGTTGGAGGGAGGGAGGGAGGGAGGGAGGGAGGGAGGGCAACCAGGGGTCCTCTTTTTCCAGGGCATGCCTTCCATGCCCTGGTGGCACAGTGGTTCAATGCCTGTACTGCAGCCACTCAGTCACAAACCATAAGGTTGCGAGTTCAGTACCAGGCAGGGGCTAAGGATCTACTCAGGCTTGAATCCTTCTGAACTTTGCTAAAATGAGTCCCCAGATTTTAGGGAGCAACTTGCTTTCACTTTGTAAATCGCTTAGGGAGTGATTACGGTATATACTCATGTAGAAGTCTAGAAATTTTAGTCAGAAAATTGACCCAAAAAACCTGGGTCGACTTATCCATGGGTCAATATAATTACTGTACTTTAACTCATATATATATATATATATATATATATATATATATATGGAGCCATCCCTTTCTCTGAATGGAGTGGTAAAAGGTGAGAGCTTAGTCCATCCTGGGAGCACCAAAAAGAAGCATGGTTCCCCTCTACTCTCTCATCCATCCAGCCTTTAGGATGAGCACAAACAATTATGCTTGCCAGAATTGTCTCAGTTCTTTGGCATCATTTTCCTTTGCATCATCATTTACATCCTTTGTTACATGTCCCTAAGTTTTACCCTCAACTTATCCATGGCTCACATCAAAATCCATAATTTTGGCCCCAAAACCTGCCCTCGACTTATCCATGAGGTCGACTTATAGTCAAGTATATATAATAAGTGCACTGATAAGCGGAATGGAAATGTACTTGCTATTGCTATTGCTATTTCAGACCTTCTGTTCAGGACGAATTCCAAAATGCCCTTCATGTTTGAAGTATATACATACATACATACATATAAAATTAAAACATAGACATTAAAACTACAGTGGGCCCTTGGTATCTGCTGGGGTTTGGTCCCAGGACCCCCCATGGATGGCAAAATCTGTGGATGTTCAAGTACCATGGCATAGTGAAATGATGCCCCGTATATAAAAGAGCAAAATCAAGGTTTGCTTTTTTGGAATTTATTATATGTTTTAAAAATATTTCCAAGCAGCGAATGCTTGAATCCATGGATTTAAAAAAAATCCGTGATATGGAGGGCTGACTGTATAAAATACAAATACAAATTATAAGCATATCAAGCCTTTCAGCACCTCTTTTAAAAATTCAGACCCAAACACAAAGCGGATTCACCACCCGACTGACAATGGCAGCCAGCGGCCGCAACCAGTATTGTTTGTGTATTCCTTTCTGTGCCTGTTTTTACAGTCTGTTTTTGCACCCAAGGGCCTTTGAAGCAGAGCCAAAAGACAAGTGGGAAGGGACCATTATAATTCCCAGAGTGCAAAATTAAAACCCAGAACAGAGGAATCTATCAGGAGGTCCTTGTTTTTAAATTGAACTTAATGTATTTATTTAATTTAGCTCCATCTGTTCTCTTGGTGCCAAAGTCAGCATTTTTTTAAAAAGAAGGTACAATTAAAATGTTATTTAGACAAATGTTTAACAAAAACAATTTAATGGCAAACCAGAATATTAAAACCCTATAAAACACAGTCAGAGATAGTCATGTTGTCCAGACAGCAAAATACAATAACATCCAAAATCCAGAAAACAGCGATATTTCTAGTGGGCCAACCAAGACGCATTGCGCAAGCTTTCGAAGCTCCACTGGCTTCTTCATCAGGCAAAGATAAATAAATAATAAATAATAATAAAAATTTTATTTATATCCCGCCCTTCCTACGATCAGGGCGGCTTACATCAGATTAAAACACAATCAACAATTACATCAGATTAAAATACACAAACAGTAAAAATCAAACAAACAAGCAAAAAAGCCCCATAGCCCAACCTCTTGGCCACGGAAGAGGAGGGAGGCCCACAGGATTTTTATTCGGGGAATGCCTGTTGGAATAGGAAGGTTTTAAGATGTTAAAAATCGTACAGGACAAAGAAAAATACACTGGTGCCTCGGGATACGAAATGATCGGGTTACGAAATTTCCGGGATACGAAAAAGTTGGATTGGCAAAAACTGTTTCGGGTTACGAAATATTTTTCGGGTTACGAAATTCATTTCGGCGCGAAATTCAAATGCTGCAAAGTGCAGCTATAGGCTTTCCAGTGCTAACGGAAAGCCTTTTCGGGTTACGAAATTTTCGGGTTACGAAAGGAATGGCAGAACGAATTAATTTCGTAACCCGAGGCACCAGTGTATGGCAATTTTTTCTTATCTTCAAAGGCCCTGTGGTGGGACAACATGACAACGTTTTGTCAAGATGTGGTTATTGTTCTGAGATAAGATGGTACAAGTAAGGCATACTTTTTTAAAAAAGAGAAAAACAGCATCCCATTAAAAACCTTTTAGAAGCCAAAGGCTTGCTCAAATTTTAAAAAAAGATATTTTGCTGCTTGCAAGAAAGAAATCAGAGAGGGGTCCAACTGAGGTCCGATCCACACTGCAGAAATAATCCAGTTTGACACCGCTTTAACTGCCCTGGCTCAGTGCTAGCGAATCCTGGGAACTGTAGTCTATTGTGGCACTAGAGCTCTCTGACAGAGAAGGCTAAGTGTCTCACAAAACTACAATTCCCAGAATTTCCTAGTATTGAGCCAGAGCAGTTAAAGCATTGTCAAACTGGATTATTTCTGCAGTGTGTTTTGCCACTAAGGAAATTTCATCATCTGGGAGCAGCCACCAAGAAGGGCCTATCTCATGTCCCCACTAAACACGCCAGACATCTGTATGCTAAACAATGATAGCTGTTTGATAACACTTTAACCGCCGTGGCTCCATTCTATGGTATCCTGAGATCTGTTGTCTAATGAGTGGTTTAGGGTTCTCTGCTAGAAAGCGCAACAACATGGTCCTGAACTGCAGCACTACAACTCTCCAGTGGAGGATTCATTCAAACTACTGTATATACTCCTGTATAAGTTTAGAAATCTTAGTAAAAATTGACCCAAAAAAACCTGGGTTGACTTATGTATGGGTCAATGTAAGTACTATACCTTAACTCTTATATATATATGAATCATCCCCTTTCTCTGAATAGAGTGGTAAAAGGTGAGAGCTTAGTCCATCCTGGGAGCACCAAAAAGAAGCATGGATCCTCTCTACTTTCTCATCCATCCAGCCTTTAGGATGAGCACAAACAATTATGCTTGCCAGAATTGTCTCAGTTCTTTGGCATCGTTTTCCTTTGCATCATCATTTACATCCTTTGTTACATGTCCCTAAGTTTTACCCTCATCTTATCCATGGGACATATCAAAATCCATAATTTGGGCCCCAAAACCTGTCCTCGACTTATACATGCGGTCGATTTATAGTTGAGTATATACATTACTAATCCCAGGTTTCCATAGATTGAAGCCCTGGTAGTTATAATGGTTTTTGTTGTTAGCTGCCTTCAAGTCAATGTTGACTTTTGGCAACCCTATGAATGAGAGTCCTCCAAGTCACCCTACCATCAACCATCTTGCTCAGGTCTTCCAGACTCAGAGCCATATCTTCCTTGACTGAGTCCATTCATATATAATGTGGTTTCTCTCTTTTCCTACTGCCTTCTACCTTACCATGCATTCTTTTCTTTTCTAGTGAGGCGTGTCTTCTCAGGATGTGGCCAAAGTACGACAGTCTCAGTTTCATCATCTTGGCTTCTAGAGAGCGTTCAGACCTGATTTGCTCCAGAAGCGATTTACAGTGGGTCCTTCGCATTCGCTGGGGTTGGGGCACAGGACCCTTGTGAAAGTGGAATAACCGTGAATAAAAACCACTGATTTAAAAAGAAAACTGAGAGGACTCTCTAGGCTTCTGTAGGTCCTCCAACACAAGAGTCATGAACTTCACTCTTATGTGTAGTGTAGATCTGCCATTGAGATTCCTGTTCTGGAATTGCACTGGATGGTCTATAAATGAAATGCCAAGTGAATTTGGGGAAGGGGGGAAGCGGGGAAATAATAATAATAATAATAATAATAATAATAATAATAATAATAATGAGAAGTTTTTTCTCCGGGAAGCTCTATGTTTCTTAGCTCAACTCTATGGCCCACTTCCAACAGAGTCACACTGGAGGACCTAGAGATTCCTAGAGAGAACATAATAATACAATCCACAAAAGTCAAAGCCACAAATGTAGAGGACCAACTATATTTGTCTTTTTAGCAGTCCATATCTCAAATGAGTTTATTTTCTTCCCGTCTCCTTTCTTCACTTTCCAGCTTTCAAAACCATGGAGGTTTTCACAGGCAAAAGTGACAGGAGCATAGCAGGATGTTCCCATCACTATCACACAATTGCGTGAAATTTATCAGACGACATTGTGTGATGTCACAATAATCGCATCATTATCCTGTGAATAAAAAGGAATTCGGGCATCACTTTTTATTCACAGGACTTTCCCCTAGATAAAAAGCGACAGGAGGATTCCTCTTTATTCACAGGTTAATGACATGATTATTGTGACATCTTTGTACAATTGTGCGATTCTGACAGGAGCATCCCATTTTGCCCCCATCACTTTTGCCCATGTGAAAATCTCCCATATGTAGATGTTGGGGGGGGAAACTCTTATGAACTACATTATTATGTATAAATGTAGATCTACCATTGATATCCCTGTTCTGTGCCACAAATTTATCTAATCCTCTTTTGGAAAAAGGATTACTCACCTTTTCTTTCCTGTGGTCTGTTCTTTCAAACTGCTTTAATCCCCAGCTGGGATCTCATCCATTGTGTGAACCAAGGAAAAAGAAAAGGAGGATGGAGGGAGGATTTTTATTCCCTAAATTCCTTTTTTGTGTAAAAAGAATATATTTTTTAAAATAGATAAACTCTAATCACCCCCGTTGTATAATCTGTAGAGGCCTGTGTGCCTAACTACATAGGACTCCTGGATCTGAGTTTGCCCGAATCTAATGAAAAAGATTATCTGGTTTGTTGTTCAGCAGTTGTGAGATCATATAAGCAAGACCTACAATTGTGTAGCTTTGGGAAGTTACGATCATGACCAAACATGATCCTAAATGCCTGACAGCAGATCGAACCACAGGTTTCTAAATCCTGGTATTTGCTTTTTAGGACAAGGTATTAAAAATTCTCTTCCAGAGAGTTCTAGTGCATCACCAAAGTACAAAGCCCAATATTTGGGGGGGGGGGAGGTGGGGTACAATATATGCATGTGCATATATGTGAACCTGTCATGGGGTTTCTTGGCAGCATTTGTTCAGAGGAGGTTTGCCATTGCCTTCCCATGAGTTTGAGAGCATGTGACTCGCCCAAAACAACCCACTGGATTTCATGGCCAAGTTGGGAATCAAACCCTGGTCTTCAGTGTCACAGTCCAATGCTCAAACCACTATGCAATGCTGTTTATACAGAAACTTAAATCCTGCACTCTAGGGCTTGATACAACACTTGTGGCAAAGATGGCAATTAAAAGCAATGAACACACAGCAATGAAAATACAATTTAAGGTATCAAAGGTATGACACAAACAGGTAAATAATCCAAATACAGATTGGCTGAAACGCCAACGTAAAGACCTACCTGAACAGGTTAGTCTACTTTGTAGGGCAAATTGCAGTACAATTAAAGTAATTAAGCTAGTTAAGTAGGTCATTTAACTCACTACAGATTAAGCAGGAGGCCTCCCCTAGTTTGCCTGAATCCTGTTGCTGATTCTAGCTAGAGTAGACCTACTGAATCTATGGGCTCTACCTACCTGTTGACTTACCATTCAACAGTTGACTAAGTGGATCCACTCGTAACTGGGACTGACCAAGGGAATTCCAGCCCTAACGTTTTCTTATCAAAATCATGTTTTTCGCTTTTCAGCATGATTTTGGCGCCTGGGTTGCAATGTTTTCCCTCCACATTAGCACCAATTTTAGCTTCTGTCCCTCCCAATTTGTATTTGAGGTGTTTCCGTATTTTCTCTCCCTTCCGTCTGATTTGCAGGTGGAGTCTCCAGAACTTCCGGAAGAGGTCCTCTACTGGATGAAATACAATGAAACCAGCAGCCGAAGACTCCGGGCAGAAAGCGTTCCCCAGGAAAACAGCAAAGACCAGTAGTCTTTCAAGGTGTCCGTTGCTTGTTCTTCTCTGAAGTATACTTGCACTTCCATGGATTTGCCACAGGTGATGAGGTCTCTTCTTTATGACAACTGTTGCGATATCAGTTGATGGCCCCGCTCAACACTTTGGACTATCATAGCAACAGAGCCTGAGAAACGAACGGCTAATATCATTCCCAAAGAAGTGGGACCATTCCATGGGGTCCCATCATACTGATGGCCAGCCACATCAACATAATGTTGTGGTAGCCAAGCTAAAGAGCAAGGCTGTTGTACATCCTTTACAGTATTGTCTCTAGATGTTCCAGCAGAGGTGGATTTTAATAGAAATCCACCTTATGATGGACATAAAGTGAGGATAAGTTTGAATTATAATTTAAGGCCTTTAAGACGCACATTCTTTGAGCATCATTGGAGAAGAGTCCTCTAAAGATAGCCAACCCTGGTAATTCTGTGATGACTACTATGGCACTCATAACTTAAAAGGATTAAATATAGATCTGTGAAGGAAAACCCCACTCATCCTTTTGTTTTAGGGACCACCACAGAACGAAAGCACTGGAGAAACCGAAGAGTATATTCAACTCAGTCTTACAATGCTAGGAAAACTCTTGGGAGGGTCATCTACGTAGTGGCAAATTAATCTGTAGCAGGGTAGGTGTTGTGCAGTCTTCCAGATGTTGTTGGACTACAACTCCCAGCATTCCTCTCTGTTGGCTATGCTGGCTGGTACTGCTGGAACATGACTCCAACGACATCTGGAGGGGCACACAATTCTCAACCCAGATCTGAAGTGAGGGATTGTCTTGCTTCTAAGTCCATGTTCTTATTCTACTTCCTTAATGCTTTAAATAGGCTTTCTCTAGACTTGGTCTAGGTCTTTTAGACTATAGCTCCCATTGTCATTTGACTGTCAGCAGGGAATGATGGAAGCTGTAGTCCTAATCTGAACAAATCTCTAGATGGAGAAGGATGTTTAAATTGGAAATATGTGTGCATGCATTAAATGAACATAGAACACACACACACACCTTACTTGCTACAATGCAGAGTGTGTGTGTGTGCTAGAAATGGGAGCTTGTGGTTTCCATCTCAGCAGGGTAGTAAATCCACTGTGGGTTTTAGTCCAGACTTTTAAAGGAACTGCCCAAGATGCTGAACCTATTTGAGTGGGTTAGAGTTCAGTGCCTTGGATAGTGCCTCCAAAGTTCATACTGAAATCCAAAGCAGATTCACAGCTTCATAGATGTGGAAACCGGCACTCATGCAATGTAGAAGCCACTGCAGGAAATGTACGACTCTTGCTGTTGCCCAACTGACTGTGTTTGGAACAGAGGAAGATTTTTATTATTATTATTATTATTATTATTATTTTTAAAAACCCAATATTAGGATTTATCTGCCTGGCAATTGCAGTTAGCATACCCTGTTCCCACAGCCTGGCACAAGCAAGCAGCCTGGTTTCACTAAAAAGCACCAGGCTGTGTTTGACGTTCACAAGACTGAATGTACAAAAGGAGCGCCTTACACACTCCATTGTATTTTCATTTCATTTCCATTGTTTTCTCCGACTTTTCTGGTTTGACAGTAGAGCAATGAAATGTTTCTTGCAGACAGATTTCAAAACACTTGAAAAAAAAGTTTATTTGTCTTTATTCAATAGCTTATGGTTGCTAGATTAGTAGTTTTTGTTTTAAAAAGCTTAACTTAAAAAAAGTTTAACTAGAGTAGAAACGTAAGCTGTTTTGTTAAATATCGACAGCAAAGCAGCACTTGTCATGCTGTTGTGTTACTTGTTTATTTATTACAGTATCCAGGGTGGTGGAACTGCATTTGTCTGGTTGCTGCAAAACCAAAAGAAGTGTCCTGGTTGTTATTTATTTATTTTACAGTTGTATGTTGCTTTTACAGTTAAAAGTAAATTTACAGTTCAGTATACAGTACTTGATGCAAAGGGAGGGAGGGAAGAGAGAGAAATAGGTGGATTCAGGTACTAGTTCTTAGACAATTTAATACTGGTTACAGAACACAGGTGGAGACAGATTTGGAAAGAGAGGAGCCAACAGATGGGTCCAATTAAACTGGTGGACTGGGCCTCACTGGCTCACCCTCCTTGATGTAGCCAGGTTTTAAAACACGCAACCATATTTGACTGGAAGTTTAACTGGAAACTGCAGAAGGATGCATTTTCCCCATCTTACCTCAGATTAATTTGGAAATGACCCAGATGTCTTCTGGGAAAAGAAATTTTAAAAAGCTTGGGTTGTATGTTCCAGGCTGTTGACAATGTTCCTCACCAATTCTGACACCTTACCATTGTGTTCTTGTTTGTCTAGTGTATTGATATAAAGGGGTTAAAATAAAAACATCAATTGTTTATCATTGTTCTGGACATTCAAGTCATTTCCGATTTATCATGAACCTAAGGTAGACCTGTCACAGGGTTTTCTGGGGCTGAGAGTGTGTGACTCACCCATGGTCATCGGGGAAACTGAACCCTGATCTCCAGACTTGTAGTCCAACACTCAGTCCACTAATCGGACCCTGATCTCCAGGGCCATAGTCCAACATTCAAACCAGTACACTGCTACTCTCTCAATTGTTTAATTTGGTGCTATTGCCTGAAAAAACAAAGGCAATTTTTTAATCCTCCTATATCTTTTCATTATTTAAAAAAATTATTTGTATCTATATAGCTGCTGTCATTTCTTAGGTTAGTCTCTACCAACACTGTTGTAATTAGGCACCACCAAGTCAGCTTCTACTTATGGCACTCCTATGAATGGGAGATCTTCACGTTGTTATTGTAATTGCCGTAAAGTTGGCTTCAATTTATTGTGACCATATGAATAAGGGATCTTCAATAGACCCTGTTATGAACAGCCTTGCTTAGGTCTTCCAAACACAGGGCAGCTGTGGCTTCCTTTGATTGAATGGATCAAGGAGCAAGCTTGTTTTCTGCCACACAACATACACATGCTAATTATTTCAGGGGATATCTTTGTGCAGTCCTTTCCTATAAAGAAAAGAAATATGTTGTAAAAGTGATGATTGCATTATTGTTGTGTACCTTCAAGTTGTCCTAAGGTGAACCTGTCATGGGTGTCCCTGGCAAGGCTTTTTCACTGGAGGTTTATTATTGTCTTCCTCCGAGAGTATGGCTCACGCAAAGCCAAGCGAGGATTTGAACTCTAGTATCTCAGAGTCCAACACCCAAACCACTATGCCATACTGGCTCTCATTGGTGGCCCTGGTCCATTTTCTAATCTCCTTTACTTAGATCTTTAGCTTTTAAAGTGTTCGGTTTAGGCTTCTGACAAAACCAATCAGTATCATCATGTCTTCAGGAGTTTATTTTGGTTGATGCCTTCAAGGTGTGGTCCATTTCAGCATCATTTGAACATTACCAGGGAATAAAGCTGGTATTTTCCTCCTAAATACCATACACGACAGTCACTTGACAATGTCACAGGGTGCGGTTTCTGTTTGTTTAATGTGATGACCTTAAGGTGTGTGGATCGATTGCTAGGACGAGTTGTTCCTAGAAGTGAGTCCACGTGTTATTTTAGGTGTGCCTTAAAGAAAATATAAAACCACTAAATTAAAAGTGATATGACAAAGGCAGTGTTGGATTAGAGAAGTGGTTTCCAACCTTTTGCCCTTCATTTGCTTTGGACTTCAGATCCGAGAAGCCCCAATAAACTCAGCGAACAGTCATGTATTATGGGAAATGGAAGTCCAAAACATCTGGAGGGCCAAAGGTTGGTAGCCTCTGGATTAGGGGAACTGGAACATATCTCTGAACTTAAGCAGAAAATGATGTTTTTTTGGAACAAAAAGATTTAACCACACATGGCTAAGGTCTACATTACCAAACCCACACTGGTTTGTTTGAGAAATAAACCAATCCAATTATCTGAAGCCAAGTCTTTGAGATCATAGAGATCACGGTGCAGTGGACACCACCAGTTAAAACTGTGTCCTTTTTGCTTGAAACAGGAAAAATGGGATATATTAAGGATATATTAAGGATTATAAAATCATTGAGTTGGAAGGAGCTTCAAGGAACATCTCATCCAACCTCTTGCCATGCAGGAATAAACAACTAAATCCCTCCTGAAAGATGGCGATCCAACCTCTGTTTAGAAACCTCCAAAGAAAGAGATTCCACCCAGACAGATCATTCCATAGTTGAACTGCTCTTAATGTTTAGATGGAATCTCTTTTCCTGTCATTTGTATTTGATTTGATTGTCATTTGACTCACATTCTAGATCCTGGAGCTGCAGAAAAGAAACTTTTTCCATCTTCCACACCATATCCCTTCCAGGATTTAAAGGTGGCTATCACATCATCTCTCAGCCATCTCTCTCCAGGCTAAACATACTCCTTAAGTCATTCCCGCTAGGGCTTGGTGGTTTCCAGAACAACTTGGGTTGCCCTCCTCTGGACATATTCCAGCATGTTGATATCTTTCTTGAACTGTGTACTGTACTGTATGTACTTCATACAGTGTACAGTGCAAAGCTCAGATTGAGACAAGGAAGCATTGTAAACAATTCAGATTTGTAATGGGATGGGGTCTGAAGATGATGTCCTAGTTGTTTTTCAGTCAACAGGTAAAGTTAGATATTAGGAAATTCAGGAGAGATAAAAGGAAATGCATCCTCAGACAACTCCTATGGAATTCTCTCTCACAGTATATAGCGCTGGCTGCCAACCTGAAGGCCTTTAAGAGGGAATTGAAAGAATCCATGGAGCTATCAGTGGTTTCTACTTAGGGAATTGATGGCTGAAGTCCTGCCTTTGAGTTGCATAATGCAAATTTTCACATGCATTGTTACACATACATGGAGCTATGCAACCCTTGTGTTTCATGGCAGTCTTGGACAACGGAATTGAGACACCAAGTGTGTAATTGACTGTGCAACCAAATGTCCATTCATACTGTATATCCATATCTGACATGCATCCAATATGGTTGCCTATGCTCTAGGTGCATCTATGTGTAAGGCATCCATCCATAAAGTACATCCATACGTAGTGGCACCACAACACTCCCAAACAATATACAGATAACATCTCTGATTCCTTTTTTATTTTTGCAGAACTGAATGGACAGGATTGCCCCTGTTTAGAGCAAGTAACTTTGGCTCTGCTTCAGACAAGACAGACCCATGACATCTTTCCACCTGAGGCAAAGCAACAATTGGTTCTGCCTTACCCACCCAAATAAAGATGCCCAGTATCTAAAGCCAGCCCAAGTATTTTGGCAGCCAAAACACAGAAACCTGCAAATACTTCTTCCCAGCAAAAAAATAAAATTCAGTAAACCACAAATAGTTTGCTGCCCTTTTATTCCATCTCGAATCTGCTGCCTGAGACAGCCACCTTGCTCTACTTCATGAGAGGGCCTAGCCTTGCCCTGGTTTACAGTGGGCCCTCCACATTCAAAGGAGTTAGGGGCACAAGACTCCTCCGAAAGTGAAAAATCCTCAAATTTTAAAAAACCTGGGAGAACAATTTTCTAAGAATCTCTCTGTTCTCCAGCACAACTTTATGGCCAACATCTGCCACAAATTAACCATAGAATCATGCTGGAGGACCTATAAATGCTTGAAGTAATATTTTATTTAGGATTCTTTAGGTCTTCCAATGCAACTATATGGTCAACCTCTGACAGAGTCGCACTGGAGGACCTAGAAATTCCTGGAAATAACATATTAATCAAATCCGCAAATAATCAAAGCCCTCGAAGTCGCAAATGTGGAGGTCCAATTGTATTTCATCCTTGACGATCAAAACAGGATCAAAACTGTAGGGAAAGCCATGTGCAAACTAGCTGAAAAAACTTGACGAAATTAGATTTGATCAGGTAGGTTCTTCAATATCTGTAGCTTCGGTCTTCTTCCTCAGAGTTGGGACCTGAGCAGGATGAAGGAGGAGGCAATGGAGACTACCACCAGAAGGGAACTCATTTGGATACTGGCTGCACCATCAAAGTTGCAGAGGTCTATGTTGCAACAAGCAACTGGGCGTGTTGTGCCAATCCCATCCACGTCCGATGGGATGCATTTTGCGGAACAAGACCGTGTGACGGTTGAATCGCCCAGGAATGGATAAACTGCAGGAAAAGAGGAGGAAGAGGAGGAATGATTAGAAAAAGTTAGAAAGATCAGCTCTAGGTGAAATCAGCCACAGTGCAGAAGACGATCTTTACAACCAACTTCTTATCAAAATATTTCACAGATGAAAACAGGGACACATGTGGCCGAGGAAACTCAGGGTATGGTCTAGATAGCAAAAGATGTTGATGAGGAAGAACCAACAAGCTAAAGGGAGGCTGCTACAATTTGCTTTGGCCCCAGCCTACAGGGAATTGCAAGATTCTTCTCCTCCCCATTAACTGAGTGCAAACTCCTTTTGCACTTTGAACTCAGTTGGCAGCAATTGATGTAGGCTGAAGACAAAGGGGGAGAGTGGGAGGAGAGAGATTGGGACCTTTTAAAAGCAGCTGGAAAAGTAGGACAGCAAAGAATTAATTGGGACTCTGCCTGCCACATTGGGAATTTGAAGGGTATATTACTACCATCTGGATATGGTGTTTTTGTTATCTTGTGGCCACTTGGATATTATTGAACTGCAACCTGCAGCAGCCCTAGCCTGTACTTCCAAGGATGAGAAATTCTGTCCAGTGCAGTCCAATGACATCTAGAAGGCCTCAGATTTCACCATCTCTAGGGGGAAGGAATAGATTGATATAGAATGGGCTTTTATCAAAACCATACTGTTGGAAAAGGCCAAGGGATCAGACAACAGCTTTGAAATCATATCTCTTTCAGACTACAGCTTCAAAAAAAATGTCCATGCTGACAGTTGGAGTAGCTCAAAAAACACAATAATTCAAAGCTCTGGATCAGGCCAGACTCAGAAATCTTTGGTGCATTTACTTTGTAGAAATAATGCAGTTTGAACCCACTTTAACTTCCACAGTTCCAATCCACAGAATCCTGGAATTTCCAGTTTTGTGAGGCACCAGCACTCCTTGGCAGAGAAGTCGAAAGACCTTGTAAAACTACAAATCCCAGGGTTCCATAAAATGGAACTGAATCACTTAAAGGGGGGGGTCAAACTGCAATATTTCTACAGTGTAGATACACCCATTTTGGCTGCAACTACACTTCTGAAATGATGCAGTTTGACACTGCTTTTAACTGTCATGGCTCCATCCTATAGAATCCTGGGATTTGCAGTTTATTGTGGCACCAGAGCGCTTTGACAGAGAAGACTAAATATCTCATAAAATTACAAATCCCAGAATCCCATAGCATTAAACCACAGCAGTTTAAACTGTGTTAAACTGCATTGATTCTGCAGTGCAGTTGCAGCCAGAATCATAGAATGATAAGTGCTGAAAGGGGCCTCTGGTCATCATCTCATCCAACTCTCTGCAACAACTCCAGCTCCAGCTATAGCTCCCAAAATTCAGCATCCAATTTATCCTTCTCAAAAGGACAGATGGTTTCACAAGCTGGGAAGAAGCATGCTTCCTTCCTTCCATTGAAGGTCAGCTGTAATAAAATAGATGACGCCTCCTGTCCCAAGTCAGCGCTGCAGAGATGAGGCCACCTGGTCTCTTACCATCCTCGAGGGAGTACATTGTTGTCTTGCACATGGTTTCCTCCGCCTTGCAATCAACGATGGTCGTACATTTCCAAGAGGTGGTGGGCTCCTGGCAGGAGTAACACTGCAACGCTGGGACTGTGAGAAAAAGAGGGTTTGGGGGAGGGAAACATCTTTCATTAGCCAAGCTGGTCTACAGGGCTACTTTGGAGAAGCCTTACTCTTCAGACTAATGCATTCTGGCTGCAGCATTTTGAAATGATAGTAAAAAAGTTCCCATATCTTGGGTCAAACATTAATCAGAATGGGGGCTGCAGTCAAGAGATCAGTAGAAGACTGGGAATGGGGAGAGCAGCTATGAGAGAGTTAGAAAAGGTCCTAAAATCTAAAGATATCCTACTGAGCACGAGGTTTAGAATCATACAAGCCATCGTTTTCCCTATTACCATGTATGGATGTGAGAGCTGGACAGTGAGGAAAGTGGATAAGCAGAAAATCAATTCATTCCAAATGTGGCACTAGAGAAGAGTGCTGAGGATACCATAGACATCCAAAAGGACAAATGGATGGGTCCTTTCACAGATCAGGCCTGAACTCTCCCTGGAAGCCAAGATGATCAAGTTGAGGCTGTTGCACTTTGCCCACATCATGAGAAGATACAATTCATTAGAAAAGACAATAATGCTAGGCAAGATGGAAAGATGTAGAAAAAGAAGATGACCACATGCTAGATGGATGGACTCTATTAAGGAGGTCATGGGTATGAATTTACAGGCCCTGAGCAGAGCAGTGGAGGATGGCATGGCTTGGAGATGTCCCATTCACAGGGTCACCATGAGTAAGGATCAACTTGAGGGCAGTTAACAACAATTTAAGAGACCTGGGATTGCAACTAGTTGCAGCTCAAAAAAACATGTAGTCACTGGATCGCATGCTACAGAATGGTGAATCCTCTCCTGCTGTTCCAGACATACACTTCACATAGGTATTGCAGGTTGTAAAAGATCTCCCCCATCCCATGTCAAATTTCAGGGTACAGCACCCAGATGGTTCCCATACAGCCTTGAACTGGGAAGAGCACCCCTAAAACTGAGAGCAGATTCACCAATCCTACCAGAGTTCATCCATTGCCCCGCATCCTGTTTCCAAACTCCTAAAATGCTAAGAGGAAACAGGAGGCCAGAGTCAGCTTTAAGCTTCTCTCCTCCTGTGTCAACAAACCAATAGCATGATTTGGATGGGTTTTAAGCTTTCCACAAGATTTCTCAGACTCAGAGGAATCCTGAGATCTTACAAGAGGCCCTGCTTCCATGAGACCTGAGGCGGTGGCCTGACATAGACCTGCTTTGTGCATCCTGTACTGCAGGTAGTTTTTCTCTTTCCAATGTTAGCCATTGAAGGAATATATCATGTGCTACTCAAGTTGATTGAGGATGCATCTGCACTGCAGAAATAATGCAGACTGGCACTGCTTTATTGTTGTGGCTCAATGCTATGAAATACCTGGGTTTGTAGTTTTGTGAGATATTTAGCCTTCTCTGTTAGAGCACTCTGGTGCCGAAACAAACTACAAATCCCAGGATTCCATAAGATGGCACCATGACAGTTAAAGCGGTGTCAAACTGCATTAGTTCTGCTGTGCAGATGCTGCCTCTATTAGAGAGCTCTGGTGCCACAACAAACTACAAATCTCAGACTTCCATAAGACAGAACCATGGCAGGTAAAGCAGTGGCAAACTGCATTCATTCTGCAGTGCAGATGCAGCCAGTTTTGCTTATGACAGGAAGGAAACACAAGTTTAAGTAGCAATACCTTCAGTCCTTAAACATTTTTCATGCCAACTTCCATGCAAAATCAACCAAATCTAACAATTTTTCTAAGGAAAGACTGGCCTTTGTGATCAAATCTGAACTTGCATGAAAACGTCCAGGATGTCGGCCTAACTACGAATATCAAGCTGGGTTCATAAATGCACGCTGCAGGCTAGAGCAAAACAAAACAAAACAAAAAATCCAATTATTATTTGTTGAGGGATTACCCAATAAAGCTGATGGACTAGGTCCAAAACTTTGCTAATGTGCTTTGCTTTGAATCCCATCAGGTTTGGTGAGTCTGGGATAAAGCATATGGACTTGTATAGTGCAAGTGGGCAAACATGTTAAACTGGGATGCATCTGCATTTCATGAAGATCACACTCTGATACCGTTTTAACTGCTGTGGTTCTGTCGTTCTTGTAGCCTGGATCTAACAAATCTCTGCTAGAATGCTCTGACTGAAATATGCACTAGAGCTTTCTATTGTTGTCATGTTCCTTCAAATCATTTCCAACTTATGGAGACCTTAAGGCGAATCTATCCTGGGTTTTTCTGGGCAAGAGTTATTCAGAGGAGATTTGCCTTTATCTTCCCCAGAGGCTGAGAGAGTGTGACTTGCCCAGTAGGTTTCATGGTTGAGTGGGGATTCGAACTCTGGTCTCCAGAGTCGTAGTCCAACACTCAAACCGGTATGCCACACTGCAGCAAACCACAAATCTTTGGATTCTGTACTACAGAGCCATGAGAGTTAAAGTGATATCAAAGTGTTGTAGTTGTCTAGTGTGGATGGTGTAAATTTAGGCAAACGTCTCTAGCCCTAAACCACTTAGTGATGGATTTGACAGGCAGAAGGAACTTTAGAAAATGTCTAGTGTGAAACTGTTCATTCCAGAACTGTGTGTGTATATCCACACACCTTCAAAGCCTGTCAAGTTATGGTGACCCCATTAATTTTGTAGGTTTTTCTTAGGCAAGGGATCCTCAGAGGTGATTTTGCCAGTTCCTTCCTCTGAAATAGAACTGACAGCACCTGGTACTCGTTTGTGGTCTCCCATCCAAGTACTAACCAAGGCTGACCCAGCTTGGCTTCCAAGATCAGTCAGGATCTGGTTTCTTTAGGATATTAGACCCCCAGAAATATAAATCAGCAAAATTATAGCCCATTGTGGTTTGAGCATTGGACTCTGGAGACAAAGGTTCGAATCCCAGCTCAGGCCTGAAAATCCACTGGGTGACCTTGGGAAAGTCACACACTCTCAGCCTCAGAGGATGCCAATGGCAAATGCCTTTTGAAGAAGCTTGCCAAGAAAACCTCATTACCTTATCTGAGCAAATTTGGCTAAGAAAACCCTGTGATTTATGCATCACCATAAGTCAGAAATGACTTGAAGACACACAACAATACTGTGACTTAGTACTTTGACCACAGAAGCAAAGAGAGATTAGCACAAAATATACTCTACTGTACCAGATTTTGCTGTGTTCATAAAATACATTTGATGCTCCTTATTTTGTTTATCTGGATTTTGCATTATAATTTCAAAGCTTTCCCAGAAAGACCATTATTCTATAAACAAACTATTGCACCAGAGTAAGAAATGAAGAAGTGATTAGCAAAATCTACTAATGTAAACTGGAAATAGATTTTGCTTGTTCAAACCATTTGCCAAGCTTCTGAAATGGAATCTCCCCTCCTTCCTTCTTTTTCCACTTTCCCAAGCTTCTCAGATTCCAAGTTGAGCCCAAAGACAAATAAAAGAGAGATGCCCAAAAGCAAAGGTCTTAGTTCAAATTCCTGACACTGGCAGATGGGGGGAGGGGGGTATTTTAATGTATCATTTTGTATTGCCCAAACAAATAAATTGTTGTTGTTGTTGCTGCTGCTGCTGTTGTTGTGTGCCTTCAGGTTGTTTCTGATTTATGCTGACTCTTAGGCAAATCTATCTTGGGTTTTTCTTGGCAAGATTTGTTCAGAAGAGGCTTGCCATTGCCTTTTCCTGAGGCTGAGAGAGTGTGACTTTCCCAAAGTCACCCAGTGGGTTTCATGACCAAACTGGGAAGCGAACCCTGGTTTCCAGAGTCACAGTCCAATACTCAAACCACTATGCCACACAAACATTTAAATTTATAATTCTCTTTTGGACTTTATTGTTACATTCTTTTTGTTATGTGCCTTGAAGTCCACTCTGATGCATGGTAACCCTGTCACAGATACATTTGTCATTGGCTTCTTCTTAGGCTGAGAGAGTATGACTTGCCCAAGGTGATCCAGTGGGTTTCCAGGATTATGTGATGATATGAACCCTGGTTAAATCTATTCAAATTTGAGGATTTGAACCTAGTGAAACACACAAACCCACACTGGCTCTTAAGAGCTTTGCAAATAATTTCCCCAGAGATCTTGCCTGAATGCTATTGTTAGTCTTGGCCAGAGTAGAGCTATTGAATTAACTGGACTTACTTGACTCACCATTCAACAACTGAAGTCTAGTTGGGACAAATGATAGAATTTCCATATGTTCTTTCCACACAGAATCATAGAATCCTAGAATTGGAATAGACCCCAAGATTCATCCAATCCAACCCCATTCTGCCATGCAGGAAAACACCATCAAAGCCCTCCCTGTGGCAGATGTCCATCAACCTTTGTCTTAAAACAGACTCCACCATCCTCCAAGGCAGCATCTTCCACTGTCAAGCAGCTCTTACCCTCGGGAGGTTCTTCCAAAGGTTGAGGTGGAATCTCTTTTCCTTGAGTTTATCTATTTCCCTAAAAGCTGCAATCCCCCAGGGCAGGGTGACCAGATGTCTCCACCGCAAAGGAGGACTAGGCAACGCAAAAGGTAGGGCATCCAATAAAATTGTAGGACATTCCCAAATAAAAGCTAACAACGCTCCTATAAATCTAAATTCAGGCTCCTTTGGTCATGCTCCAAAGAGAGGACGTTTTGGAATCCTTCCTGGACAGAAGGTGGAAATGTTGGACATGTCAGGGAAAAGGAGGACAACTGCCTCAGGGGTCCGTGCTGAAGTCACTCAAAATGGTGAATCCAACTCTTTCCCCTCTACTTTCTCTGTCATTCCTACACCTCACTTTCTTTTCCTTGCTTCCTTGCTGGGGAAAACCTACAAATGGTAGTGCTTCAACTTCTTTCGCTCAATCTCAAAGGTGCTAAAAGATCCTTTGCTTTGGGCATACTGATATGTTACCACAAGTAGGTTTCTTCCATCTCAGTCCCAGGCAAGTAAGTTAGGGGATTTAAGAATAGTTTAACACGTTGATCATCTGAAGGCAGCAGCTTCCAGTTTTCAGACAGAGTTCTGTATCAAGTCATGTCACCTCATTGTTTTCCAGCAGAGATAATTGATGATCCCATATACTTAGCAGTAGAGTGATCAAATGATAAGCTGTGAGTAATGTCTTAACAAACACAACTCAAATGTCATTTGATAGTATAGCCTCATATCGGTGGATAAAATCTACCTTCAAAGCAAAAGGACTTATCATACCATATAATGTAGGTCTCGGATTCACAAATGCCACAGAATAGTGCTTGAATCTGTAAATGTGAGCATGTCCTTTTCTAACTCTTGAGTCTGATATTTGCTCACTTTTAAGACTTGGTTTTCAAGCCCTTAGGGACCAGCTCCTTTTGAAAAATCACAGAAGCAGGGGTACAGTTTGAGTCTCCTTTATCCAAACTATTCCAAAATCTGAAATGGTCCACATGGGTGGCTGAGATAGTGACACCTTTGTTTTCTGATGGTTCAAGGTACACAAACTTTGTTGCATGCACAAAATTATGAAAAAATGTTGTGTATAAAATTACCTTCAGGCTATGTGTATGAGGTGTATGCAAAACATAAATGAAATCCATGTTTAGATTTGGGTCCCATCTCCAAGATATCTCATTGAGTCTATGCAAACATTGCAAGATCCAAAAAGCTCTAATTCTAAAATTTTGTCCCCCAGCATTCGTATAAGGGAGATTCAGCCTCTGAATTGGGCAGGTGCACTGGATATCACATGAAGCACCATGCAATAAACCAATGTCTCACCTTCTTTTATTTCCTCCAAACTAAATAGAAAAAGCATTTAAATAAAAAGAGCCTTACCACACTCAGCACAGAAAAGAGCAGCCAGCAATGTTGAGAGGAGCATCTTGCCTCTTGCAAAATTCTTCACCATTTTAGGATTCCAGGTTTACTGCTCTGCCAACACAAAGTCAATACTCTCTCTCTCTCTCTCTCTCTCTCTCTCTGCCTTTTGCTCCTGGAAGTGGTGTTTTACTAAACATCGCCTCCTGCTCTGGAACAATATTATACCAAAAAAACGGGTTTGTTTTCAAGCTTGAGGGGATTAGATTACTGAAAAACCAAACAGACACACACCCCTCATTTAGTCTTCTCCACACACCCAAGTGTTTCTTGAATTTTCACAAAGGGCAATGAATCATTGTGGTGGGGGTACTTTTTTAAAATGAACAATAATAGCGATGATCATTTTACGTGGTAAGGTAAAGGTTGCCTTACATCTACTAGGATGTTGTTGTTTAAGAAAGGTTATCTAATCCAAAGAGCCTCTGCATGCTTTCTCTGTCTTTGATTTCTTTACCTTTCTATGATACATGTAGATGTTGTTGTTGTTTTCCATCAAGTCACTTTGGACTTATGGTGGCCCAATGAATGAGAGACCTTAAAGATCTTCAGTCATCCTGTTACCCAAAGAAAAGTGGAGTGAGACTTGGGGTTCTTGGCAACTGTGTCAGCATCTCCTTTGAATGTTTGGGGGAATTTGCTTAGCTCAAGAAACTTACCAACTTGAGGGTTGTTTGCACCTGTTTATACCAGTACTAACTGAGGCAGGACTCCAGGTTTGGGGACTTAAGAAGGTTTTTATTTAGAAATATGCAAGAGTGCACCCAAACACACAATAGTAATTCAAACAAAGCACCATTCAGAGCTAACAGAAATAAAAGTATGGAAATTGGATAACAGAGGCTTAGGGATGTAGAGAGGGTAAATATTACCCTCTCTACATCCCTAAGTCTCCACTATCCCATTTCCATACTTTTCCTGGAGAGGAGACCATGGAAAGCATGATATGGGTCAGATGGCATCTGAGGGCAACACAGTGCAGGCATTTTATAAGGCGAAATGGGTCTTGAGGCAGTTTATCAGGAGTTAAAAGAATTTTTTTCCAGGAGGAGGAATGGCCATGGTTTGGGGGAAATGGCAGGGTAATCAGTCTAGAGATGTTAATAATAATAATAATAATAATAACAACAACAACAACAACAACAACAACAATAATAATAATAAATTGTGTATTTGTTAACCGTTTTTCCTACGATCAAAACGGTGTACAATATCGTTAAAAACAGACAATAAGAACAATTAAAAATTCACATCTAAAGATACATATTAAAAGAAGTAAATTCAAGCAAGATTAAAAACATATTATAACATATAATAAACTATTAAAACCATGAATTAGTATATACGATACGAGCAGCAAAGAACTCGTTCTATGGTGCTCGTGTCGCGTCCCGGAGTCGCGTCCGGCAGAGTTGTTCAGGGTGGTCAGGGAACTAACTCAGCTCCCTCCTGCCCTGAACCAGATCCTTGAACCTTCTAAGGCCTGCTGTGACAAATTTAACGACTTTTTCGTGGATAAAACCTCTCGGATAAGCGAAGGTCTTAACGCCGACATTCAAGCAGAACTGAGGGTAGAGGCATCCAGAGCCTCCGTGGACTTTATTAAACTGGATCAGTTTGAGTTGGTGAGTACCGATGATGTGGACAAGATCCTCGGAAGTGTTCGGAAGACAACCTGCTCTCTTGATCTCTGTCCCTCATGGTTAGCGGCCCAGGGGGGACCGGCAGTGACACTTTTGTTACGCCGGATAATTAATACATCTCTCAGGGATGGGCAATTTCCATCGGAATTAAAATTGGCCACAGTAAAACCTTTATTAAAAAAGCCCTCCCTCGACCCCCTGGTACATAACAATTATCGGCCAGTCTCGCTGCTGCCATTCTTGGGTAAGGTGATCGAGAGGGCGGTTGCAATCCAGCTTCAGGCGGTCTTGGATGAAACGGATTATCTAGACCCATTTCAAACTGGCTTCCGGGCGGATTACGGGGTTGAGACGGCCATGGTCGCCTTGGTCGATGATCTCCGTCTGGGCATCGACAGGGGAAGCGTGTCCCTGCTGGTGCTCTTGGACATCTCAGCGGCTTTCGATACCATAGACCATGGTATCCTTCTGGGGCGCCTGGCAGAGGTGGGAATCGGGGGCACTGCGCTCCAGTGGTTCCGGTCCTACCTCTCCGGGAGGTCCCAGATGGTGCAGCTGGGAGACGTGTGCTCCGATGAGCGGGCCCTGACAACTGGGGTCCCTCAGGGAGCCATTCTGTCTCCCATGCTATTTAACATTTACATGAAACCGCTGGGAGAGATCATCCAGAGACATGGGGCGCGGGGTTATCAGTACGCTGATGACACCCAAATCATTTTCTCTATGTCTCCGACTGATGCAGTGACTGAGGACGGCGTCTCTCCTCTCGTGGCCTGTCTAGAGTCAGTAATGGGCTGGATGAGGGAAAACCGACTCAAGCTGAATCCAGAGAAAACGGAGGTACTTGTGATAGGTTCCCCTGGTCCAGGAATGGCGGTGGTTCCACCTGTCCTGAACGGGGTCACGCTCCCTGTGAAGGACTCCGTGCGCAGTCTGGGAGTGCTTCTTGACTCGTCGCTTCACCTGACTGCTCAGGTGAATGCGACGGTCAAGAGCACCTGTTATCAGCTTCGGCTTATTCGCCAGCTGCGCCCATACCTGGCCCAGAGAGACCTTGAAACTGTAGTACACGCTCTGGTAACCTCGAGATTGGATTTCTGCAACGTACTCTACATGGGGCAACCCTTATACCAAACCCGGAAGCTACAAATGGTGCAGAATATGGCAGCCAGGTTGGTCACTGGCATCTCCAGGGCCAGCCATATAACACCGGTGTTGAAAGATCTTCACTGGCTGCCTATTCGCTTCCGGGCCCAATATAAGGCGTTGGTGATCACCTATAAAGCCCTAAATGGCTTGGGCCCAGGATACCTGAAGGACCGCCTCTCCCCGTATATTCCGTCCCGCACCCTCAGAACATCTGGGCAGCAATTACTGAAGGTGCCTGGGGCCAGGCTCACCTCCACCACGAGGAGGACATTCTCCATCGCCGCCCCGGCCCTTTGGAACACGCTGCCCACTGAGCTCCGCTCGGCTACCTCCCTGGCCCAATTCAGAAAGGATCTAAAGACCTTTCTATTCCAGCAGGCATTCCCCGCTTAAAATCCTGTGGGCCTCCCTCCTCTCCTGTGGCAAAGAGGATGGGCTAATGGGGGCTTTTAGTCTGTTTAATTTTTTTGTATAATGTATATGTAATTTTTGATTTTATTATTGTATTGTATGAATTGTTTTATTATTGCTGTAAGCCGCCCTGATCTTGGGAAGGAGCGGGATACAAATAAAAAGTTTATTTATTATTATTATTTATATATCAAAAACAATAGGGGGGAGATGGTCTCAGACGGAATTGGGAGGGTAGGCTTGTAGGAAGAGATGAGTCTTGCAAAAAGACTCATCTCTTTCATGCAAAAAGGTGTCATCTCCAGAGTGAAGTGCCCTTTGGCAAGAACCAGATGCATTGCCCCCATCACACACCTATGTGAAGGGATTGTGCAGATTCGAGCCTAAAAAGACCTGCCTACATGCGCTAGTGGTCCCAAACCAAGTCTGCTGGAACTCCATATTTGGGCAGGCTATTGTTTTCACATCAGAGCACTTCCAGGGACTAAGTGACCAAACCTCCTTTTAATATTAAGCTGATATCAATGGTCAATTAGGAGAGGTTCCACCCATTGAATCAACTGAAGGAACCTAAGCATTGACAAATTACTATTGATTCAATAGGTCCAGTTTAAACCAACATTGAGATACAGGCTAGAAACAAGAATCATGCAGCCCTCCAGATGTTGCCTGGATTGCACTTCATCACCATTGGTTCTGCAGACTGTGGTTGCTCAGACTTGCAGTTCATGGAATATCACAAGGATGAAACAATATCTCTTATTTTTCTCATGGTGAAAATCTAAACAGGATGATTCCTAAATTGTTGGTGTTATTTCTTACCAGTCTCTCACCAGAGATCAAGGCTGGGTGCAGCAACAGATTACAATATAGCACATAACATCAGTTAAAACACATAAACCAATAAAAATGCATAACGTCAGTTTAAAAGAACATATAAGACCAATATCAGTTTGATATTTTTATTATTTCTTAGTCACCTCTTCCCATGGACTGAAGAGGGGAACAACAACCGATTAATATAGAGCATATGAGATAGGTTAAAAATACACATAATCTGTTAAAAACACACAACATCAATATAAAAGAACAAATAAGACAAATGCATACAATGGGCCCTTGGTATCTACTGGTGTTTGATTCCAGGACCCTACCGTTGATACCAAAATCTGTGGGTGTGTAAGTCCCATTAAATACAGTGATATAGTAAGATAGTGTCTCTTGTATAAAATAGCAAAATCATGGTTTGCTTTTGGGAATTTATTTATTTTTAAAATATTTTCAAACCATGGAAGCTTGAATCCTTGGATATGGAGGGCTGACTGTATTAAAACCATCCATCTGTATTTTCAAATTCACCACTTAAAATTCACACTTTAAAGTCATCTGCATAGACCTGCTAAATAAGACTGGTTTATGATGCTCTTTTACATCCAGCTGTCAAATCTCCTCTGGCAAGTTATTTCATTGTCTAGGAATGACTAAAGAAAAGTCCTCTGGGTAAAAGTTGCCAGTCTAGTCCTAGATGACGGAGGTAAATGTCCACCAGAAGACCTGAGTGTGTGGTGCAGATTATATGGAAGGAAGCGATCCTGTACATAACCTGGACCCAAACCAGGTAGTACTTTAAAGGTAATAACCAACACTTTGTACCTTGCCTGGAAATTAATTGGTAACCAGTGGACATATTTTAATATTGGTGTAATATGATCCCTCTTCGATGTATCCCTAACCAATCTGGCTGCCCTGTTTTGAACTAACTGAAGTTTCCGAACTTGGTCCGGAGATAACCTGATATACAGTACATTGCAAAAGTCCAGGTCTGAGGTTACCAGCATGTGCACCACCATCTTTAAAAGCTAACATCTCCACCTCGAATGCGGTGTGACAGCCTCAACTGTTTCCTGGATATCACAGGAATCGGCACTTCATTTGTCATTCTCCTTTTACCAAGGGTGTGAAGCTGAGCACTGTCCTCCAATTCAGTCGCCTAGAATAATATGATGATACTAGAAGGGTGGTTCGGTATGTCTTACCTGAAACTGGCTGAACTATGAACACCGCTTCTTCTATTATTTTGCTTTCGTGGCTTTAGAGTTTTGCTGAACACGCCTGCATTTTCTGCCTGTGTGGTTGGCATGAGGTTTACAGCTCTCTTGCAGTGAAATCTTTTGGGGAGGGGAATTCTATCAAAGATCTCTGAATCTGAACTGCAACTCCACCTGTCCACAGGCATTTTCTTTTAATGCATATACCGCATATCAGTGGCATTCCCATGGTGTCACCTGGTGCAGGGGGACGACCTGGTGGGGTGGCAGCGGCAGCCAAAAGGACATGCTGGCCTGTCTCTATCTCCTCTCAAAGATGGTCCCACTGCCACAGTGAGGTGGCTGCCTTATGAGGAAGGTGCTGCCAAGGCGAACCCAGGAGGGACTCACTGGCCCTTCTCCTTTGCTGCCACAGCAGATCCCTCCTCAGAAGGGGACCATTGCCATGATGAACGCTGGGGGGACTTGTTGGCTCTTCTCCTTCTCTAAGACAGCAGCTCCCTCCTCAGGAGGAGATATCCGCTATGGCAAATCCAGGGGCACACATTTGCCATTTCTCACCCCGCAGCAGGAGGAGTGCCCAACCAGGTGTCACCCCTCTTTTGAGATGTGACCCAGTGAGGATTGAACCCCCTGCACCCTCCTAGTGATGCCACTGCTGCCAATGATCTGCATGTTAACCCATTTGGCACATTCATCCCAACAGGCCGCAAAGTTTCCAGGCCAAAATCTGAGACCAAGGAGTAGGCTCTGCTGGTGTCATTTAGCATTATGCATGTACAGTGGACCCTTGTTTTACACAGGGGATTCGTTCTGGACACCCCACACATTTAAAGCAAATTCAGTGCGGGCTTAAGCCCCATTTAGATGAATGGAACAGGCTCCTGTATGCGGCACAACGCACGCACCATGGACACATGCACCATTCATCTAAATAGGGCTTCCCCTCCACTTGACCTCAAGTCTGCATATGGAAAGCCCACATATGGGGTGGGCCAACTGTAGTTCCAATCACAGCTGCCTGTGGGCTTGTCATTCAAACACAAAACATGTAGAACAAATTTTCCTGTTTGGAACTTAAGGCAGAAATCTTAACTAAAGAAGATGTCTCTAGATCAAGGTAAAATGAGATTCTCTCTTGTCACTTAGAGAGATAAGGAAGCTTTAAGTTAGTCTACTTGCTTCGATCTCTGAAATCTCAGGTCTGGGATGACCCTGACCAGAGGAATTTCAAGAGTGATGATGATTTCGGGGGTGATTAGTGGATTATGGCTGGTAGAAGCAGTGAATCCACTGTCAGTTTTACAGCTGCCCTTCCCGCACCTTCTCCAGGTTGTATTAATTAATTAATTAATTAATTATCCACTGAATCAATGGTTTGTTATATTTATTATAGTAAAAATGAATATGTGTTGCACTTGTTTAATATTATTTATTCTTTTATTATATAATAATGCATATTTATTTGCTAAGGAATTGGTCTCCTATCCCTTTAGGAGAACTAACTCTTTTGCTCTTAAGATATGCACATGTTCATGCAGGTCAAATGATGATGCTGAGAAATCAATCCTCCTTAAACCAGACTTCCAAGAAGGTTAGATCAAAATTGCAAGGTGTTTTGTACATTGGGGAGTAGGCATATATGGGGGGAGATATTAGAGAGACTGTAAACATGATTGTCTCTTATTTTTCCAATTACATAAGTGGCTATCTCAAGGAGAAAGTGTGGGTCAAGCCAATGGATTCTGCACTGGGAAATTGTCCCTCAACTGGCCATGGTCAGTATAGCCCCTAGTTCATGCAACACTTTAGGAAGAGTCTCCTAGGCACCAATTGTGTGATGCTCCACTAGAAATGTCACAGAGTGGGTTGACCAAAGCCACAAAAGTTTCCCCATGTGTTCCTCTTGTAAGTCAAAGTCCATGGCTGTTCATCCTAAATGCCCATCCCTAATATGTTCCATTCCAAGGAGCAAAGATGCACTAGACCACTCAGAAATGAAAAGTGGTAGGAGATGAGATTGTCCTGGAGACCACAGCTAAAGATGTCAGAGTGAGAGGAAGCTGATTGGGTAGACATTCTTGGGTAGAGTCTTCCATACCTCTCTCCTTGCAAAGTTAGAGCTTCATGCCAATTAAGGTTTTGATGAAAACAACCACGGCTAGGACACAGTTGGGTCTTCTTATGCTTGCCGCACTGTTGCACCTGCTTTCCTGACAGCAAGTGTAAGTATAGAGTGATGGCCAAGTTGCTCTGGCAATGGGACATTTTTCCGCACAGCCTTGCTCAAGATGAAAACCAGTTGTGCTTGTAGCTAAACATCAGGAGAAATGGGAGGAAGGAGAAAGGAATGGGTAAAGGAAAATATGGTGAGAAAGCTAGCACTTTCTTGGCCAAGCAATATCCAAGCTACATCTGCGATGAGACTTCAGTGTGGGAGCACTGCCTTGAAAAACATACGTATCATATATTTTCGTCATTGATCAGACTTGGTTTACTTTGATTTTTCATTTGAATGGCACACTCAGAGAGGTCGGAGGTGATTATCCTGCTTAATGATATCCCCAAGGGCTGGTTCTTATAAAATCACCATTGTAACCTCTCACAGGTTGTTCCTGGGTCCCTGGTTTGGGTGCTGAAATCTCAGAACCAGGGAAAGTCCTGATGTGGCAATCCTAGTTGCAGCTATCATAGAATCATAGAAATGAATCACAGAGTTGGAAGAGACCACAAGGGCCATCTAGTCCAATCCTCCTGCCATGCAGGAACTCTCCATCAAAGCATACCCGATCAAAGCATACTCCATCAAAGCCATCCAGCCTCTGTTTAAAGTTAGACGTCTCCCGCTGCCCACTCTTGAGATTGGGAGGTTGGTCAGGTTGGTAGGCCTTGTAAAATTGGCTGAAATATTGCTGGCTTGACACCACTTTAACGGCCATGGGTCAATGCTATGGAATCCTGGGATTCCTAGTTTGTTGTGGCACAGGAGGGGGGCTAAATATCTACAGATCCCATGGCAGTTAAAGTGGTGTCAAACTGCATTATTTCTGCAGTGCACATGCAGTCCTAGATGTGTCCTATCAAACAGCAAGCTCAAACTCTCTAGCTCAAACAGCAGACTCAAAATAGTTGATGAAACAAAATGGAGGAATTTACTCATAAGCCATGCCTCTACATCTCTAAGCTCTGCAGAGTTTCTTTTCTGGACTACAGCTCCTAGTATCCCCTTTCCTCTACAGCTGTCTGGAAGATTCTGGGTATTGCCCAGATAAGTCACGTCTCCAAGGTCTAGCCTTTGGTGAGCTCCAGCACTTTGGGTGGAATTGACAGTTTTATGTCCAGAAAGGGCCTTTCCTTAAAACAGAGAATGAAATATCTTCTCTCTAGGATTCTCTAGGTCCTCCAGAATGACTGTGCCAGATGTTAACCCCATAGAGTCACACTGGAGGCCCTAGAGATTCCTAAAGTTGACACTTCTCTAGGTATTTTTAGGTCCTTCAGGGCGATTTGATGATCAACCTCTGGCAGGTGTTGACTACAGAGTTGTGTTGGGAGACCATTGCTAGAGAAGTGTTCTCTCGGATTTAAAAAAAATGATTTTTATTCGCGGTTTTTCCCACTTTCACAAGGGTCCTGTTCCCCTAACTCCAGCGAATGTGTGTCCAGGAAAGCAGCCAAATGGCTGATAAGACCAGCTCAGTTCCCAAACAAACTAACCCCTGGCTGGCAGAGCCAGTGTAAAGCAAAAGTCAGCCTCTGATTCCAAGTCCAGAAGCACCAGATCTATTACCAAGAGGATTTGTCCAGAGGTCTGACGGCCAGGGTATCAGATTGGCAGGTCGATAAGGCTGGTTAATAGTTCCAGAAAGTCAAGATGGGCCAGCAATCCAAGAAGCAAGGTTTCAGTCCAAGGAACAAAGGGAGCCAGAGACAGAGTACTTTCCCCAAGAAAGTCAGATAATCATTGGCAACTAAACAAACATCCTACAGCTGCTCCAGGTGTTCAGGTGCGTCCGATTGCCAGTGTGTTTCTGATAAAGCCTCCTCGACCTTCAAAGGCATTCCCTTTCAGCTCTACACTGACTGAAGGAAGGCACACCCCCTTGACCCTCTTCCATGTCCACAAACTCTGCCACAGGGAGACTGGGCTGCTGAGCCTCCAGAGATGCCACAGGCTCAACTGGAGCAGGCACAGCAGAGCTAGGACTGGACTCAGGCTCCACAGCTGCAGACTCAGGTCCCAGAGGCTCTGAAGTTTATCGCACCGGAGATAAAACGTTCCCCGATGCATTACAATGAGCGCGGGCGCGCATGGAGCATGATGGGAACCCGATGGGGCCCAGAACGTGACTTTACTGCACAGAGAACGCCGCTGCTGCCACCAAGCATTCCCATCGCATTCTCATCGGGTTCCAGAGGGCACCATTTCTGGGAACGCTTTTGAAACAGTTCCCAGAAATGGTGCCCTCTGGAAAGCCGATGGGAACACTATGGGAACGCTCGGCGGCGGCGTTCCCTGTGCAGTAAAGTCGCGTTCTGGACCCCATCGGGTTCCCATCATGCTCCGCGCATGACCACACTCATGCTTGTTGTAACGCATCAGGGAACGTTTTATCCCTGGTGCGATAAACTTCCATAGCTCATCCTCTGAGTCCTCTGAGCTCCTCCTCCAGGCTGGGCCTGACATCGTAGAGGGCCCACTGCACAAGGCTCCTTGGTTCACTCCCAACATAGTGATTCTGTGATTCGATGAATTCCTATCAGAGGATCAACCAGTAGTGCTGGGAGCAAGTGGGTCCCTTAATTCCATGGGAATGAACACACGTTTACCATCTTTGTGGGTTTTTCAGATTTAGGATCGTGATTCCCATTCCCTCCTCCCCGTGCTGTCATGAAGCCCACCTGTGTATCTTGTGCAATACTGAGCCGTTGGGAAACAAGTTATAACGTTGGTGCAACCCATGTGCTTGGTGCCATTGCAGACGTAGCAATCCAAGGAAAGAGCTGCAGAGGAAAGGCAAAAGAAGAAGAAAAAGAGACCGGGTTGGCTGGTTTAAACCATGGTTTAAACATAGAATCATAGAATCATAGAATCATAGAGTTGGAAGAGACCACTAGGGCCATCCAGTCCAACCCCTGCCATGCAGGAAATCCAAATCAAAGCATCCCTGACAGATGGCCATCCAGCCTCTGTTTAAAGACCTCCAAGGAAGGAGACTCTATCACCCTCCGAGGAAGGAGTGCATTCCACTGTCGAACAGCCCTTACTGTCAGGAAGTTCCTCCTAATGTTCAGGTGGAATCTCTTTTCCTGCAGCTTGCATCCATTGTTCCTGGTCCTGTTCTCTGGAGCAGCAGAAAACAAGCTTGCTCCCTCTTCAATATGACATCCTTTCAAATATTTAAACAGGGCTATCATATCACCTCTTAACCTTCTTTTCTCCAGGCTAAACATCCCCAGCTCCCTAAGTCTTTAAACCAAAATGACATTTTAAAAAAAAAGAAGTAAATCCTGTTTTTTAATAGATTTTTTTTAACCGTCAGGCTATTATTATTATTTTCCAAGCCTATTATGGAACAACAACGCCTGTCTGAAGCTGAACATTTTAACTTTTCCAGTTTATTGGCAGTTCATGGTTGAACCAGTATCCAGTGTCAGCTGCTTCTTTTTAACCACTCTCTTTTATAGTGCAAGAGACGCCTCAGAAACAAATCCTTCAGCTCCCATGGGTTCAGCCAAAACAACTTGCTTTAAAAGAGCACTTTTAAAAAAAACAATGGTTATTTAAGCCGGTGGCTGTAACATTTGAACTTTTCTGATTTAATACTATAGTGCTATAATGTTGTATTGGTATAGTGCTGTACTCCTAACTTCTCAATATAATTCCCAACGTTTTATTGAAAGATGCAAATCATATCAAAGCCTAATAACTTTGAATTGCAAATGTTAGAAAGCATTAAAAGATGGTTTATCAAGCTTTCTAATACATAAAATTAGTAGAATAAGCAGGATTCCAGTTTTTTTCATTAGAACATTATTGCAAAAAATGGTTTAAACAAAAAAACTAGATTGTTTTTAGTTTTTATTTTTTTTACTAGCACTGATCCTAACTTTAGTAGTCACTTATATATCTTTATACTATGTGTGTATATGTGCCTGTTCCTCATTTGTTAGACTTGGCATTGTTTGAATGGCATACTCTACAACTGGTGCTGATGCTTAATCTGTCATACAATTGTAGCTTAATGTGGCCAATGCTTGTTCTATCATTATATTTCCAAGGCTGCCCCTTGTAGCAACACATTCCTAACACCACAATGTGCCTCCTCCCACATCACAAAGGTACCTTCCTGTCTCTCAAGCTTTAGTGTTGAAATCTAAGATCTGGAATAGTCCTCATGTGGCACTCCAAGGGGATTATCACATGAGGCACTTGCCACACTGGAATCGTTGCCCAAACACTTCAGAAGTGTGGAGGTGGGATAGCCAGACATGCTTCCGAAACATCACTGAAGCACATCCCGATCTTCTCCCATCGACGAATCATTCGCGGAGCAGCCATTTCTGTAATAACGGGAACTTCTGTTATTACAAAAATGGCTTCTCTTTGAACGCTTTGTTGACAGGAGAGAAACAGGATGCCGCAATGACATTTTAGAAGCATGACAGACAATCGCACCTTTGTGCTTCAGAAACACTTCAAGAATGTTTTGCCCACAATAAGGGCTCTGTGTGATAAGGTCCCTAGGTGTGGCCCATATTGGATTGTGAGGACTTGAAATTGCTCAACACTACCACACCAACCTCCAGCATATGTTCATAACATGAAGGAATCTTTGATGGCAAGGATCAAGATGAGATCCACCATCCCTCATGGCAACTCAGTGGTTGAGTCGCACGTGCATGTGCCACCCAACTTGTTTTCCTTTCCCATGATTGGCCCATAAAAGACTCACCACTCTTTGCTCCCAAGGCAATGATCAGCAATAAGACTGGAAGAGCTGCCATCTTCTTGAATCCGTCTCAGTGTGGGATGGAGCTGCTTGTCTGGAGGCGATGGCTCAGCTTCCCATTATCACACAAAATCACCATCCAATCAATATTCAGTTCAAGAAGCATAAGATTCCACATTATCCCCCTGGCATGAAGGAAAAGCTGGGGAATGGGAAGAGAGGAGGCACAATGAAATCCAGTGTGATAAACAGGAAGGATCCTAGGCTGCACCAATAGATGTATAGTGTCTGGATCGAAGAAAGTGATAGAAGCACTCTATTCTGCTTTGGTCAGGCCTCACCTGGAATACTGTGTTGTATTCTGGGCAACACAAAAAGGATATGGACAAGCTGGAGCATGTCCACAGGAGGGCAACCAAAATGGGGAAAGGTCTGGAAACCATCAAGCTCTATGAGGAGTGACTTAGGAAGCTGGGTATGTTTAACCTAGAGAAGAGATGGTTGAGAGGGGACATGATTTTTTTGCTGCTCCAGAGACTAGGACAATGATCGGTGGATTCAAACTACAGGAAAATAGATTCCCCCTCAACATTAAAAGGAACTTCTTGACATAAGAGCGGTTTGATGGTGGAACACACTCCCTCAGAAAGTGGTGGAATCTCCTTCTTTGGAGGTTTTTAAACAGAGGCTGAATGGCCATCTGTAAAGTGGTGCTTTGATTGTGTCTTCCTGCATGGCAGAGGATTGGACAGAATGGCCCTTGTGTTCTCTCCCAACTCTATGAATCTATGATCTATTTTGAGAAAGTCTCCAGAACATATTTTGCCAAAAAAAGCTCTTATCTATAATTTCCAACTGGATCTTCAATATGAAAAATATTCAGTGGCAGGCACCCTGTTAGTGGCATGCACAGGCATGTCCACCTTACACTGTCTCTCTCTTTCTCTCTTTATGTCACTGTGACAATGTCACAACATCTCCAATGTGACGATCAGAAGCAGGATCCCTGTTGCAATTACTCCTTGCACCGGAGATCATTGATGAGAGGGGATGGAAACATCAGTCTGCTGCATCCCAATTGATGGAACAGACCTCCATTGCTGCTCAGTGAAACAGGGTTGGGGGGCTTTTACAATCATGGCAGTAGTGTTAATGTCATGAATATGTAGGGAACAGGAATTCAAATCAGTTACAGAGGCATAATTCTAGGTGTGACAGTGAATTCCAGTCAGTGTCTTTTGTGTGGCGACACCACAACTTCCCTAAATATATCCATCAGGCACTTTTTTTTAGTTTCTGTTCCTTAAGCAACACATGACTTCTGTTTATCAAAACATTTGATAGGACAGAATACGCGAAGCCATTTTCAAAACACTGAAGATATCATACAACTGGAAAAGATAATCCCCAAAGACCAAACCAGCACAAGGATTTGCTACTAGTTATGAATACAGTTGAGAGGCAACATTTGATTGTTGAACTAGGACTCTGAGAGACCTGGGTTCAAATCCCCAGTCTGCCATGGAAAGCCCTAAAGTGACCTTGGGCAAGTCACGCTCTCTCAGACACAGAGGAAGATAAAGGCAAATCTCGGAACAAAATCTGCCACGAAAACCACATAGTAAGTTCACCTTAGGGTTGCCATAAATAGGAAATGATTTGAAGGCACACAACAACAGCGATGTATACAGTTGCAGCTGTGCATATCTTGGAAAAGAACTTCTGGTAGATGTTGATCATAGCGTTGCACTGGAGGGACTGGAAATTCCTAGAGAGATGTTCTCTTAGAGAAAAAGAATAGTGTTTTTATATTTGCGGTTTTTCCACCTTCACAGGTGTCCTTCAGCCCTAACCCCAGCAAATGTGGAGGGACCAGGGTTAATTGCAGTCAAGCAAGATACCTTCAAATTGACTCCAATTTATGGCAACCCTCTTTTTCATGGGCAGCCAGTGTGGTGTAGTGGTTTGAGTGCTGGACTATGACTCTGGAGACCAGGGTTCGAATCCCCGCTCGGCCATGGAAACCCATTGGGTGGCAGTGGTCAAGTCATATTCTCTCAGACTCAGAGGAAAGCAAAGGCAAACCTCTGAAGAAATCTTGCTTTTAAAAGCCCTGTGATAGGTTCACCGTAGGGTGTCCATAAGTCATAAACGACTTGAAGGCACACAACAGCAAGGTTTTCTTGGCAAGGTTTCTCCAGACGTTTTTCACTGCCTTTCTCCGAGGCTGAGTGCAGTTTACTCAAAGTCATCCAGGAGGTTTGCATGGCTCAGCCAGGATTCGAACCCTGGTCTCTTGGAGTCCTACTTCAAGAGTCAAACACAGCATACTTCCTCTGTCTTCCACAGTGTAGTAGCTTTTAACTAAAACAATGTCCCCACCTAGTGTCCACTCCTGGCAGCTTTTCCTTGGTCAATAGTTGCCAAGATTTTTATTTTTATTTATTTTTGAAAGACTGGGAACCATTCATGGACTTTTTGAGCAATAAGAATTCTAACAATGTAATACTGTACTTTATAGCAGTGGTTCCCAACCTGTGGGTCGGGACTCCTTTGGGGGTCGAAGGACCCTTTCATGGGGGTGACCTAAGACCATTGGAAAACACCTATTTAATTACAGTTATGAAGTAGCAACAAAAATAATTTCATGGTTGGTGGTCATCACAACATAAGGAAGTGTATTAATGGATCGCGGCATTAGGAAGGTTGGGAACGACTGCTTTATAGTTATGTTTATTAGCAAGCTTGGAAAATCTTTTTAGTTGGATTTGTAATGGTAGAATTTTCCCCCCTTTCATTTTCTTCTTCTTTCTTTACAGTTTGGAATGAGGAGAAGGATCAAAACTCTTACGTTTTAGTTCTAGTCGGGTGGCATTTACTGTTTTTGTTATTTTGTTTTCCTGGTTTTAGTTTAGTGTCTTTGGTGTTTTAATTTTAGTTTAGGTGTTTGCATGTGTTGTTGGTGTCATCGTCGTTGTATGCCTTCAAGTCATTTCTGGCTTGTGGTGACTCTAAGGGTTTTCCAGAGCTGGGAGTGTGTCACTCGCCTAAGGTCACCCAATGGGTTTCCATGGATGAGTGGGGATTTGAACCCTGGTCTCCAGAGTCACAGTCCAACACTCAAATCATTACAGCATGCTGGTGATCTCCATAATCTTTGTCGTTGTCGTTGTGTACCTTCAAGTCAATTCCAATTTATCTGTGCCACTGGGCTATGTCACGGACCTGCTCTCATCCCTTAAGGACTGATGTTAACTTCTGGATTCCTGCACTTTTTCTCCCCTTATAGCTCACTTACCTCCTACCAGGTACATCATTTCATCAGCCCTCAAACTGTCTTCTCCAAAAAAATAAAACACCCAACAATGTTTTCACTGGGCTCCAAACCCAGCAACTGTTGTGGAACAGAACTCAGTGGCCATTGTTGTGCTGGAATCAGAACACTGGGAAATGGGAGGAAAAGAGCTAAGAAGACACACGCTGGCTTGGTTTACCAGAAGAATACTTTTAAACTTCTTATATTTCTATACCGCTGGAAATTTTTTCCCCTTATTTCATTATGTTTTTGTGCTAAATTTTAAATGTTAATGTACTATCTGGTGTTTTATTTAAAGTGTATGGAATTGTGACGGCTTATAGCTTTTAGCAATAAGGTTTCGTTTCACTTCACACACACTGCCCACAACTCAACACTCCCATCACTCTAGTGAAAATATCCACATGCAAACCTATGCTACGATAAGCCATATACAGCCATCACCCCAACTGGCTGCAAAGTGCTGTAGTCATCTCAACAGTACATTCACAAGGGATCTAGGGGTTTTAGGCCCTATACAGTCCAGCACTTTGTGCTGGCCTGTGGTCGGAGTTAGGGTGCAGCGTCCGCACACTAGATGCCATAACCCCATGCTGCCGTCATGGCGTCCCTCTGGTGCTGCATCCACATGATGCAGCACCGAAGGGGCATCATAAAGCCGCACAACACACTGCAACACAACGACCTCCTATGCGTAAAGTGGTTTAATATCATATTTTACACACACACACACACACACACACACACACACACATTTGGGGGGGCATTTCCAGAAATATAACCAGACAATACAACGTATGTATCCCCCTGCCTCATTGGTTCAAAATTTCTACAAATGTTACATGTCTAAGTCCTTCTGTCAGTGTAACATCAGAAAAGGAAATAGGTTAAGAATCCAAGCATCTTTTATTGGAACTCAAAAAGCACAGGAGAAAGTGTTGAACAGCACTGTGATGTCCCATCATCCCACATGCCTCTTTTAAGTAAAATGTAACAGACAAAAAAATTGGGTTCCTGTCAATCATTTACAAAATAAAACAAAACGGTTTCATCAAGTGTTATATCACACACACACACACACACACACGGTCACGGTCTTCCCACCTGGTGCTCCATCAAGCAAAACATGTTTAAGGCTTCTGGGACAATTTCAGTTCCTCCAAAGAGATTAGGAATGTTATGTTGCCGGGGATGAGTAAGCGTTGGCTAAATTTGGCACACAATCCCCTCCAATATTTGAGGGGTTTACATCAAGGTGTGCATAAAACACCTCCTGCCACAAGAGGGCTGTGTTGTCCTCTTGAAGGATCTATCTGGTTATGGTACAAACAATGTGATTAAAAGAGATAGAGGATTACAATGCTATTAAGGAATATATGTGATTTCTCCAACATTTTGGGCTTCTCGGTGAAGTGAAAGCTACTGCGTGCAGAAACTGTGCAATCACAACCTATGTCCAAAGAGATAGAAAAAGCTGGCCAGGATTCCCACGGCCAAGACCAAATGGTTGGTTTTGACGCTGGAGGCTCCGCTGGTGTTGCACAAGAAAGACGAGCAGCATTTCACCGACACAGCTGCAATGCCGACATTGATCCCTGATTGCGGGCAAACAGCAACACAGCCTTTGCTGATGGACTGGGTAGAATATTCACCTGTTAGGAAAGAAAACAGGGAACAATTGAGCAAAGCATCTCGCTGGAGTATCACAAAGGTATGGTTCTCTTTGAGCAGGGCCTTCTTGGTGGCTGCTCCTGAGCTGTGGATCTCTGGTGAAAGGGTTTTTTTAAAAAAAATTATTTCATTTATATGCCATCTTTCACCTAGAAAGAGACCCAAGGCGGCTCAAGTTAGACTCACTTCCCTCCCTGTTGCCCTTCCATTAACAGGCAAAGGACTAAATTGGGGCAGAAATCAAAATCATACAGCCTTCCAGATGTCGTAGGAATGCAACTCCCATGAGCCTCAAATCAGCACAACCTATGGTGAGGAAGGCTGTGAGTTGCAGTCCAACGACATCTGAAGGACTAATCCTGCTCCGTGACCCTGAATTGAAAGGAGACACAGGAATGTTCTAATAATTTGGACACCTGTTATTAAAAAGAAGGAGACTGGTGGTCCCAAAAGACAAATTAACCTAATCCAACCAAAGTTTTCATAGACAACCATGCATTTCCTCAGCTTGCAACATCTGAAGAAGTGGGATGTAGTACTACACAAACATTTGTGTGGAAATGAATGAATTGGTTTTTCAGGGGTCAAAAGACTTCCACCATGCCTAGCCCCAGAGACGGATTAAAGGCTCTCCTTCCATCTTAACTGCTACCATCCTGGACTTGGAGGCAGAGAAGAAGAGGAAAGCAAAGCTCCATATAGTTTAGCCCCAGAGGCAAGTTCTCCCTCCATCTTAACTGCTACAATCCTGGCCTTGGAGGGAAAGAAAGAGAGGTAGGCATAAATCCACCATGCCTAGCCCCAGAGGAAGATGAAAGGCCCTCCCTCCATCTTAATGGCTAGCACCTTGGTGTCAGAGGGAAAAAAGAAAAGGCAGGCATAGCTCCATCATGCTTAGGCCCAGAGGAAACTGCAGCATGTCCAAAGGATGGTGAGTAAAATGGTGAAGGGACTGGAAACCATGAAGCCCCATGAGGAACGACTCAGGGAGCTGGGGATGTTTAGCCTGGAGAAGAAGAGAAGGTTAAGAGGTGATATGATAGCCCTGTTTAAATACTTGAAGGGATGTCATATTGAGGAGGGAGCAAGCTTGTTTTCTGCTGCTCCAGAGAACAGGACCCGGAACAATGGATGCAAGCTGCAGGAAAAGAGATTCCACCTCAACATTAGGAAGAACTTCCTAATAGTAATGGCTGTTCGACAGTAGAACAAACTCCCTCGGGGGGCAGTAGAGTCTCCTGGAGGTTTTTAAACAGAGGTTTGATGGCCATCTGTCAGGGATGCTTTGATTTGTATTTCCTGCATGGCAGATTGGGGTTGGACTGGATGGCCTTTGTGGCCTCTTCCTGCTGGACGCTGGTCAAATGGTGCATGCATTGGTCATGCTCAATAAAGGAAATCTTTGGATTTCAGGGGAAGGACCATCTTGTAAATTGCACTTACCAATTCCTGCTCCCACGTATGTCGTAGCACAAAAGTTGTCAGAGTCGGAACAAATCTGCCACCTCCAGCAGTCCCAGTTGGACTGGACTCCATTGCAAGACCAGCACACCAGTGAGAAAACTGCAAGATATTGTGAAACAATCCTCAGATGAGAAACAGGGTTATTCCCTCCTCCCCAAATATTCCTTCGTTAGGCAATTTCTATTCGAGTAAAATACAATAATAAAAAGAAATAATATACAGAAACCAAAATGAACAAGTAGGAAAAGGTAATAGAAAGGGAGAGAAAAAGAACAACCAAGAACAGGATACTGACTTTTCCTAACAAAAGTTATACGCTCTCATATCTACAGTGTCTTCTCTAATACAATTCATAAACATCCTCAGTTTAGTCAACCCTATAAAGCATCTACAGCTACATTTTACATATTGATCTCTTTTTTAATATGTTAAAGGCAAGAAAATCAAAGATTCCCCCTTTAACAGAAAACAGAAAAAGTAAAGCAACTGAAATATAATTCGCTCTTATTTCTTTATGATGGCAACCCTGACATCTTTTCCCCTAGATAATGCTTTACAATCACTATCTTCTTCTCTATATCAGTATGCAAAGGGATCCAAGCATTTTTCTTTTTCTTTTTTTTTCATTGCTCTTTTAATGTTATCATTCAGCTGTATTCTGTTTTCTAATTCATGTCGTAAGACACCTTTGGTTTTCCCTTGTGGGAAAAGTGGAAAGTAAATTTAAAAATTCACAGCCAAATTCCATTGATGTTCAAAATGGATTCCTCCAATAAACGTCAGTCACTATTTGCGAATGACGGCTGCACTTGGGATCTAACCCATGGGGTGCAGACTCAATGGGATTATTTTTTCCAGCAAACTGGGAAAAATCCACACATTGCAGAACCACACACTAAACCTTTTTGTGTGTGCAAACCTGGTGGGGATTTGCAGGCAAAAATGTGTGGTTTTGGAATCTGGAGAAAGGGTACACAAAAAACATATTTTTTGCCCATAAACACTGTTCTGGTTAGGGGTGCGGGACTCAAGTGAAAAGGGGAAAACTGCAAATAAAAGAACAATCCTTTTTTTTAATCTGACAGAACTGCTCTCTAGGGATTTCCAGGTCCTCCAGTGCAACTCTATGGTCAACATGTGCCAGAGGTTGACCACAGAATGATGCTGGAGGACCTACAAATGCCTAGTGAAGTGTTTTCTTTAGGAATCTCTAGGTCCTTCAGCACAACCCTACGCTTAAGTTCCAGAAGAGCTGCACTGGAGGACCTGGACATTCCTAAAGAGAACATATTAATCAAATCCGCAGGTAATCAAATCCGCAAAAGTCAAAGCCACAAATGTGGAGGGTCACCTGTACTAACTTCACATACCTACAAAATTTTGTAGCATGGAGCCCTGAAGCCAGCAGGTGGCAGTAGTGGTGGAAGTGGCAGCGGAGCCTATATAGGTACAGCAATGCTCCCTCTGCTGGCCAACTCCTGACATTGCCAGCCCCTCCAAATATCGCACATCTCTTCGGTGCCAATGATGCCATCAGGAACCAGCAAAGTAATGCTACTTATTTTTGAAGAACTCCACTACTCCCTATATACCGCCACCATTCAAAATTGGGGCTCAGAAGGATACAAATAATGGGGCTGTACAGCCAGCCCCTGAGAGACGGAGGGACAGTGCCGCTTTCCTAGTGGGTTCGGGGCAGTGGCAACCTCACGCTGCTGCCCCATTCCGGCTTTTCGAGGGTGCAAAAAGGAGCAGCAAAAAGTGACTCCTTTTTGCATCCTCGAAAGGGCACCATAGCTGTGTTGCCACAGCTATACGGCACTCTTTCAACGCAGCGCCAGAGGAATGCCATGTTGCCATGTGCTGTGTGGAGCGGCACCCCAACTCTGCCCCCATGCCAGCCTTAGTGGCCGGTGCATACAAGGTACAACAGATAGAAATAGAAGCCACAGCCTCCAATATTTCACAGATAGAAACCAGGGCATGCATGGCCAAGTAATATCCAAGCGTGGCCAAGATGGTAAATTGGATTGTTGGCCCTCCGTATCCATGGCTTCTGCATCCACAGGTTTAAGCATCCACAGCCTGAAAATACTTTTTAAAAAGTAAATTCCAGAAAGCAAACGTGTTTGCTATTTTTTATAAGGGATACCCTTTTACTATACCATTGTATCTCATGGGACTTGAGCATCCATGGATGTCGGTATCCATGGAGGGTCCAGAAACCAAACCCCAGTGGATACAAGGGTCCACTGTAATAGGGGGAAAAACAGACAACCTAGCAGCGGGTGCAACAGTTTGCTTTTGCCTGAGTCTATTCAAAAGGGAAAGGTTCTAGAAATGCCTAGATATAATGGAGATGGACAAAGTAACAGTGTTGTTAAACAGAAATCTTATTAAGAGATGGGAAGAAGAATGGAAACTGCTGTTAAAGTTTTGTGAAAGAAAGTGGTCAAGCATATGTACCTAGATACAGAAAGGGAACTAAAATCAAGATTTACTACACATGCACACACACATACACATTCAAAATATTCAGATATTTAAATCTAATTAAAATAAAAGATAACAAAAGGATCTGATAATACAATATTAATATAACATAATAAAAACAACATAAGAACTAACAGGTTAATTAAGACTTACTTCAGAGGCATACAGCCTGAGAAAATCATGAAACACATGATCATTAAGAAGTAGACTGAACATTCAAAATGAACTTAAGTCAAAGAAGAATATTATTGATTTATGAAACGCTTCTGAGAAAGTTCCATATAGACACATATTAGGTAACTGGGAGGTGGACCATATATGTTATATGTTGGGTTTTTTTTTAAAGATGTTTAAGAAAACGTCCTTGTTATTGTCAGATATGTATGTAAGGTGTGTGAGTGAGTAAGTAGTTTTGAAGGTATGGCTTTTTAATGGGGGGGGGGGTTTCTGTATGTGAGCATTTGTGGAATAAATGTCATTTTTTTACAAAAGGGAAGGGAAAGGTTCTGCTCCTTCTCTTCCGCCCCATTGAGTTAACTGAGTGCAAACGCTATCTGCACTTGAAGAGCAGAGCGGTGTGTATCTAAACTTAGCCTGCTATGTCCACAAGTCTTGCGCTATGCATACGGACTTATCTTTGGGGTGACAATGCATAATGACCAAAATCCTTTTGAGATGTGGTGCTGGAGAAGAGTGGTTAGGATACTGCGGACAAACAGACAAACAAATGGTTCCTGGAACAGATCAAGCATTAAATCTCACTGGAAGCCAAGATGATCAACCTGAGGCTGTTGGACTTCAGACACGTAATGAGAAGTCATGGATCACTAGAAAAGACAATAATGCTAGGAAAGGTTGAGGGTAGAAGAAGAGGAGGAAGGCCACATGCCAGATGGATGGACTCAATCGAGGAGGTCAAAGGCATGAATATGTAGGACCTGAGCAGAGCAATAGAGAACAAGGGGCTCTGGAGATATCTCATCCACAGGGCTGCCATGAGTCAGGATTGATTCAAGGGCAGCTCACAATAACAATGATCATATCCAGCAGATGGTGGCCTAAGCAGAGTTGTGCCTGTGGGACCACTGCACATTCGGTACCACATTAAAATGCTGTAGATATTTCAGAAGATTCAACCAGAGACACCCAGAAGTAGGGTTGCCATAAGTCAAGACCTCCAAACCGGGCCAAATGTAGGACAAATATAGGACAAACATTTCAAATGTAGGACACATCTTTTTGTAAGTGGAGGACACGCAAAAAAAATTGATGATTTTTAAAAATATACTGTATTAATATAAATGCCTGTTTCTTAGGCATGATCAAAATGGAGGACATTTGGGCATTATTTCTAGACAGATGGCAGAAATGGACTTCCCTTTCTGGCCAAACACCCCCAACCTGCATTCCAAAACACACACAACAGCACATTTGGGCATTTCACATGGCTTTACTTAACATGGCCTCTTGCATATTTCAGAGGCTTATTCCATAGCCAAACCCCTTGGGTTTAAAACTTAGCATGGTTTAACATGGCTATGCATATTGAACATGTCAAGGTGGTTTCACCATTCTTGCACCAAGTGTACTTCTCAGAAGTGTGTGTCAAGAGACTTTGGTTTTTCTTCACTGTGCATGAGTTTGTAAAAATCATAGCAATTTACAATGACCATGCCTCAGAACCAAAAACACACAGAAAAGGCACTTTGGAAAGTCACACTCTCTCGGCTTCTGAAACAGTGCCTGCATGTCTCTCAAGCTGAGTCATATCATTATCATCATCATCATCACCACCACACTATCACTGTCAAAACAAGGGAGACTTGTTAGCATTAAAAGCACCCCCCCCAAAAAAACCCACCTTGAGGCCTCTGGCCACTCACTCACCACCTCCCCCTCCTCCTTTTCCTCCTCCTCCTCCACCTCCTACTTCTTCTCCTCCCCCCTCCTCCTTTTCCTTTTCCTTTTCCTTCTTTTCCTCCTCCTCCCCCTCCTCCATTCGCCACACAGAGGGGGCGGAGGACGAGGAGGTGGGTGGTGCAGGCGCGCGGGGAGGCGGTGGAAGGTGGTGCACTCGCACGCAGGAGGCACTGGCTCCATCCACCTTTGCCTCCTCCACACGGCCATGCGGCCTGGAAAAGAGGGGGTGGAGGAGGAGGAGGTGAGTGGCGTGCCCGCGCGGGGATGCAAAGGTGGACGGAGGCAGTGCCTACTGCGCGCGGGCGCACCACCATCCCCACCTCCCCACGAGCCCATGCCACCTTCCCCCGCCTCCTCTCCCCCTCCCCGCGCAGAGGAGGTGCTGCCTCCGTCCACCTTCGCCTCCTCCGCGCGACCTGGGGGAGAGGGGGCGGAGGAGGAGGGTGGCGCGGGTGCACGGGGAGGGTGGCGCGCAGGGAGGCGCCGCCTCCAGCTTCGTCTCCTGCACCCCAGGCAGGCCTCGCTGGTGCTGCCCTCCTCTTCCTTCCCGCCTCCCCGAGGAAGAAGAGGAGGGCAGCGAGGCCCTGCAGGCCGCAGCAACCCGACTGCAACCGGGGGGTCCCGGTTTTTGGGCGGCACCCGTGGTGGGAGGGGCCCAGGACCCCCAAAATCAGGAAATTCACAGTTGCAGCTGGGTTATGGCAACCCTACCCAGAAGTACAAGAAAATTAGCAAATTTATTTAAGATGGCTTTGCTTCAGGGGAATCATTTCTTAAAGCCTGAAGACCCCTGCAACTCGTGCCCCACCTTTTTATATGGATTCAAACAAAGGCCCCATATAGACAGGCCAAAATAAGCTACTTCAGGTCACTTTGGAGGTATGCTGTTTCAATGATGCAGGCGTCCTGAGAGTCTGGAAGTCACGCCAAAGCCACGTTCCAGTGCTAAGCTATACATATACATTTGTACATTGATTGGTTAACAAATGCATACATTAAAAATCCATGTGAGACCCTCGTGGACACATTTATTTATTTATTTAGGTATTTATATCCCGCCCTTCAGCCCTAATGGCTCTCAGGGCGGCTTACAATTATTTTTAATCAGACAGTTCCCTGCCCTCAGGCTTACAATCTAAAAGACACAAAACAAAAGGAGAAGGGAATGATGGAGGGAAAGGGGATGAGGTCCAGTGGTTCTTCTCTCCCTCTGAGGCCTGGACCAAGGCAGATGGATTGGAGGGAGGGCTCTTCCTTCTTCCTATCAGTTTCATTTTAAACTCTCTGTGCCATAACGTTTCTAAGTGCATTCCACATATAATTTTCAATGCAGTCTTTAGGCATCTGAAATGTTATTCTGACCCCAGTTATCTAAACGCCTCTCAGCCTGGGCTTTTTCTCTGAATCTCTTTCCCATTTCGACTGTTAGTAACAAATATATTGATTAATACTGAATATTTTGAATATAACTATCACAAAAGTACAAAGAATAGGGCATGAGCATGCATTGCAATTGCACAATGGGTTGTCAGCCACGCATGCTGATCATTGAGCCACATGCATTGCATTGCATTTGAATTCAGAACAGGGGCTGCATAATGTAACTCTTTATGTTTGGCTAAAGCCATGTCAGAATTTGGCCATTGACTGGAGAACAGTGTTCAGAAAAGCTCCTCTTTTTTATTACATTCCTAAGGACTGTCTAGGATTCTGCCTGTTGGAAGTCCCAAAAAACTAACAGCATTTTTAGCTTTTCCAGTTCCCCCTTTTGCCTGCTTCTTGCATGCTACGCGTCATATGAATCTTCCCTCTCCTTTCCTGAGCTTTGCTAAGTTTCTGTTTCTTCTTTCCCTGTTAACTTTCTGTTTCCTGAGCTAATCTCCCATTGAGCTTTCTGGCAAAGAGCCTCCGTGATGAAGCAATTTCCCATGACTATAACCTAAAACACACAACAGAGCAGGAACATCATGTGATTTTTTCAAGGACAATGTTTTCCAAATGACAAGAGGCCAGACATTCAAATTTAGACCAAACTGGGGGCCCTTTCACATTGCACAATGACAGTGCTATGACACCACTTTAACTGCCATGGTTCCATCGGATGGAAACCTGGGATTTGCAGTTTAGGAAAAGGTATTTAAAATCCTCAGCCAGGGAGCTCTAGTGTCTCCCCAAGCTACAATTCCCAAGAGCATATACAGTAAGCTCAAAGTCTTTGTGTTTCGATTCAGACCATCTTTGCATGACGAAAATAGAGAATTTTCACTTCTGCTTGAGTGAAATGAGGCTAGAGGGTTCTGCTTTCCATTCTGCAGCTTGCTTGCCTGTTTCATTTGTACGCTGCCTTTTTTCCAGGGTGGGACCCAAAGCCGATTCCAAAGACAATCAGTTAACCTTAACAATTAAAAAATTAAAAACAACCTCAAATCCTCACATTAAATGATGTAAAATTATTTAAAAGCCAAAGGAAAGTTTTTTTAAAAATAAAGCACACATTTAAGGTAAGAACCTTCCCTGCTTGCCCATTAAAGGCCTGCTTAACCAAAATGGTCTTTGCCTGCCAGCAAAAGGAAAGGATGAAGGGGGCCAGACGGGTTTCCTGCGGAAGCGAGTTCCAGAGGTTGGGAGCAGCCACCAAGAAGGCTCTCTCTTGTGTCCTCACCAAGCAAGACTGTGACAGTGCTGGGACCAAGAGAAAGCTCTCTCCTATAGGTCTTAAGACCACTGGCAGGTTTGTATGGGGAGATAGTCTGGTTAATCTTCCCAACATACCACACTGGTTGCCATGGACCCCAAATAGAAGCTCTTGCAATTAATTTGTACACTTGCTACCAGTTTAAGTGTTCCGTTCCATCCCATGGAATCCTGGGATTTGTAACTGGACATGACATTCTCTACTAGAGTGATAGAATCATTGAATCCTAGAGGTTTATCGCACCGGGGTTAAAACATTCCCCAGTGCGTTCTAATGTGCCCACGCGAGGGTGTACACGAAACGTGACGGGAACATCATCGGGCCAAGAACCCCATTTTACCGCACACTGGAACGCCACCTTTGCTGCCGGACGTTCCAGTCGTGTTCCCATTGCGTTCCAGAGGGCACCATTTCTGGGAACTGTTTCTAAGCATCCCCAGAAATGGCGCCCTCTGGAACGCAACGGGAATGTGATTGGAATGCCCAGCGGCAAAGGCGGTGTTCCAATGTGCGGTAAAATGGGATTCTTGACCCCATCATGTTCCCATCACATTCCGTGTGCGCCCCCACGTGGGCACGTTAGAACACACTGGGGAATGTTTTAACCCCGGTGCGATAAACTTCCTAGAGTTGGAAGAGACTACAAGGGTCATCCAGTCCAACCCCATTCTGCTATGCATGAAGACACTATCAAAGCCCTCCTTGTGACAGATGGCTATCCAGGCTCTGTTTAAAACTTCCAGCGAAGGAGACTCCACTAGTCTCTGAGGGGTGTGTTCCACTACTGAACAGCTCTCAGTCAAGACGTTGTTCCTAATGTTGAGATGGAATCTCTTTTCCTGCAACTTGAATCCACTGCTCTGTGTCCCAGTCTCTGGAGCAGCAGAAAACAAACTTCTTCCATCCTCAGCATGACATCCCTTCAAATATTGAAACACGGCTATCGCATCACTTCTTAACCTTCTCTTTCCCAGGTCTACTACTGCAGTTCTAGTGCTATGGCTCTCCAGCAGAAACTTCTGTTTGAATGGGAAGAGACCAAGGAATACCAAGTAAGGCGAGGAACGTAAACTGCCTTAAACCCAACAGATCCATGGCTACCAGGCAGAGTTAGTAATACTAGAGTAGATGAGATGGGAGCCTGAAACATTTAATTATTATTAAAATAGTTATCTCGACCCTTTATCTCAGTGGTTCCCAACCAGCGGGTCGGGACCCTTTTGGGGGTCGAATGACCCTTTCATGGGGGTCGCCTAAGACCCCCATAAAAATACCTATTTAATTACAGTTATGAAGTAGCAACGAAAATAATTTCATGGGTTTGGGTCACCACAACATGAGGAACTGTATTAAAGGGTTGCAGCATTAAGAAGGTTGGGAACCACTGAAGATTCCAGGGCAGTTTACAACATAATCAATTTAAAACAATAAATGACAACAATAATTTTATAGATTAAAAATATATCTAATAGATTATTGATTTTTGTTTAAAAAATAATAACATCCTAGGGGTTGAGTAGTCAAACTCTGGTGCCTTGCAGATAGGTCACTTTGAAGCAGAGAGAGTGTGGAAATGCAGACACTTATACAGGTTGAATGTGCCTTATCCAAAATGCTTAAGAACATTAGTCTGGGATATTTCCATATACATAATAAATTATCTTGAAGATGTTTTTCCTAATGTTTAAGTGGAATCTCTTATCCTGCAGCTTGAATCCATTACTCGGGGTCCTAGTCTCTGGAGCAGCAGAAAAGAAGCTTGTTCTATCCTCCGTAGGACACCCCTTCAAACACTTAAACAGGGCTAATATCACCTAAGCTTCTCTTCTCTAGGCTAAAAATAGCCAGCTCCCTAAGTTGGTCCTTGTAGGGCATACTCCTCTGGGGTGTTAGCTACTCCTCCTAATTTGATAAGCATGTCCCCTTTCATCCAAAACATTGATAAAGATGTTGAATAGCAATGGGCCCAGAACAGAGCTCTGTGGGATCCCACTAGTCACTTGTCTCCAAGATAAAGAGAAGCTATTTTTAGCACCCTTTGGGTTCGGATGGTCAACCAATTACAAATCCATGTAACAGTTGCCTTGTTTAGCCCACATTTTACAAACTTGTTTGCAAGAATATCATGAGGAACCTTGTCAAAGGCCTTACTGAAATCTAGATATGCTGCATCCACAGCATTCCCCCATCTACCAAGAAGGTAAATTTATCCCCCCCAAAAAGGAGATTAAATTACTGTACTCATGTATAACTTTAGAAATTTTGGAAACAAAATTGATTTAAAAGACCTGGGCTGACCTATCCATGGCTCAATGCAAGTCCTATACTTTAACTCTTACATTAAAAACGAAACCATCTCCCGGTGAAATCCAAGAGCACAATCTGTCCTGGTAGCACTGACCTCCGCTTTACCCATCCAGCCTTTAGTATGAGCAGAAACAGTTATGGCTGGTAGCATTCTGTAAATTCTGTGACACTGTTTTCCTTTGCTTCATCCTTTGGATGCGTTGTTAGATGCCCGTAATTTTTATCCTTGACTTATGCACGGGTCATATGAAAATCCATAATTTTGGCCCCACTTGACTTATACATGAGATCGACTTATAGTCGAGTATATACACTAGTCTGGCATGACTTGTTTTTGGGAAACCTATGTTGGCTTTTTGCAATTAACTAGGGTCAGCCAAAAAAACACCAGGTGCTGTGGCCTCTATTTCAGAGGAAGGAAGTGGCAAAAAAAACCCAACCCTTTGAAGTATTCCTCGCCTAAGAAAACCCTATGAAATTCATGCAGTTGTCATAAGTTGACAAGCGACTTGAAGGCACACACTCACACTTCCTCTTGGCATGTGGAAACAGAACTCTGTGGTGTTTACTTAAGCAACCCATAATTTAATGGCTACAAGTCCCAATGAAGTATTAATATGCAGAACATTTAGTAAAAGAAGAGACCTGGCTCATTTGGGAGTGCAAAAGCAAAGGAAAACCAGCAGACATGCTTTGGTGCTCTTTTAGTTTGCACGACTTGATTTTTTAACAGCTGCAAATCATCTTCTGGACTTTTGGGAATTGGGAGAGCCAAAAAGTCATAGGAAAATAAGAACCCAAAGGTGGAGTGATAGCCCTTAGAAAATGCTTCTACCATTCCCATAACCCAAAGTAGCAGACAAAGAAGGTCACTTGGCAGGAAAACCTGAAGCTGAAAAGTCTGATTATCTGTTGCCAGCTTCCCCAGTCTGGCAGATATTTTGGGTTACAGTTACCACCAGCCACAGCCAACATGCCAATGGTCAAGATTGATGGGGGAAGCAATAAAGCAGAAATTTGGGATGGGGTGTATCATAAATAAAGATACGAGGATAAAGCAAGAACAATCTAAAATATGCAGTTGACACCATACTACTAGCAGAAAACATCACAGACCTAGAACAATTACTAAAGAAGGTCAAAGGAGAATGTGCGTTTACTGCTGAACACAAAGAAAACAAAAATGACAACCATTTGGGATCTACACAAATTCAACCTAGACAATGAGGAAATCAAAATAGTTAAAGAGTTCCTGTTTGCTCAGATACTGACCGGAATGGAGACTGGAGTCAAGAGATAAGACAAGGAAAGGGAAGGGCAGCCATGAAGGATTCAGATAAAATCCTGAAGTGTAAAGATATACAACACAGCTCTAAAGCCAGGATCATCATGTATGGATGTGAGAGCTGGACTGTGACAAAGGGAAGTAAGAAGAAAATCAACTCATTTGAGATGCAGTTCTGGAGAAGAGTGCAAAGGATACTGTGGACAGCAAAGAAGACCAACAAATGGGTCCCTGAACAGCTCAAGTCTGAAATCTCCCTGGAAGCCAAGATGACAAAACTGTTGTACTTTGGCTGCATCCTGAGAAGGCACGACTCAATAAGAAAGACAATGATGCTAGGAAAGATAGAAAATAGCAGAAGGAGAGGAAGACTGCATGCCAGAGGGAGAGATTCAGTCAGGGCAGTCAAGAGCCTTAATTTACAAGACCTGAGAAGAGCAGTGGAGTTCAGAGGGTCTTGGAGATGTCTCACCCACAGGGAGACTTGAAGTTGTTGAGATACTACATACAGGCATAGAGTTGGAAGAGACCACAGGGCCATCCAGTCCAACTCCCTGCCCTGCAGTTCTGGGCACCACAATTCAAGGACACTGACAAGTTGGAGGGTGTCCAGGGGAAGGCTACCAAAATGGTGAAGGGTCTGGAACCCATGCCTTATGAGGAAAGACTTAGGGAGCTGAGGATGTTTAGCCTGGAGAAGAGAAGGTAAAGAGGGGATATGATAGACTTGTTTAAGTATTTGAAGGGATGTCATATTGAGGATGTAGCAAGCTTGTTTTCTGCTGCTCCAGAGACTAGAACACGGAACAGTGGATGCAAACTACAGGAAAAGAGATTCATAGAATCATAGAGTCAGAAGAGACACAGTTCAACCCCCTTCTGCTATGCAGGAACTCACAATCAAAGCATCCCTGACAGATGGCCATCCAGCCTCTGTTTCAAGACCTCCAAAGAAGGAGACGCCACTACTCTATAAGGGAGAGTATTTCACTGTCGAACAGCTCTTACCGTCAAGCGGTTCCTCCTAATGTTTAGGTAAAATCTCTTCTCCTGTAACTTGCATCCATCATTCTGTATTCTAGTCTCTGGAGCAGCAGAAAACAAGCTTGCTTTGACCCACCACAACCTTCATAGAATCATAGAATTGGAAGAGACCAAAAGGGCCATCCAGTCCAACCCCATTCTGCCATGCAGGAAATACAATCAAAGCATCCCCAGCAGATGGCCATCTAGCCTCTGCTTAAAGGCCTCCAAGGAAGGAGACTCCACTACACTCCAAGGGAGTTTGTTCCACTGTCGAACAGCCCTTACTCTCAGGAAGTTCCCCTGAATGTTGAGCTGGACTCTTTTTTCCTGCAGCTTGCATCCATTGTTCCAGGTCCTGTTCTCTGGAGCATCAGGAAACAAGCTTGCTCCCTCCTCAATATGACATCCCTTCAAATATTTAAACATGGCTATCATATCACCTCTTAACCTTCTCTTCTCCAGGCTAAACATACCCAGCAGCTCCCTCAGTCTCTCCTCAGAGGGCTTCATGGTTTCCAGGCCCTTCACCATTTTAGTCGTCCTCCTCTGGACACATGGCTCCAGTTTCTCAATGTCCTTTTTGAATTGTGGTGCCCAGAATTGGACACAATATTCCAGGTGGGGCCTGACCAGATCAGAATACAGTGGCACTGTTACTTCTCTTGATCTAGACACTATACTTTTATTGATGCAGCCTAAAATTGCATTTGCCTTTTTAGCTGCCACATCACACTGTTGACTCATGTTCAACTTATGGTCTACTTGGACTCCCAGATCCCTTTCACATGTAGTTTCATTCAGCCAGGTGTCACCCATCCTATATCTGTGCATTTCATTTTTCTGTCCTAAGTGCAGTACCTTACATTTCTCCGTGTTGAATTTCATTTTGCTAGCTTTGGCCCAGCTTTCATTTTGGATCTTGATCCCGTCCTCTGGAGTATTAGCTATTCCTCCTAATTTGGTGTCATCTGCAAATTTGATAAGTATGCTCCCAATTCTGTCATCCAGGTCATTGATAAAGATGTTGAATAATACTGGGCCAAAGGTTTTTAAACCTTTGTTTAAAAACACCCAAAGAAGGAGGCCCCACCACCCTCCGAGGAAGGAGCGTGTTCCACTGTCAAACAGCTCTTACTCTCAGGATATTCTTCATAATGTTGAGGTGGAAACTCCTTTTTTTTTTTTTTTTAGTTTGAATCCATTGTTCCAGGTCTTATTCATTTGCTTCCTCTTTGCTCCGTAAGTCACTCCTCATAGGGCATGCTTCCAAGACAAGTTCTCTGTGAAGTTGGTTTGCTTATTATTCCACTACTATAGCTTGGTTCCTGAAGAAGTGACGTCATGTTTAACCAGGATACAAGACTTAAAGTCGGTGTGATAGAAACATTTCTTTGTGTGCACTTGTGTTTAGGATTTTAGCAATATAGTCAAGTACAGGTACAGTAAGTACCATTTGTCACTTGAGTTAATTTTGCATAATAATGTTTGTTACTTTCTGTATAAGAGTACAATGGGCTTGCCACATTGGCTGGAGTTAGGAGCACAGGACCTCTGTGAAAGTGAAAAAACACCAGTTTGGATAATTCTGACTTTAGTGCACTGTGGTATATCTTTACTCTTTAGGTGGCAAGAGAGCCAGGGTGCTGTAGTGGTTTGAGCGTTGGACTACAACTCTGGAGACCAAGGTTCAAATCCCAGCTCGACCATGGAAACCCACTGGGTGACTTTGGGAAAATCATACTCTTGCAGCCATAGCAATGGCAAACCCCCTCTAAAGAAACTCTCCAAGAAAAGTACGTTTCTTGGCAAACCTTTGGTGAACCTATCATGGACTTTTCTTGGTGAGTTTCTGACTTGGAGGTCCCTCATTCATAGGGTCACCATAGGTCCAGATCAACTTGAAGACAGTTAACAACAAGAACACAGTTTGGACAACACAGTTTTTTGTGGGGTTTTTGGGCTATGTGGCCATGTTCTGGAAGAGTTTGTTTCTGACGTTTCGCCAGCATCTGTGGCTGGCAGCCACAGATGCTGGCGAAACGTCAGGAACAAACTCTTCCAGATCATGGCCACATAGCCCAAAAAACCCACAAAAACTATGGATGTCGGCCATGAAAGCCTTTGAATTCACATCCTGGAGAACTTTGGTTAGACCTCACCTGGAATCCTGTGTCTAGTTCAAGAGAAGGCATGTCCTATTTGCTTGGAAAGGTGGAGAGATGGAGACAGAAAGGAAGACCATATGGCAGGCGGATAGTCCATCGGCAAAGTCACAGGCCTGAATTTGCAGAACCTAAGAAGGCAACAGCAAAGCTCCTCCAAACAAATCTTACCATGAAAACCCTTGGGTGGCCTTAAGTCAACCACAACAGTAGTAAAGAATTGTTGAGTAGTAAGTCGGAAACAACTTGAAGATACGCAACAACAAAGCAGAGCATTGGAGAACAAGACGTTTGGGAGATGTCCCATCCAGATGGTCACCATGAGTCAGGGCTCACTCCAAGGCAGGTAACAACAAACAAGGGGCACCACAGCCCTCTGACAGAGAAGGCTAAAAAAAACCCTCAGGAAACTACACGTCCCAAAACCCCAGAGCACTGGGCCCGATAAACTGGTGTCCAGCTGCATTCCTTCTGCAGTGTAGATGCAACCTTAAAGGCACCCAACAACATTAAGGTGAGGTTTCTGACCATGGTTGTTGTTTGTTTGTTTGTTTAATCCTACTGTTTTAAAAGTATCTTTGATGTATCTTCTCTAGGATCCAGTAAATAAAATAAAATAAATAGATAAAAATAAGACTCTAACTCACGGTGGAAAGGGAAAAACAAGCTAAAATAAATTGGCTATACTCTTCCAAGATGCCACAACAATCCTTGCCTCCCCCTCCTCCTTCCTTCCCTTCTCTTCCTTCCTTAGAATCATAGAATCCTAGAGTTGGAAGAGACCTCAAGGGCCCTGATCCAGTCCAACCCCCTTCTGCCATGCAGGAACTCCCTATCAAAGCATCCTCAACAGATGGCCATCCAGCCTCTGCTTACAGACCTCTAAAGAAGACTCTGATACACTCCTTCCTTCCTTTCTCTTCCTTCTTCCTTCTTCCCTCTTCTATCCCCTTCCTTCCTTCCTTCCTCTCCCTCCCCCTTCTTTTCTCTAAATCCTTCTTTCCTTCATTTCTCTTCCTTCCTTTCTTCCTTCCTCTCCCTCCCTCCCCTTCTTTTCTCTTCCTTCTTTCCTTCATTTCTCTTCCTTCTTTCCCCTTCCTTCCTTCCTTCCTTCCTCTCCCTCCCTTCCTTTCTCTTCTTTCTGTCCTTCCCCTTCCTTCCTTCATCTTCCTTCCTTTCCCTTCCTTATCCTTCCTTCCTTTTCTCTTCCTTCCTTCCTTCCTTCTTCCTTCCTTCCTTCCTTCCTTCCTCCTCCTCCCTCCCTTCTTCCAAATACAAACTACCAATCTCTTCCTATGCATTTGCAGAGGCTGGAGGATGCCCACAAGGCAAAGCCCAGGGAGGCCCAGCATCCCTGGCTTTGGGCTCCTCTGGGGGGAAGATGCTGGAGGATGGAGGAAGCCTGCTTACCTCTCCCCAGACAAAGGCAGGAGGCCAGGAGGATCGCGAAGGAAGCCTTCATCCCAGCTGATGGCTCTGCTCTGCTCTGATCGCGCGTCAAGGAAAGAGCCCAGTGCAGATCCTGCCCCAGCTCAGCCCAGACAAGGATGGAGGAGGAGGCTCCTCTTCTCTTCTCTTCTCTTCTCTTCCTTTTCTTTTTTGGCCAAAGAGGGGAGGGTGCTTTTCTTGGCGAGGGGAGGGACCTGCCCCCCACGTGCTGCTCTCCTCGAATCCAAGCCAGGCTGGCTCTCAGAATTAAGTCATTTTAAAAAAGAAAGAAGGCAGCAGCATCTCCCTTTTCAAAGGGCTTTCCTCTCCTTGGGAGGGTTTTGCATTTCTCTTTCGTTTCTTGCAACCAAAAATAAAGTCCTCTGGCTTCTTTCCTGAGCTAACCAGCTTTTTTATCTTTTGCAAAGAGACTTCTGGCCCTGCAAGAGTCCTCTTCCTTTCTTTGCAAAACAGAGGCAACACTGAAGACATTTTGTGTGTGTGTGTGTGTTTTAGTGTTTATTCATGTTAAAACATATATTAGAGTACATATATACATAAATATATATCATTTTCATACACACATAAACAACAACATAACAATACACACACACACACACACATATATATATATATATATATATGGATTCACATTAATTAAACATGAGATTTTTCACTACTTACTTAATCAAAGTAATTATACTTCAATCCCTCTCAGTCCCCAAAGTTATTATGTTCCCCCATTTTTGTTTGGAGAAAATCTGTCATTTCTTCCCAATCTTCCTTATACTTATTGGAGTTATCATTTCTCAATCCTTGTCCATCCGGAGTAAATCTAGAAGTTTAAATGTCCAGTTTAAATTAACATCAAAGAAGAGATTGGGGTATATTTGCTGTCAAAAAAAGTGTTCAAAGAAAGTTACTATAAGATTTATTTTAGGTGGTACTTGACGCCTGACGAAATGTGCAGAAGGTGTAAAAACTGTAGTGACTTATGTAGAAATGCGGAAAAGAAAACGGCTCCATTTCCCACGTGCGGCGGACATGCAAAAGAGCGAGAAAATACTGGAAACAAACATATTTTGAAATTGACAAAGTTATAAAAATGGATTTGGAATTTACGCCAGAAGCATTTTTGTTAAATATGTTAGAGGAAGTAATAGAGAGAAAAGCCGGCAAGATTGTATTTTATACGTTACCAACAGCAAGAATGATTAATGCAAAGAAATGGAAGAATGAAGAGACTCCCATGATTGAAGAATGGAACATTTTGTAGCCACAGAAGGAAAAAAAACTATTCCTTTGGAGTTTCCTCTCTCCTTGGAGGAAGGTCTCAAGCAGGCAGCCTTCCAGAGTAATGATGGACTGCAAGTCCCAGCATCCCTGGCTGACGTAGCCCATGGTGGGGATGTTGAGTGTTGCAGTCCAAGCAATGTCTAACCCAATGGTCCCCAAACTATGCTCTTTAAGGGATTTTGGACTTTAGCTCCCAGAATCCCAGACTATTGGCCAACATTTCTGCACTCAATGTGGAAAAAATGGAATGCACAAATAAATATAGGATGGGGGACACCTTGATGGATGAGATTTATACATGTGAAAGGGATCTAGGGCGGGATACAAACCGCCATATAGTACATATAGGATACGTACTAGGGTTAGGAAGGGGCGGTGCTTCCGCACCCCCCTAACCCTAGTACGTATCCTATACGTACAAGATAGCGGTGCCCCTTCTACATGGGCGCCGCCATCTTTACGTACTGCACGCATAGCATCCAGACGTGTCACGGCGCCTATGACGTCGCGAGTCCGCGCCACGCGCCTCGCGACGTCATAGAGGCGCCGCAAGAAGAAGCTCCGAAATGGAGCTTCTTTTTTGCTCCGCGCGGGAGTCACGCGGTTTGGCTGCTGCGGCTCCCGCGCGGAGCAAATGGCGGCGGCGGGGGAGCACCGCAAAGCGGCGGTTTGTACCCCGCCTAGGAATCCAAGTAGACCACAGAGTGAACATGAGTCAACAGTAGGATGCGGCAGCTAAAAAGGCCAGTGCCATTCTAGGCTCCATCAATAGAAGTATAGTGTCTGCATCAAGGGAAGTAATAGTGCCACTCTATTCTGCTTTGGTCAAGCTTCCATACGGAAATGTTACCCAGGCTTGCAATGCCAACAAGGTTCCACCCAGCATTTCTCTGCAGCCAGACTTTTCCAGAATCATTCTTGCTTGACACACCTTTATTGCTTACCTGTTGGAGAAGGGGTAGATACTCAGGCTGAGGCTCTATATTGGTGCCACGTTGCATGAATAAATTCTAGCAAAATTAGTTTTTTTTGTGGATTTTTCGGGCTATGCGGCCATGTTCAAGAAGAGTTTCTTCCTGAAATTACATTTGGCTTCCATTGAGGAACCCCTAGGCCTAAATCTCCTAAAGACACCAGACCCCACCTGATCTTGGAAGCTAAATGGGATCAGCTCTGGTTAGTACTTGAAAGGGAGACCATCCACAAATATCAGGTGCTGTAGGCTGTATTTCAGAGGAAGAAACTGGGAAACCATCTCTGAGAATTCCTTGCCTAAGAAAATCCTACAAAATTAATGGGTTCACCATAGGTTGGTGGATGACTTGAAGGCACACACACACACAATACACACAAGGCACAGGGTCCTGTCAGATCTTGGAAGCTAAACAGTATCAGCTCCTGGTTAGTACTTGGATGGGAGACCATCTACAAATAGCTAGGTACTGTAGGCTGTATTTCAGAAGAAGGAAGTGGCAAATCCACCTTTAAGGATTCCTAGCCTAAGAAATCCCTACGAAAGTCTTGAGGTCGCCATAAGTCAACAGATGATGTAAAGATACACACACACAGCAACTGAACGCAACTAATGTGCATTGGCAGCTGATGTACAGGGCTGCCATCATGTAGCTCAATGCTCACCATTCCTGAATGTCAGTGCCCACTTCTCTATGGCACACACCCATAGAGCTGCATACGACTCCTGCATCGTCCTAAAAAAAATGCCACACGCATAGCACAACAAGACAAGTGGTTCTTAACCTGTGGTTCTCGGACCCCCAGGGGGTTGCAATGTCCTCAGAGGTGGGCCAGAGGCTTGAACATTGCTCAATCCATCACCTCCCATGTGCCAAGGCAAAGGCTGGCAGGATGGTTGGACTTTCAGTCTGCTCCAGATGCAAACTGGCAAAGAAGAAGCAGGAGAATCATAGAATCATAGAATGGTAGAGTTGGAAGAGACCACAAGGGCCATCCAGTCCAACCCCCTGCCATGCAGAAAATCCCAATCCCTGACAGATGGCCATCCAGCCTCTGTTTAAAGACCTCCAAGGAAGGAGACTCTATCACCCTCCGAAAAAAGTCTTCCCTTTCTCTCCAGCAATTCTGAGGGAAGGTTTAAGGGATGGTGAAATGGTTAATGGTTCTATTATTATTATTATTATTATTATTATTATTATTATTAGTTTAAATCTTAAGTCTCAGGGGGCCCATGGCAACAAAAGATATGTAGAAGGGGTCCCCAGTAAAGAAAAGGTTAAGAACCACTGCAATACAGTGTTTCACAGTCTTTGTTCCTGCAGATGTTTTAGCTGTTATTTCCCAAAAAGCCCATCCAGCATGGCCAACAATCAGGGATTCTGGGAGCTGAAGTCCAAAAACATCTGCAGCCCAAAGGCTGAGAATCACTGCTCTGGCCAATTCTCTTGAACTGCAGCGCCAGAAGAAGAGAATTCTAAGTCCCTTACCAAACTACAAATCCTAGCATTGCACAGCCATGTCAGTGGGGTCAGAATGCTCTAACTGTCCTGTAGATATAATCTTTTGTCTTTCATTTGTATGGATCTTAGATTTGCCCAGGTTAATCTTGAGTCAATAATCTAATTTCTATACGAAGAGTTGTGAAAGTTGGACAGGAAAGAATACTGACAGAAAGAGACACAACTCATGCTGAACTATTTATTTTATTTTATGTTATCTTATTATAATAGGATAATTGACACTATATATATATATATATATATATATTCGTGGATATATATAGTGGGACCTTGCTATCCACTGGGATTTGGTTCCAGGATCCCCCGTGGATAACAAAATCCGTGGATGCTCAAGCCCCATTAAATAGAATGGCAGGGCAAAATGGTGTCCCTTATATCAAATGACAAAATCAAGTCTGCTTTTTGGAATTTATACTTTTTTGGGGAATATTTTCAAGCCGTGGATGCTTGAATCCGTGGATAAAAAATTCAGTGGATAAGGAGGGCCGACTGTAGATTATTAATTTTATTTTTTAAAATGTCAAGAAAATAAAAAGACATATCTTGACAAGTGGAAAGAGGATATGTAGAAAAGAAGAGGAAAAATAAAGGAGGGAATAAGGATGAAAACAAAGTAAGTGTGGAAAGAAGAAGGGTTAGAATGCAAAGGAGAAAAGAGAAAAGTGAATTGTAAGAAGGACATAGTAAGTGAAAGATGCCATCTGACATAATCCAAGCTGCTCTGAGAGCCTTTAGGGCTGAAACGTGGGACCTAAATACCGTAAATAAAGGCATAAATAAATGGTACGGTGTAAGTGTGATGGGTAAGTGGATGTAGGAAATAAGGGGATGGGAACAGAGGGGAAAGGATAGAAAGAGAAGGAGGTGAAAAAGAAGAAGGTAGGAAAAGAAGGCATAGTGGAAGAGAGAAGAACAGATGGAAGGAATAAGGAAAGAGAACACAATATGAAGGGGAGGAAAGAAGAAAGAAGAGGAAGAAGGAAGAAGAGGTAGCAGATAACAGACGATTGTGAAGGAAGGCAATAGGAATGGAAAGGTTAAGGAAGGTCTGAAAATAAGAGTAAAGAAAAGGAAGAAAGTAAAGGGAATTTAAGAGAGAAAATGTAATTAGATAAAAATAATTGTATTACTATATTTCTGTGGGTTTTTCATGCTCTGTGGCCATGTTCTAGAAGAGTTTATTCCTGACTTTTCATGAGCATCTGTGGCTGGCATCTTCAGAGGATGCTGGCATAGAAGTGAGTGGGGTGTATACCCAGGGTCACACAGTCTGTGTGTGTGTGTGTGTGTGTGTGTGTGTGTGTGTGTGTGTGTACAACTCTCTTCCATGCCAGCATTCTCTGAAGATGCCAACCACAGATGCTGGTGAAAAGTCAGGAATAAACTCTTCTAGAACATGGCCACAGAGCCTGAAAAACCCACAAGAAACTATGGATGCCGGCCATGAAAGCCTTTGACTACAAATTGAATTACTGACCTATTCCCATTAGTTAAAGGTTGAAGAGGAAGACAAGAAACAACAACCAAAAATTGAAGAAGAAGAAGAAGAAGAATGAAAAATAGTGAAAGAATATTGGAAAATGTAAATGGAGCAAAAATTGTTAATTAGAGAAATATTGAAAGAAAATGATATGTAATTTGTATTAACTGTTTGAGAATTTTGTTTTGTTTTATTTGTTTGATTTTTGGTTTGAATATATATATATATATATATATATATATATATATATATTAAAAAAGGTGATGCTGGAGGGCATAAACTCTTCCTAAAACTCAAAACTCAATCCAATTGGGAGAGGCGGGAAGATATAAATAAACTCTATTATTATTATTATTATTATTATTATTATTATTATTATTATTAAAATGGCTGGACGGACAATGTCATACTTTGGAAATATCTTGAGATGAAGTGGCTCGTTGGGAAAGGAGGATACAAAGTTAAAGGCAGTGGGAAAAGAGGGAGGCTGCACTCCAGGTGGATGGATTCAGTCAAAGAAGCCACAGCTGACCTCAGTTTGCAAGAGATTAGAGTTTAAAGATCCATCATGCTTTAGAGTTGCCATACCTCAAATCTAATTTAGGAAGGAAGGAGGAGGAAGAGGAGGAAGAAGGAGGAGGGAGGAAGGAAGGAGCAGGAGGAGGAGGAAGGAAGGAAGGAAGGAGGAGGAGGAGGAAGGAGGAGGAGGAGGGAGGAAGGAAGGAAGGAAGGAAGGAAGGAAGGAAGGAAGGAAGGAAGGAAGGA